>NW_015386434.1:0-101015 GCF_001527695.2 Protobothrops mucrosquamatus
CACCTCAGCAGAAAATTACTTTCCTCCCAGCCAGTTCATCTCTAAAACAGGAGAATTGTAGATTTGCTGAGAGTGTGATCGAAAAGGGAGATTCTGCTTTGCAAGAAGGATGCCCCTCCAACTCAGAAATTGTCCTCCCTACAGCTTGGTGACCTGTGAATGAGGAAGACTCCTGTGGCTGCCATTTTGAGAGGGTGCTCACAGCAGACCCCTCCCCCATCAAAATGAGGCCCCTAGCCTCAAAGGTTTGCCTAAATCTGGGGCTCCCTCTCCTCTTCCTCTTTTCTGCTGCCAGACTAACGTGGACCTCTGTTTTTTTCTGTCTCCAAGTGCAAAAAACAGCTGAGGCCAGTCAAGAAGGCCCTGAAGCAGTTGGATAAGCCAGAAAATGGACTTACAGAACACGAGCAGCTGGAGCAAACTCGGAGTTGCCTGCTCAAGATAGGAGACCACATTGCTCAGTGTTTGAAACACCACACTGAACAGGAAGTTCTTAATGTATGGAGAAGGTAATCTGCCTGTCCACCAATCTCTCTCTCTCTCTTTCTGATGTTGCAGTCAGACTAGCACATCGGGTGTCTTTTTAAGTTTGGAGGTGTAGACGAAGGAGAGGCAGAACCTGGGGGATGGAGTTAAACGAGGAAGCAGCCTAGAAGCTCTACATAGCCACAAACAATCCAACTCCCCTTGAATTCCCGTGACCACTTGCAGTCTTTCGGTTGTCCCAAGCTCCTTGAGGGATTTGACACTTAAAGGTGTGACAATGCTGCCAATGAGATGCAGTCTCCAACTGTTGGATTGTGTTGAATTCCCCTATGTGGAAATACATTGAAGTGTTAAAAACAAAATACACATTTTAGTCCAAACTCCTAGAAAACTCATGATACAGGCATTTGCTGTAGTAAAGGGAGGTAGAGGACTGGATCATGTCATGCTTAGATCAAAATCTGCTGACTTTATCTCGGGATTCTTCACGACTCAAGTGTGCAGCAAGACATTTTTGGAAGCAGAGGGGATGTAAGAAGGGATTTGGGCCCCCCAGAATAAAACATCTCTCCATTACTGCTTCCAGGGCTTTTGGGGGGAATCTCTTTCCTCTGGCATGAAAAGTTCAGGCTTCTGGCCCAGCTTGTAAAAAGAGAAAATTAAAATATCCCTTTCACTTCTTTCCAGCAATCTCTGGATGTTTGCATCCAAGTTCACTGACTTTAACGCCAAGAAATTACATAAGGTATACAAGATGGCTAGTAAAAAACGCGCCCAGGAACTGGCGGTAAGGACAGGGTTGTGTGTGGTTGTGCGTATGTTTATGTTGTGTGATAAAATGGAAGAGGTACAAATATAAATAAAGAGAGGGAAGGAAAAAGAGCATCTTGTGCAAAAGAAAACCTCAGGAACTGGAGGAAGTTGTGATTGAGACTTGTAGGTGGGACTCTGCATTTTTTTTTCCCTATTCCTTTTTCTGTTTTTTGTTCCTGGCTTGGTCATTGCTCTCTTAAGAGCCAGAAGTTGGGTTGCAGAAGAGAGGAGAAGAAATTCTATTTTTAGGGTAGGTAGCCTTTCAATGTTCAGGATGATACGTAGGTTGGGGATCAAACTCCTGGTTAATAAAACCCATGTAATTGTTAATGTTTGCCTTTTGAGTTTCCCGTTGATGTTGTTGGTAGGAACAGAAGAAGAAGGAAGAGGCAGCGAGCAGCAAGCGGCCCCTTCGTCCAGAAGCTCCTGGGCCCAGTCGAGATGCTCAGATGACTCCTGTCCCCCATAGTCCTCATGCTCAGAGGCTGCAGCAGCCACCTCCTCACCCTCCCCAGATGCATGGACATCCACGGGAAAACTACAAGCAGTCAAGTAGGAGGCATTTCAGCAACACAGGTGAGAGGTTGTCAGGCCTGTCCCAGCTTGGGCATTTAGGAAAGAAAAACTCTTGACTCCATTTGTAGCAAAAGATACACTTTTACTAAAGGCAAGTGGTGACAGCGTAAGCAAAGCTAGATCTGAGGATTCCAGCATAAACCCAGTAATTTTCCCTTTCTCCCAAGCCCTTCCCCCTGGTCACCTTGCTAGTGTCCAATGTGGGTCAAATTAGGTGTTTTGGTAACAATTCCCAAAGTTTGGTGCTTCTTTTGGTGGGCATTCGTATTCCTTTCCCATGCTTGTGTCCTTGGATCATTCAACTGTTGTCTCTGGTTGGCATTTCTGGTTCCTGTCATCTTCCCTTCCTGCATCCTGCCATCTCCCCTCCCCATATTTTAGGGCAGGCTGCCATCAAAGCGATGCAGGGCTGAAGCAGTGTGATGGCGGATCTGACAGAGATCTTCTGGAACACCAGAGAGGCTCTTCCCTTCTCCCTGAGGTCCCATCTTGCTTCCTGAGATGGGGGAGGTGGCAATGCATGACCACTCTTGATCCCCTTGCTGGAACTACATGGGCCACCTGGTTCAAGGGCCTCCCAGTTTAACTCGTGATGGGCTGTTCCTTCTATTGATGCTATTATTATTATTGTGTTCCCTATTGTTCCTCCTCCTCCTCCTTTTTCTGATTCTCTTAAAAAGAGATAATAAAAATCAAATGAACGGTAGACAAAGGTGGAGTATAGATGATGAAGTCCAAGTGGATAAAATCCTTGGGCGTCTTGTGAAAAGAGTGCTACCTTCTTCCCCCTCCTTGTCATGCAGAACGGAGCGAATGGCAGAGGGACCACAGATTTAATTACAGCGGCAATGCCGTTCAAAGTTGGGGCAGACACTATTACCACCCATATGAGCAGCCCTGGTACAAGGAGCGCGAATATACGGATCGCCAGGTACGCCCAGAACAATATCGGAGCTCAGCAAACTACTGGCCAAGCTACATCTCTCATAAACGCCCGTATGAGCAGTACAACAGGGAACAAGATTACCGGGAACAGCGTGAATACAGGTGAGGTGATATGCAGGCCACTCGGCTGCACCGTTGGGCTTCTGCAGGAGTCATCATGCCAAAAGCGGTGGTGATTGTCAGCCAGATCACAGAGCAGAGATGGCAAAGACTAGTGCAGCGGTTCTCAACCTATGGGCCGCGACCCCATTTGGGGTCGATCGACCATTTCACGGGGGTCGCCAAGCAAGGCTGTCCGCCATTTTTTCCCCCCCTTTTCCGGCGGGTGCCTTACCTCCCTTGAGCTGGGCCAGCTGGTGGTCGGCCTGCTCCGTCTCTGCCGCTTGCCAGCTACGCCTCGGCCGGCGCAGGGGGCGGAACCACGCATGCGCGGCGCTCCCGGGCAGGGAAAGTCCTCGACTTATGACCGGTTGGGTAGTCCTCGACTTACGACTGGTTGGGGGTCGCGGCATTAAAAAGGTTGAGAACCACTGGACTAGTGGAACTGTACTGTTGTAGGATATAACAACAGAATCGCGAAAGCCTGATCTCCCTGCCCATCTTAAACCAACAAAAGCCAGATAGGCTTATTTTGAGTCCCTTATTACAAATGGGTTGAGGGGAATAGGTATGTTTAGCCTGTGGAAGAGAAAGTAACGAGTAGAAGTTCATTAAAAAGAGATCTAACCGAAAAATTTCCTGACAGCGAGAACACTTAATCAACTACCTTGTCTACTGGGGTTCTGGGTGCTCCATCAGTGGAGGTTTGCGCCTTTTCCAAGCCGATGTGGTATCACGACCCACAGTTATCCCAAAGCTGCTTTTTCATGAGGCCACCGGACTTTCCAGTTGGCCTTGTGAAAAAGCATCCTTGGGATAACTATGACCTGGATGACTGAGAATCTCCATAGACACATGATACGGTCATTTTGCCTCTTTCTTTGAGTTCAATGTTTGATTACTTCTTTCCCCTCCAGATACTACCATGATGCCAGGAGACGAAGAATCAATAAATTCCAGTCATGGACTTAAAGGACTAAATGCAGTAATTAATTTATATTTGAGAAAGGAATTTGCCACTGTTTAATGACATCCGATGTAAATTTGTTGTTTTTAAAGAATTATTCAGGTTTTTCTATTGTTAAGCTCCTGTTCTTTAAATTCTTGTACATTAAAAGATCAGTGAGTTTCCCATAAATTGGAATTTCTACCTCTCTGGTTTTGTTTTGTTTTTTCTATAGTTGCTCCCTGCGATTATTTAACTGATGGTTTTCTCAAATTGCGCCTTGTTTGAAGTTGTGTTGAGAGTATTGAGGGCTTTGTTACGTCAGCTTAAAATCGGTTCCAGATGGTGATGATAAAATCTTCCTCAGTCCTTTCTTCTTCCTCTTCTTCACCTCCTTTTTTCATATTGCTTGACATTTTCTGAATTTTTTTTTCCTTTTTGCTTCTGATGTCAAAAATTGATCTGTTCTCTGAAAAAAAGAGTCCAGTAGTTTAGAAAAGGTCTCAATGGAGGGATTTGAAATTAGGCCAAAACTTGTATGTGACCTAAGGTATCTTCCCCAACACAATCTATTCTAACCAAAAGCTAATGACACATTTTTTTATTTTTTATGGATCTTTGGTTGTCTGAAGTTGGTAATTATTTTGGCAGCAAGGTGAGCTGGCTTTGACAGTGAACTAGCTCACTCAACAAACACACACGTGATCCAGTTCGTGCCTTTTTTTTCATCCTAAAGATTGCATCAACAGAAATTCATGGCTGCGTTATTGGGAAGAAAAAGAAATTTATTTGTGTTTTTTTTAAATCAATAAATAATTTACAGTATTTACATCACAACACCCCATACAATTTCCACACACACATGCAATAAACTGGAAAGGGAGGCAGTGTGTTTGTTACGCGCTTTCCCCGTCGCTATTCAGATTTTCGTTTTGAGCCTGTTGGGTCACATTGGCAGACTTCACTCAGAAGCCAAAATGTGGCTGAACGTAATAAAAAAAATAAAGTGCTTTGTTAATAATTAGAGACTTAAGAAACAAGATTGCAATACCTGGGAAATGGTTTTAGAGCTCACCATAGAGAAACAAATGGAAGGGAATGAGGAAAAATTGGTTAAGAGAAACTTCCCAATTTGTACAATTTTACTGTTTTCAAGACTTTTGATTTAGGAAATGCTAAAAGAAAAAACCCTATCATTTTGATAGTGGCCAGTTAATTTGGATTAAAATCCCCCTCCTCTTGTAGTGACATCATTGGTTGGGGATTATAGGAGTTGTAGTTAGCATGGTTAGAAGCATCTGGGTTGGGGGAAGGCGATGAGGTAAACCACTTTTGAGAAAAAATTCACGTGAGGGGCAAGTTCTCACCTTCATTGCAAACATTAAGTCTCATAAATCTTGGGTTTCCATTGCTGAAGTGTATAAAGTCGTCCAAAGATTTCCATATATGGTTTATCCAGTTCCCTAAATGCTACTTGGGCAAAACATTAAAAAAAAATTGCCCTGCATTTCTTCTGTCACAGCTCGGAAGAAGCTGCGAGAGATAATGATGGAAATTTGGAGAAAAGTCTTGGAAAAACTGGACATCTAGTGTGCTAATGGATTGTGTTTCAGAACTGAATGGAAATGTGTGCCATGGGTTTATCCAAGCATGCATGAATTATGAAGGCAAGCTGATCTTCAGTCCCCACGGTCATTCATCCCTGTGATCTACCATCTATGACTTGCCTAAAATTCTATCTAAAAAGGGTCAGTGGTGATAAAGCTTGGCAACCAGGTGCTATGTGGACAGCATGCCCCCCCCTCCAATACCACCAAGCCCTGAAATTAAATGAAAATTATGGCAGCCAACCTGGGACATCCGTTGAACTAGTACCGTGTCAGATTTCCTATCTTTCTTCTCCAAATCTATCGGGATGTCCAATCTACGGTCAAAAAGGCCACGGTGGAAAACACCTCTTTGCACAGGCATTTGTTAGAAGTCCCAAATAATGCCAGAATGTCACCTGTGTTTTGATTTCATTACAGATGCAATTATATAGTGATGGATGTGTGTCATTCTAGCTTCTTTTGAACACCTACAGCAAGTTGGAGAAGGTCCGTCTAGATTACAAGTTTGCAATTACTCTCAAGAGCAATTACAGTTACAACTTTAGAAGGTGGAGGATGTAAGCATCTTGGAAGAGACAATACTGTGGGATGAACAATTAACACGACTTGATAGACATTCTGACCTACCATTTTAGCAAAACCCCAGCACTGCTTGCTCAAGGTACTTTTTAGCTAAATGTAATCACACAGAAACATCCATCTTGACTTGACTTTCTAGACATCTGACAATGTGGGAAGACAGCACCCTGTCTCTCTTACGACCCTCTCTGAGTGAACCCAATTTGGTTTTATCCAACTGATATAAACCAAAGGGAGAAGACAACCATGTCCACTAATGAACCAATCATGAAGAGAAGTAATAAAATTGTTCCTTTAAATATTTTAGGAAGGAAGCCGGAGAATCCCATCTCTTTGCTCACTCACGCTAGGCCAACACAACACTCTATGTATCACAACAAGCAAATATCTGCATCCAGTGGCTACACCGTTGTGTCTCTTTGTTGAATGAGTATTACCCACGGTGAAACTGGAATGAAAAGGACACAGCTCAACAATGAAAATTGGGCAAATGGACTTGGATTGTTCTTGGTACAAATAAGTGTTTGATTCCTCCAAGAAGTTCAAAAACAGAAGGGCCTAGGATGGCAAAATGACCATATGTGAGATTTAGTATGCATTCAACTTACTGTATGTACAAAAAAAGATAAAATATGAGTGGGCAGATGATCAGACAGATGTTCACGCTTGAAGTATAGAAAAACAAGGCTTTGTGTATATCTGGATATCCTGGTGTGGTGGTGGTCAGATAGGGCTCACAATTTAGGAGCAGGTTGAGCTCACTTTCAAAAGTTTCCCTAAAACTGGCATGTTGTCAATGTATACAGCAAACCAACCCACACAATACATCCCCTTCCCAAGGATGGGGGAACACCCACCGTGGTATATATTCAAAATAGAAAGGGGGTCAGGATAAGTTTTAGAATGGGAGACTTCTCATCTGGCACCTTGACCTCAACCCAACAGAACATTTCAGAGATTCCTTAGGTTTTGTACAATGAAAAATACGGGGAGTCAAACGTAAAGAGGGCCCATCTTGTAAACTGGTGTTTCCAAAATACTAAGACAGACCTTCCACCTCCGCCTTCATCCCTCAAATAAAAGAGTGGCGTTGTTTATGAGGCCTATCCGTCTTCTGGGAAACGCACAGCCCAATTTTTTTGGGCTTAAATTGGCTGGTCAATTTGGAGTGAGCTTTCTGAAGATAACACAAGACCCGAATGGTACAGTAATACCACCAACTCAGCTGGCAGCCTTCGCAGCAGGGGACTGACCGGAACAGCTCATGATGCCCACTGCAGAAGCAGGAATGAAGAAGTCACTGGGGAAGACGGTGCAACTGTGATCCGAAAACCCACACAGCTGAAAACAACGTCCCAGCTCTCCTATGGATTGACCTGGTTTGTTTTCCAAAATGAAAGACTTGAGCATTATGTAAACCAGAAGCTTTGCGCCTAGAGGTGGCACGGACTGGCGTAATACTGGCCCAGTTCCCTAGCTTATTTTCCTAAGTACCAGAACAGGAGTGGACAACGGGTCTGAAAACAGGGCAAGCACTGTGGTTCTCGAACCACACCCAAGAGTTGGAACACAATCTGCTCACGTTGCCCATGAAACTAAGTCAACCCCACCCACTCCTCCCCGTTTCATTCTCTGCTAAAGCAAAAGGAAGCCGTTTTCTATAAAGGAGACCAAAATGGAGCAGGCAGGAAGGAAATGAGTGTGTAGGGGTGGTGTCTGCCCAGAGGATGGACAAGGGCACAATCACAACCTTGCAGAGCGGTTCCCAGACACCATCTCTCTGGAAGCAGAGGGAAATACCACCGATACACCCCCACCCGCCCAACAGCAGCTGCCAGCAGCTGCCCAAGTCAGACTGGAGAGAGGTGTGCACCAGCGGGCTTCCATGCACGAGGATGCAACCACACAAACCCATGTTGCATGAGCAGGATGCCGTGGGACTCTGCCCATGCCTGCCCACTTAAGGACTCTTTGAACAATCTTCTGTTGTCTCCAAGCCACAATTTGCACAGTCCAGAAGCAACAGTTCTGGTTGCCTCTCCAAACACTATTATACAAATGTTGTTGTCAGGGAAAGGGGTGTTCAAGGAAAAGTGAGAAGCAAGAGCTCTCCATCATCTGTAGCAACTGGAGGAAGAAGAAAAGGGGCTGATGTGACCTCTAGTCCCCTGGCAACCCTTCCACATGGGGGAAGCCTTTGTTGACAGCAAGATGCAGTCACTCAATGCCTTGTTTTCCAGACATAGCTGGGTCAACACAACACAATCACTGGTTGCTTCAGTTTCACACTTGCCCCAGACCGTAATAGTGTTCCTCAGTTTCCCAACTCAACCAGGTGTGTCTACGGCCAGTCTACAAGAAAAGGGATGGACTTTGATTCAAGTACAGGAATGCCAAGAGCGAAAGAAACAGAGCCATGGAAAACTCGGAGGTGGCCGTATCTCCCGACTCCAAGTCTCGTGTCCTTTCAAACAGATGAAGCTTGTCCTTGTTCGAGTGGAGCATCTTGACATCTTCAAAAGCATAATAAGCAGCCAGGGTAAAGTTGACGTCACCTGTGGTCAAGAGGTCAAAGACACAGGACTGGAAATATAAGTCCTCAACTGGAAGTTTCTCTTTGCATTTGGCCGTGGCTGATTCGTACGTGAAGACCTCTGGTGAAGAAGGTGGGTTTGAACCTTTCCAGCGAGGGCGGTTTTCAGTAGCCTTTGGGGTGGAAGGGAAGGCATGGAAGTCCAGCTGTTGGTTGAGTGGACAACCCCGGAGGCAGAGATAGAGGCCCTGGTTGTCTCCGTCCTCCACAGCTTTCACGACCTCCTCTGGCATCCGGGCGGCAAAGGTGAGGTAACGACCGACTTGCCTCACTACGATGGTGGTGCCAATGTATTTGGCCTGGATCTCAATGTGTTGGCCGGAGACTTTCTCGGTGATCTTCAGGCTGTTGGCACCATGTTTGTCACCGCCATTCTTGGAGCCATCAGCAAAGGCTGCTGGGAGTTCATCCATCTCTGCCTGGTACACCTTTTGATCCACACACTCCTGGAAGCTCTTGAAAATGATAGTGAGCTGGAGGGATTGGAAGGCAAAAGGTTATTGACTTTGGCAAGATCGTTTAGATCTGTTCACAACTCATCCATATTTGTGGCATCAGACCTGGACGCTCAATTTCTCTCTTCTGCTAGTTGTCCTAAGATATTTTTAATGCTTAACTTAGGGATATGATCAATAATTTGATGATGCCATTGAACTGGGGGAGGCCAACTTTTCAGTTGACTGGAAATTTTGGGTACCCTTTAAAGGGCAATATATTTGACTCTTCGTTCTACTTTATTCTTACTTATGTTTTCAGTTATAAAAATATCCCTACCTAAGAAAGGCAGACCAAACGCAAGGTGAGTTCCAGCTAAGAATCGCCCCCCAAAATTCCTCTTTTACAAGCAGCACTTAGAACCCTCTTAATTCACAAAATCTGAACAAATATATTGCTAACTTCCGTAGCTACTGGAACAATTCTAAGGCTGCGCTAGTCCCCAAATAAATCTAGACAATAGTTATCTTTCAAACTGACTTCGGTGAGAAGTGAAGCAAAGCAGTTTTCCCAAAATGCCTACCAGGGGGCAGATTCCCCAAGCCAGGCTACGCTCCAGGGACATTCCTACCTTGGTGGTGGCCGTTGCCAGGGAGCCAGGCAAGACAGGAGTGTTGGTGACCTGCACATTCAGGTAGTTGTTGTCGATGAGCGGCCAGGCCCCTTGGATTTTGCACGTCTGGAAGCTGTCCGAAAACGTCCGCAGGTGGGGGTCTCCAAACAGCCCACAGTGGGTGTAGTTGGGGCGCAAGGAGTGTTTGTGGAAGCTACGCTCGTAATGGCAACTCTCGGGACTGTCCGAGCGCTCCTGGCTGTCGCCCCGGGGCAGCGGAGGGAGGCGAGGCTGGGAGGTGGGCCCATCTTTGGAGCAGTTGTGTTGGGTCATGAGATCGTCGATGCCATGGACTGCAGAATGGTAGAAGAGGTCTCCCCGGCAGGTGCGCGCCGTGTGGTGGGTGCAGAGGGCATAGGCGCGCAGGGCAGAGCAGAACTCAGGAGCGTCCTCCGGGGCCGGGGGCTGCGTCCCGGAGGTTGCGGCCAAAAATTCCGAGTTGCACTTCATGATCTTGCAGGGAGACATTGCTAAGAGAGAGAGAGAGAGAAAGAACACACCTTTTGGAAGTGTCGAGTGAGGCTTCCTATTCTAGTGTCCACCGGCCTTTTGGACACCAGGGACCGTGGAGAGAGGTTTGTCTGCGGACCGGAGGGGACATGGTTTCATGTACTGCCTGCATCCTGCGGATGGGGCTTTGCTTCTTTGCGCAGACAGGTTTCTGACCTGCCACAGCCTGGTGGCGGTCCATGGACCGGAGGTTGGGGACCCTAATCTACATATACATACACAGGTCTTTATCAATTTACAACAGTTCATTTAGTGACCATTCAAAGTTACAACAGCAGAGAAAAAAGGGGCTTATGACTGTTTTTCACACTTATGACCGTTGCAGCATCCCCAGGGTCCCATGAGCAAAATTCAGACGCTTGGCAACTGATTCAAATTTATGATGATTGCCATGTCCTGGGGTCACGTGAACCAATTTTGCGACCTTCAGACGAGCAAAGTCAACAGGGAAGCAACTTAATGACTGTTATTAATGACTGCAACGATTGGCTTAACAAATGTGGCAAAAAAGGTGGTAAAATGGAGCAAGATTCACTTCACAAATGTCTCTCGTTTAGCAAAATAAATTTTGGGCTCAGTTGTGGTCTTGAGGACTATCTGTGTTTCCCAAATTTTGATCCACCCAGAATCTAGATCCCATTCAACCATGTGAGCTGGTCTCCACTTCTGCCCCTTTGAAAGCTACTTTATTTTGGGAAAGGATGAAATGCAGCAGCGAATCACATGCATTTTGCAACCTGGGTGTCCTTCCAGATATGCAACTAAGAATTCCCAGAATTCTTCAACCAGCGGCCACTCCTGAGAACTCAGGAACAACAACAACAACAGCAACAACAACAATAATAATAATAGTTGGAAGGGACTTTGGAGGTCATCTAATCCAACTTCCTGCTCAGGCAGGAAACCCTATACCATTTCAGACAAATGGCTGTCCAGTCTCTTCTTAAAAACTTCCAGTGTTGGAGCATTCACAACTTCTGGAGGCAGGTTGTTCCACTGACTAATTGTTTAACTGTCAGGAAATTTCTCCTTAGTTCCAGGTTGCTTCTCCCCTTGATTAGTTTCCATCTGTTGCTTCCCTCTGGTGCTTTGAGGAATAGCTTCACTCCCTCCTCTTTGTGGCAACCCCTGTCACAAGTTGAAGTTGAAGACCAATGCATCATGAATGGAAAGACTGTTCTTCTCTCTGTAAGAAGGTACCCATAGACTGGGTTCATACAGTACATTTAACCGGTTACCTGGAATAACCAAGTTATTGAGTTCATGCAAAGCCCTCAGCATTAAACAAACCAATTTTCTTGGTCAAACACGTACCATTGCAGCCCAAAATGCTAGCTAGACCAAGCTCCAAGAAGAAAAATGGAAAGTCACTAAAATTGTTGGGTTTCCAAATGAACGCTGTGAAAAACTTTATCACAGAATTCCTGACTCGGCTGTTCTTTCTTTAATGAGCTTGCAGGTTTGATGGGAAAAAAAAATAAATGTCTGCTCAAACTAGGTAGGGGAGATGGTGGGAACGAGTAGGGAAGAGTCAGAGAGTGCACAAGGCCCATAGGGGGAGATATTGCTCTATGGATTGTACAGATTTCAGCTGAAGGAATGAATATATAATACGCTTTGCCATTTCACTCATCTCTCCATATAAGGCCAAATTTCCAAAGGCAGGTGTCATGCATAAACTCCGCAAACATACAAGGGAGTGTACCTCGGTTCTACATGAGCGGGAAAGAGATCAAAACAGAACGAAAACCAAGTCCTTTTCTCAAGGTTGCAGACAATGAAACCCTCATTCAGCCCAGGTTGCATCAGACTCTAGGCATGCAATTGTGTTGGGTCCACAATTCTTAGAATCCCCAGCTTAGGAAATCTGCTGTGGTCCTGCCAGACCATACCTAGAAGCCTTTTCATGTTGCCACAAGAGATGATTCTTGGAAGCCAAGAAGTTTTCGCTATTGTTTTCCTGCAACAAGTAATCATTTAGTCATCTAGTCATGAGGACCCAGATTGTTGAGAGCAATATGCTGACTCTGTAAACTGCTTAGAGAGGGCTGTAAAGCACTGTGAAGCGGTACGTTGTCTAAGTGCTATTGCTATCTGGAGCTGTGTTGTTCTTGAACGAGCTTAATAATTCCTGATAAACTTTCTCTCTGCACCGGCTGGTCCTCTGCTGAAGCGACCCAACTTGGGGGCAGCATAATTTAACAGAATAACAGAGCTGGAAGGGACCTTGGAGGTCTTCTAATCCAACCCCCTGTCCAAGTAAGAGACCCCCTACCATTTCAGACAAATGCTTGTCCAGTCTCTTCTTAAAAAACCTCCAGTGATGGAGCACCCACAACTTCTGGAGGCAAGCTGTTCCACTGATGAATTGTTCTCACTGTCTGGAAATTTCTCTTTACTTCTAGATTGGTTTTCTCCTTGATTACTTTCCATTCATTGCTTCTTTTTTTGCCTTCTGATGCTTTGGAAAATAGGTTGACCCCCTCTTCCTTTGGTCATCCCCTTATATATTGGTACACTGCTATCATGACACCCCTAGTCCTTCTCATCAGATTAGACAAAACAAGTTCCTACAAACCTTCTTCATAAACTTTAGCCTTTGGTCCCCTAATCTTCTTTTTTTATTTTCTCTGCACTCTTTCTAGAGTATCAACATTTTTTTTTTAATATTATGGCGACCAAAACTGGATGCAATATTCACTAACTTTTTGGATTCCGGGGATAACCATCTACTCATCAACCACAAATAATCTTATGGTGCTGCAGGTTTATCCTCTTGGAAACCCCACAGAAAGTTTTCAGCTAGGCTAGCTCAAAACAGTTCAAGGAATTAAAGCAAATATGTCAAATAATTCACAGTCATGGAACCAAATGCAGCTTATTTCACACAACACGTTTAACCAGGTCGGTTACAAAACCAAGCAGTTCCGTTTGTATCCACCACCTGCTAAGCTGCGTTTCCAGCTTTTGGGGTTGTTTTTTTTTTTGGGGGGGTGGTGTGAATCCAGCCCACTCAGTTTTGTGACTCGATGGGCTGGATGAACTCAGGGAATGCGCTGATGAGATAAGCATGTTGAGCACGTTGTGGGATTCTATCCTTAGAAACCATAATTGGACAAGGGCTCACGTTGAGAGCCAGGATCATCTCCCTTCCTTTCCTAACTTCCTGCCCCCACCCCCACCCCCGTTCAGTAGAGATTTGGACACAGAGCAAGGCTGAGCTTTTTCTGGCTGACGGCCTGCCTGTGCAGCTGTCGGATCACATTCTGTATCTTTTTTCCTAGCACAAACTGCTCTTCTGACTCAGGCATTTTGGCCGGAGAGCAGGAAGCAAAGATCACATTGCTTGCAGGAAAAATTGGGACAAGGATTCGGGAGGAAAGGAGCATGAAAGCCAAAGAGCCATGCAAGGGAATCTCTGATGACAGCTGGCTTGTCCCAAATTCGACAAGACGAATCTTAGGCTACAGAACCAAAAACCAGAAGTTAAGGCAAGCTGGGGAGCAGTTTAGAATTACGGCTGCAAGGAAGAGCATCTAGCTGTCCTTGGCCAAGCTTGAAAAAAACACCAAGCAGAATCAGATCAGACCTGGTTACGTCAAGTTAAATGGCTAATATTGCAATGTACAGGTAGCCCTTGATTTATAAGCATTCGTACAGTGACGAATATGTATGTATGTATGTGTGTGTGTGTGTGTGTGTGTGTGTGTGTGTGTATATATATATATATATATATATATATATATATATATATATATATATATATATATATATATATATATATATATGCAGGTCTTGGCGTATTCGGGTCTTTTCCCATGTAAGATTGAGATTATCTTGGTTATTGTTAGTGTTAACTCCAACACAGCCAACCAACCCACCTACAGCAACCAAGCCAGCACTCCACACCCACCCACCAATATTTATAGAGAGACAGCAGCTCCGATCACACTTTGTTCGCACAAGCACGAAGCCGAAGACCCCAGCCTGAAGATGACGAGTGGGACCTCGTCGAAACGTCGCCAAGATACTCTCAAATACAAAACAGGGGGAAAAACCAGAAAAAAACCATACATCTGACAGTAACAGCAATAGCAAAAGAAAAAGTGTGTATAAAAAAAGGGAAAAAAGAAAAAAAAAGACTCAAACTTCCAACATTAAATACATAAAAAAAAAAAATCCACCATGGCTGGATGCTGAAAAAATAAAATTAAAAAAAAAACCTCCCTTTACCTAATGGGTCTGCAAATAGTTATAAACTTTCTCATTCTTATTTAACAAGAAAAATATACTATGTAAACAGATGGGGAGGTCTCTATCTAATAAATGGACGCAACTTATAATATATATAAAAAGTAAAAGAAAAGGGAAGGTCAGGTTGGGTCTAATGGCATTGGGCAAAGAGATAAGCTGGATTTGAACCCAGTCCTATCCACACAAAAAAAAAAAACTGGGGGATGGGAAGAAGTGGAAGAGTGCAGCCTCCAATTTATTTGTTAAATTTATTTTCTCCACTGCAGCTTCCGACTGGAATCTTATCCCCAAAACATCCAATCGTCTGTCCCTCAACCGAGTGTGACTCTCTAAGGTTTCTCCCAAAAGGAAAGTTCTCTACTCAAGATAAATTTATGCAGGCAGTCCTTGACTTACCACCACAACTGAGCCCCAAAATTCTGTTGCTAACGGAGACGTCTGTGAAGTGAATTTTGCCCCATTTTGCGACCATTCTCACCACATTTGTTAAATAGGTAACATGGTTGTGAAGTGTATCCAGCTTCCCCCATTGACTTTGCTTGTCAGAAGGTCACAAAAGTGACCCCGGGACACTGCGACCGTCATAAGTATGAGCCAGTTGCCAAGCATCCGAATTCTGATCCCACGACCCTGGGGATGCTGCAACGGTCGTAAGTGTGACAAATGGTCATCGGTCCCTTTTTTTCAGTGCCGCTGTAAGTTCGGACAGTCACAAAAGCGATCTGTTGTAAAGTCAAGGATTGTCTGTAGTCCTGTCAAATTGTTAAGCGCCTCTACCTGCAACCTCACCAAATTGGGGAGTCTGCTAGCTTTGTGAGGGTTCAAGGGGTGCAAACGAGAGACATGGTGCCTCCTTGGAAGGACAGATCTCTTGTACAATCAGCTATAGCGATTTTCCACTTTTGAAATATCCCCCTTTTTAATGGAGAGGCCAAAAAAAAAAAATAGCTTTGGCATTTGTTCAACCCTTTGGGGGGTTTTTAATAAATCCAAAAGCTTTATCTGGAGCATCCCGTCCTGAGATCTTGCTGGAAAAAGCACCCTGCACTTCCCTCCCTAGCAACTGAGCCCCCCCTGCACCCCCCCCCCAAAAAAAACATAATCCTAGCCAAAAATATTTCTGACAACAGGCAGCCCTGGCAGAGCTCTGGAGGAACTCATTTGAACAGTAGCCAAGAAAACTCTGTTCAATTCTGCATAATCCATTTTCCATCGACTCAGAAATGCATTTGGGTCCCAGCCACGGATGACTTAGCATAGGAGCAGGCTGCTTTGTGTCTGCTGGTTGGAAAATTAACACAAAAAGGGGAAAAAAAGAAACTTCAGGAGGGTGGGGGGGGGGAGGCAAATCCTGCCCTGGGCCCAGACTTTCCCCAAATAACTGCCTCTTATTTGCAAGCAAAGCAGAAGTGTTTATATACAGGATGCAGTTTTGCACACACGCGCCAATTAAAAACAACACTGATACAGAACGCGATGTAGGGAAGGGGGAAGAAAAAAAAAACTTGAGCGTTGCAGTTCTTGTTCATTTCATTCTTTTAAAAGCAGCCAGATTCTAGTCCCTTTGGTTGATCCCACAATCTGCTCACATTGGCACCCAAATGCTGTATTTCAAAGCAGCTAATTCACAGGCAAAGGAGTCCGTTTAGTAAGCCCCTAAGTTCACAAGACACCTACACTCACAGCGGGGGAAAAAAAAACATATTGCACCTTTGTGGGTTTGGGGGTTTTTTTGCATCAATCACAGTCAGCCTACATTGGATGGACGATCTTTGCTGAGATCTGCAAGCTGGCTAAGCACATTTGTCTGGGGTGGCCAGGGGATAACCCGTCAGCAAAACCAGACGAAATGCTGCCGCCAAAAATGAGAAGAAGCCAAGAAACATTACACAAACATCCTCCGTGCACAATGCACAGGCAAGTCACAGAATTTATGTTTTCTTAGTGCAGAATATTCCTTGGGCCACAGAGTATCCATAACCTGCCTTTTACAAAGCTAAGAAATCCTGGACATATGCCACCACAGGTAGATGGGTGTCGTTGTGCAATCAATATTTATAGAGGGCGGGGCCTCAACCACACAATTGCTGCTGCCATCTTGGTGGTTTTTTTGACGCACCCATATCCAGACATTTCTGCATTCCACTAGCCCAGGGGTAGGCCACCTTGGCTCTTTTATGACTCGTGGACTTCAACTCCCAGAATTCCTGAGCCAGCATGGCTCAGCTTGGAAACTCTCCCTTTTCCCTCTCAGCATGGCTGGCTGAGGAATTCTGGGAGTTGAAGTCCACGAGTCATAAAAGAGCCAAGGTTGCCTACCCCTGCACTAGCCCCATTTCTGTTCTATTTTCAGGCGAGAAATTGTTGACACGCGGCATGCATACCCCCAAGTCTTTGACTATACACCCCAGTCTACACAGCAATGGAGGGCAAGAGTGAAGGAGGCTGGAAACAATTAGGTGCACCACTGAAGTTTGTGTGTTAAGTGTTCAATGCCCAAACAGCACAATTGCACCTAAGCTGTGGTTTTCCTATGCCCCCAAGCATCATGGCCACCACCAGCCTTCAGAGGTGGCTGAGTTCACCCCACAGGTTAAGTCCAGACAGAGAGGTGATTCTTTCTCTTATAACCAGCCCATCTCTTCAAGGCAGAAGATAATTTGTTTTTGCAGTAGGTTATGGCAACAGCGCAAATTAGTTTTGCAACACGTTGTACCAACCTTGACTGTGGCTTATGTCTGATAAACGTCATCAGCCAAACCACTAGGGAGTTTAAAAAAGCTCAAATCCACCCTTGGGTGTGTGTGTGTGTGTGTGTGTGTCATCACACCTGCATTTGAAATGTATTTATTTATTCAGTCAAAGACCAACAACATAAAATAGTAAAAAGAGAGATAAAAGGTAGCAATTACAATCAGGATCAACAGGGAGAAGAGGGTGCAATTATATATTAGCAACTGCAAAATAAATCGGATGTGGTATACTCTAAACACCCTTATTGCAATAATACCGTGTTTATTTACCTAACAATAATGCAACACGTATAATAAAACTAAACATTAAAATGTATGTCCTCTAAAAATTATCAGAAAATAACGAAGCAAAATATTGATTAAAAACAAGGGTGTTTAGTAGTTGTTTAGCCGGTTTTTCCTGATTATCATCGCAGCAGCACAAAATTCTACTATAGTATGAAGGGTGGCTGGATTTCAGTTCTGGAGAAGATGGTTCATGTAGAAATTGTGTGATCTGCCTAGATATCACCTGCCTTTTGAATAGGGGGTCAGAGAGCTGAAAAAAGGAAGGCCACCTCTCACCCGTTCTGGCCATTCTGAAGAGTCTCTGCTTTTTAGGAGCCATTCAGACTTTGACCTGGGAACAGCAGAAGAGGAATTGAACATCCCATCCCTCTGGCAGCACAAAAGAGTGGGGGGTGGGTGGGTGGGAGGGCAGAGGTCCTGTAAATCCAGAAAACTAAGGGAGAATTGCAAATGGAGGCAAAGACCCCTGAAACAGCAGCTCTGAAAAACTGGAGACAATGGAAACTGACCAGCTGGGGTCTCTAGCAAAGAGAAAAAGGAAGAAGAGGAAAGAAACAAATAGATCCATAAATTTTCCCACCCTGCACAAAGGAATTGGATCAAGTTTCAGTGGCGAGGCTAGGAGAAGAGATGTGAATGGAGGACAATAGACCCAGCATTCCTAAAATGAGGTTTTATGCATATGACAACTTGGGCCACCAAATGAGAAGAGACCCTGATGTTGGGAAAGATGGAAAGCAAAAGGAGAAGGGGATGGCAGAAGATGAGATGGTGAGATGGTGTCATCAATGCCCTGAATATAAGTTTGGGCAGATTCTGGCAGATAGTAAAAGATGGAGAGAGAGGACTGGTGTGTTGTGTTCCATGGGGTTATGGAGGGTTGGGCATGACTTGGCAACTGAACCACAACAAATAACAGCAACAAAAATCATGGAGGTGGTAAGATGCCAGGTTGAGTTGGGATTCTGGGCTGGAAGAGACGGAGTGACTGAACCAAGCAATCTCTCACAACTTCTTCTGGTATGGACAGGACATCTAGTGGACTCCCACAACCAGATCCAAAATGCAGAGAGAATGCAAAGACGCCCTCCACATGTGTCAGAGGCAATGCATTAACAGTGTGACCCATCCAAGTCTCAACACCGGTGTTCAGAAACAAAGGGTCAAGTTCACACACTATACAAAACACGGGTCAGTAAAGCACAACTTTTATATTTACGTATACGGAGACACCCAAATTTGCTGTTTTATAGCTTAACACCATGCCTGGCTCACCCAACGAACTAAGACAAGGCTGGGCACAATATGTTGAACCACAAATGATCCAAACTGATGGCAGCCTAGCCTAGGACGTTGTGTGAATCCAGTCAAGCTCTATGAATATATCTAGGAGTGTTTGTTTGTTCATTTGGGATTGGTTTAATTTAAAAGTGAAATGGAAAGAGTTCAACGTTCCAGGAAATCAGCCACGTCTTCCCAGTGAATTGCAGCATTTTGATATTCAAAGGCACTTGGCCATTTGTGCCTCACAACTAATCCCCAGGGAGGTGTCTTTCCTTCTGGGGGGTGAATCTCTTAAATCCAATTAAAGCCACTTAAATTTATGGCAGCCCCCCCCCCAATCCCTTGACAGGGAATCTGTATGTTGTTTTAAGGTTGGATGAAGAAAACAATCAACTGTGTTGATTTGAGCAAGACACCCTGCTCCTGGTGTGACAAACAAAGCGCAGACCCCTTTGGAAATGCGGCAGGAGGGGAACCATGAAGAAATGTGAATTACACCAGTTAAGTATTGCAGGCGTGGAATACAAACAGGATTCTGTATTAATAAACCGATGACAGAAGGCAAGGGGGGGGGTGTGAAACTGCATACATGGGTCCAAGCACCAGAGGGACACCTCAATTCTCCATCCAATTTTCAGGCCCAGAAATTGGATTGGACCACTTTCTCAAATTTCTCCAGGAGAAAGAAAAAAAAATCCTTCAACCCACTTCTCGGTGACCTTCAGTGTTAGGAGTTTCCTCCTGAGGACACCCCCCCCCCACCTGCCATCCAGGACACAATTTGACAATCCACACAGCAGAACTGGGCAGAAAGGAATTGCTCGGAGAAATGGGAGGAGCGGGCATTTGCAAGAAGGCAAGCCGCCCGGGTCTTTGGAGAAGGGCTGCAAAACAAGCAACAGGATAAATGCGGCCTCTCTACCGTAGACCCAGACAAGGCTCTCCCTCAGGGACCCACACGTAAGTCATTTCTCTCCCCCCCACAAGGCTCTACTCACCCCACACCAATGCCCGAGGGCTAGAAGAAGAATGGAAAGCAGATGAAATCGAAAGACAGACATTCCGGGAAGTTTAAGAAAGGTTCTAAATGCCTGGCGAATCATTCTTTTTCTGATGGGGGAAAAAGAAAACCAAACCCAGATGGATTTGGACTGTTCCGACTTCGTGGTTTTTTCTGAGCAGCTTTTGACCCCCCCACTCCCCCCATAAGGAAGCGTCGTGCAGACCCAGACATTCAGCAGGACAGAATTCATAAACCTGGCTCAGCTTTTGCCATAGACTTCGGCCATTTCCATCATTTCGTTCATTTTAATCATGTCGTTCCTGGGTGGCCGCAAAAACAAGGGAGGGCCTGAGGATCCACCAGCTGCTGCGCACGCCCCTGCAGGTAGTCCTCGACTTACGACAGTTCATTTAGTGACCGCTCAAACTTACAACGGCACTGAAAAAAGGGATTTTTTTTCCTTTCGCACTTACAACCGTTGCAACATTCCCCCCCCCATGGTCACGTGATCAAAATTCAGTCGTTGGCGACTGGATCATATTTATGATAGTTGCAGTGTCCCGGGTGGGTCACGTGATCCCCCTTTTGAGACCGTCTGGCAAGCAAATTCAAAGGGGAAGCCAGATTCACTTAACAACTGTGCTACTAATTTAACAACTGTGATGATTCCCTTAACGACCGTGACAAAAAGGTCATTAAGTGCAAAGCTCACTTAACAAACGCATAACAACAGAAACTTTGAACTCAATTCAGGTCGTAAATCGAGGACTACCTGTCTATAGAAAATCACGTCCTCCTAACATGCCTAACATGCAGACAGCCCAGGTTCGAATCTCAGAAGGGTATGTCTGGTTGAAAAGAACTAAAAAGTTCGAAATGGCTATTCCAGTTCTCCCTTAATTCTTTGTTAGCAATCCAAATTTTGAAAAATATATATATATATTTTCATCGTGAACACGGTGATTTTCCTTTGAAAGGCTCCCAGCAAGCCGTTTATTGGCACAGGCAAACTCAAAACAGGTAAATCTTTTTTTTAATCTGGGGGGGCTGCATACGATTTATTAAAATGAATTTTCAAAAACTTTGGGCTCTTTTTTAGGGGAGGGGCATTAAAATCCCTCTCCAAGGTGACCGTTTTGCAGCACGATCTGAGGGGAGGCACAGGGAAGGGGGGGGGCTGGAAAACAGAGACTGCCTATGCCCCCCCCTACTCCCCCAAGCTGCATGCTATTCCCTTCGGGGCTAAACAAAACCTTATTTCTCACACAGGTGTGCACAGGCTCCACCAAGCACTTGCATATCAATCAGGACGCCCAGGTGAGCCAGCCCTGTTCCAGGTATTCTCACAGGACTCTGCATGCTGCAATTTTTATTTTTATTTTTTTTTAAATTACTGGCACGGAAAGTTTCCTGGTTGGAACTCAAGCGTTGCTCGGATCGTGCAACACTACAACTTCTTCCTTGCTGGGCCTCTCGCATACGCAAGCCCAAAGGCCTACAGCGAAGAGCCCTGGGCGCATATCTCTAAATACAACTTGAACACACAACGGGGTTGCCTGCCAAAATCTCCTTGCATCTCAGGCGCTGGTGTCAATTCCAGAAAAGGGTGTGGAAATCAACAGCCGAAAAACAGGCCACTTTCAATCCGTGGGTTTCATAAACAGTGGAACGCACGTTTTGAGAAACGGGAGAGAGAAAGGATGGATGGTGATATTTATTTATTTATGGACGGCTGGATCCATTTTGGATTTCTCCAGCTACTTCCAAGGAGCTGTGAACATGAAGATTCCCCTCTCCCCTTGGCTGTGGTCCCATAGCCGTCTTTGTTTCATGTCAGTGCAAGGACAGCTATTCTTCTTAATCAGCTGTGCCAACTACCTTCATCGCATGACTCCAATCTCTGAAAACATCCTTCACACAATGACTAACCTTCTTGCTCGGTCTTTCAGAGCATCCACAGTCTGGTTCCTGCATCAGCTTGTCTTGGGGCATTTGCACAATTGAATAAACCACAAAGTTAAGTTGCCAAGTTCCCCACCATCACCACTTTTGGGGGGGGGAGGGGGAAAGCTAATCCAGGTTAAAAAAAAAAAACACCTACAAATTACGGTACACCTTCAAATGCAACCATTAGCTCTTTAACAGGCTAATTAAGCCTGCCCACAGAAGTCTTACAAAAGTGACTGTTTCTTCTAAATTATTTCTCTGCTCCTAGCTTCACACATTTTGTAGGGAGCACTTAGTTTAGTGCACGCTGGCTGAGGAATTCTGGGAGTTGAAATCCACAAGTCATAGAAGGGCCAGGTTTGAAGACCCCTAACTTAGTTGCTCAGCCACCCCTTTGGCCGGTAAAGGCATCTATATTAAAGCCTTCTGACAGAGGGGTGTCCAACTTCTCTTTGAAAACATCCATTAAAGAGAGTCCAGTGACTCCCCAAATTGTGGGCTGCTCCTCCTCAATCAGGAAGGGTTTTTTTTCTTCTTCTAATCTTCAGTTGGAATTGATCTGCCTGCAAATTAAATCCATTATTCCATGTCCCTTATTGTAAAATGGAACTGATGGATCTTAACTGAATTGCTACCATGATGCTAGCTCCAAATTTTATATTTCTGAGGCCTAAATATGCCCAGTCTTTTCCATCTCCCCTGACAAACCAGGTTTAAAATTAAGACCTTTCCCCTGTCCTTCTCTGAATCCATTCCTATTGATCAGAATAATTCTTCAAAAATCAAAGAAACTACAGGAGAGTCCTTGACTTAAAAACCATTCATTGAACAATCATTTGAGGTTACAAAGGCACTGAAAAAAGTGACCTGAGAATGGTCCTCACACTTACAACCATGGACACGTCATCAAAATTGGGATGTTTTTGCAACAGGCATTTATTTACAACAGGTGGTAACGTCCTGGGGTTGCTATATGATTTTCCCAGCCAGCTTCTGATAAGTAGAGTCAATGGGAGAAGACAGATTCATTTAATGACCATGAGATCCAATTAACTACAGTGATTCGTTCATGGCAAAAAATGTTGTAAAATTGGGCACAACTGAAATAACAACTGACTTACTTAGAAATGGAAATTTCTATGTCATTTCACATGAGTGGCTGTCCAGTCTCATCTTTAAACAGAGCGTCCACAAGTTCTGAAAGCCAGCCATTCCACTGATTGTTTTAACTGTCAGGAAATTTCTCCTTAGTTCTAGATTGGTTCTCTCCTTGATTAGTTTCCATCCACTGCTTCTTATCCTCCCCCCTGGTGCTTTGGAGAATAGGCTGACCCCCCTCTTCTTTGTGGCAGCCCCTCAAATATTGGAACACTGATATTATGTCACCCCTAGTCCTTTTCTCTAGACCAGATGGCTTTCCTGTTCACTGCCAGCCCAGCAAACTTGGATGTCATTCTGAATTTGCCATCTCCTTGAAACTGGTCTGGAACTTACCTACTTCTGTGGTAAAACACACATACACAAACACACACACACACACACACACACCACCCTTGTAATATGTGTGAGTGACTAAGAATCACTCAAGTATCCAGGATGATTACGCCAGGTGATTAAAAGAGAAACAAAGGCAGGAGAGCTGTGTTGTGGGATTGCCCTCCTAATTACAAAATTTGACAATTGCAGGTTGCAGAGCCCTTGAAAAACATTTTACAAGCAATTTCCAACCATCCTAAAAGGAAACGGGACCGCTGCATTTATTATAGAAATGGGCACAATAAGTTTGGTTGCTGGGCAACTAACCCCAACGGAGTGGTCAATTTCCCTTCCCAGCCCTAATTTTGCAACCCTTCCAATTACTCTGGTTTCTAAAGCTTCTCCTCCCAAAAACCTGCCCACGCACATCAGATCTGCCGGGCAGATTCTCTTCCAGGTCTCGAAAGCCACTTGGTCTTTCTAGCCAGTAATACCAGTCTGGATCACTCCAGTCCGCCCCAGCAACTCACTTGCGTTCCTCAAACTCTGGAGCATCCACGTTCTTCCCAGCTCAACCAACTCGAATCTGCAGCTGTCCCAAAACCTTGACTCTGCATGTTTGCTATGGAAAATAGAGCACTCCTGATATTTATCTCAACTCTGAAGGGAGTTGTTTTGCTTTCTTTGGAGAAAAAGATCTCCGATAAACAACAACTGTACTTCAAAAGCAGGAGGGCAGAAGATTAGGGGTGTCGACCTACAGAGAAAAGGGGCGGGGCTCTGAGGATATACCCATGCTGCCACCTTGACTATAGGTAGCGCTTCGCTTGACTTACGGACAGGAACATCGGCCTTCGCCCAACACTAAGCGATGATGAGGCTATTAAGCGACTTGTGTCCAATTTTGCAATCTGTTTTGCTGTGCTCGTGAAAAGAATCCATTTGGGGTGCTTGGCAGATTAGCTGGATTCATTCAACAACCGTGTCGCCAACTTAACGTGTCACCAACTTAACAATTGCAGCGATTGACTCAAAAACTGGGGCAAGCAAGGTTGTCAAATGGGCAAAACTCATTTAAGCACTGCCTTGCTGAGCAGACGGGGGGCTCAGCTGTGGCCGCTAACTCGAGGACTAGGTGTATTTTGAGCTTCTTTTCCACAGTTTTTATTTATTTTCTCAGAAAGAGCATAGAATGTTTTTGAAATGTTTCCTCTTAACGTGTCCCTCGTTCCTCCCCATTCCCAAAGGCCAGGCCTACCGTCTTTCAGAGCATCAGACTAGGAAGGGCTTAAGTTAACACTTCTCTGCTACCAGCTGTTGACATCTCCCCTTCCGCAGCATTTACTCAGAAGATAACTGGAGTTAAAACAGCTCCCCCCATCCTTTGTCTGCCAAGTCATTGGTACAGCGGGGACCATCGTAAAAAAAGCCACTTCAGAAAGCATAGGGCTAAAAGCCTGTTATCTCCTTCTCCAGGGGTGGTTTGGTTCTTGAAGCTGTCTCAAAGCTGCTTTTTCAGAAGGAACCTGGACTGCTTTTCCCTCCAGGCAGAAGATGTTTCGCTTCTCATCCAAGAAGCTTCATCGGTTCTGGCAGGATGGTGAGGGCGATGTGATGAGGGACGGTGGGATCACCTCCACCATTCGGCTGGAACCGATGAAGCTTCTTGGGTGACAAGCAAAATGTCTTTTTCTTCTCCTTCTTCTTCCTCAAGGACAACACGATCCAGTTGCCTTTGGAGAAAAACCTTTGAAAAAGCTCTGACCTGGATGACTGAGAATCTCCACAGATTCTTAAAGCTGTATCTTTTTATCAATTTATCCGATAATCTTCTTCGTTGCCCACCAGCAGACAGGGATTAACCTCACATCTTGGGCATATTAGTACAGATGGCTAAACTGGAGTTGGAGGCAGAGACTCTCCAAGTAACTTTCTGATACATCATCATCATCATCATCATCATCATCATTATTATTATTGGAGAACAATCCATGGAAAAACCTGACAGACAGACAGAAAGCTCTGAACTTTCCTGACATAAAAATTCAGACTTTCAAGGCCATATTTTGAAGTTTCTCCACAGCCCCTTTATGGGGATCCCACCTTATAGATCTCCTTACCTCGGAACAATTGCAATAGCAATTCTACACAATATGTATGTCTGAGCCCAGGAGAAAATGTGACAATTTGTAGTTGGGAACCCAATATAGGCTGTTCTTTCCAAAAGGCATGATAAATATTTAAGCCTAACGGGGGCATAATATTGACAGTCAAACAAAATATGAGAAATATTTTCAACACCTGGGGTACCCCATAGGCAGGTTCTCTCAAAATATGGCAAGTGATGGAAGCGCCCATATTTGACCAATAATAAATCCCATATTTGACCAATAATTCATACCCTGTCTAGCCTTGAAACCACACCTGGAAAACATGAGAAACTTGCTAACCCCATTAAAAGTAGCGTTCTGCTCCTGGCCCCCAGATCTTTTTTTTTTTTTTTTTTTCAGATTTCCTGTGGACTCTGTAGGCTAAAACCTGCATAACCTGAAAACCCCAGTTACCCAAATGTTTGAGGGCAGTCCTCAAAGCCTTCATACCCCCAAGATCACTCTAGTTTCCACCCAGTGTGACTGAAGGGGGAAGCATGATTAAAATACATGGGGAATAAACCGCATTTACAGGATTGTCTATGGAGATTCTCAGCCATCCAGGTCATGGTTATCCCAAAGGTGCTTTTCCCAAAGGCAACTGGACCTTCTTGGTTTTTTTTTTCCCCTCGAAAATCTTTTGCTTCTCATCCAAGAAGCTTCTTTCCTGTAAGAAATCATTCTTACAGGAATTATTTCAACTGAATGTCAACTAGAAGTCGTGTCTTGACTTTTAATTTGTCTGTCCTGGCTCAAAACACTCTTGAACCTTTGTAGATTACTCAAAGAAAAGTTTGGATAGACAAAAAAACTCTCCCTCCCTCTTTCTCTCTCCCTCCCTCCCTCCCTCTCTCTCTCTCCATACCAATCAAGAATTTGCATAAAATCAAAGAACAAATGGTGCAATGCAATCTAGAGCCTATTTCTTTGTAAATCACTACCATTATATTCCTACAAAGGAAACACAATGTGGCGGGAGGGGGGGGGTTAAAGAAAAAAGAAAAAAAAGCAATGCTTACAGCAGTGTTGCTAAGAGACAAGGGGGGGTCAATTAGTATAGGGTGACTTCAGCCCTGCAGCTCCTTAGAGACCCACTGATTTATCAGACCATAATAAGCCTTTGCAAATTCTCATATCTTTCTCGCACAAGGCAGAGTATTAGTTGCCACAAGATGTGTTGAAGGCTGCAAAACTTCCCGAGACTTTAAAAAGAGATTAAATAACTTTATAAAAAGCAAAGAAGAGTTCTAGGAACACAAGAGTAGTTGAAAAGAATCTTCAGAGGTCCTAGTTATCTGAAACTAATAAGGAGGGTCATGAACCCCAGGGAAAATACTATACCAGGAAGGGTAGACTGGCCGGTCATAAGAAGGAAACAAAGGCACAAATTTATCCATTGCCAGAAAGATCCTTTTAGTTAACTCTCTCCAAAAGAGATTACAACCAAGATGAATTCAGGAGAATTCGAGCCCAACAAAGGAAGGTTTACATAATGTCAGCTTCAGTAGGCCTTAGTCCATCCCCTCCCTCCGTTCCCCATTTAAAAAAAAACCTATCAAGCCAAAAGAATACTTTGTAAGTTCCCCACCCTCACCCTACCTCTTTCATTATTCATATTTGGGCTGCTGAGGCTGAGAATAAGGAAATGGGTGCACAAACACACTCCAGATCAAAAATCAAGTTCCTTCTTGCAAGGTGATTTGGAGCATGACGTGTTTCACCAGAAAAGAATTTTGTACCAATAAAGGAGAATATTTGTAGCTCAGAGTAGAAATGAAGGGTCCTTGCTGCTCTCCGAGCTTGGTGGGTTTCTTACAGATGTACCCAAACTAGGTAACATCATTTGCTCTTTAGAAGGCCAGATCCTGAAGTTGAAACTCAAGTACTTTGGCCACCTAATGAGAAAGAAGGACTCACTGGAGAAGAGCCTGATGCTGGGAAAGATGGAGGGCAATAGAAGAAGGGGACGACAGAGAATGAGTTGGCTGGATGGAGTCACTGAAGCATGAGCTTAAATGGACTCCAGAAGATGTTAGGGGACAGGAAGGCCTGGAGGAACGTTGTCCATGGGGTCACGATGGGTCGGACACGACTTCGCAACTAACAACAACAAATCACCACTAGCACTGAAGATTTTAAACTTCTGCCAAAAAAACCAAAAAAAAAACAAAAACCAACCAAGCTCAGAGAGCACCAAGGGCCCCTCAAAATGTTTTGGATTTGCTTGGACCCTATAGCGACTTCCCATTGATAGAGATGGGAAGTTTAAGGACCTCCCCCCAGACTATGGCTATTTTACAAAGGATTATTGGCCCTGTGACCCATTTCATGAGAATTACTGCAAAGTGTGAAAGTTAAGAAAACATGGCGATGGTTATAGTTCCTGGCACAGTCAGACAGATGCTCAGACTGGATTTGGCATTTTAATCCACCTATCAGAGTCCTTCCCAAAGACTTGGGATAAGAGGGGAGAATGTCGTTGTCATGGTTATTATTATTTAAGATTTCATCTTCAATTCAACTCACAGTCTGGGACTGGTAAAAACTTAACAGTTCAAGTCCTAACCAAGGGCCTAAGAGGTGTTAAGGTAGCGTCTGAGTATATAGGCAGTTCCAAGTAAGGTATTTTTGTTTTTTGTTTTTTTGCAAAGTCAGGATATTCAGGTCTAATATGTTCAAAATTTCCATGTATTTAGGCAGCCCTTTGGGTATTGCTCCAACGGGTCCTATTATCATTGGCACAATTATTTCTTCCTCCACAGTGGCTCAACTTCAATTTGCAAATCACAATATGTCCTTATTTTTTTTTTTCCTAGGCAATTTGTGCATCACCTGGTGTTGTAATATCGATGAACCAGACTTTTTTTTTTTCATTTCTGCAATAGTGATGCCAGGTGTGTCGTGGACCAGATACCTGTCTGTTTGGCTCCGAAAGTCCCACAGGATCTTGACCTGTTCCTTTTCAAGAGCTTTTGTCAACTTGGTGTTCCCAGGGATGATGATTACCATTATGATTTTGTCTGCACACTCGGGCGAGGCGTACACAGGTGTTAATAAGGTGGATGGTCTTTGTTTCTAATAATAATAAAAAAAATGCTCCCCTGCCAGCCATCAATTCACACCTCCGCAAAGGGGAGGTGTTTTTTTTTTTAAAGTCACCCCGCAGCCTGTATCAACAGACAAATTGCACCTCGTGCATTACCCCTTTTTTCTCCTGCTCGTCCCCCTCCTCTCCACCGCCTGGGGTAAACGGCAGGGAGGGTGGGGGGGGGGGAAAGCCAGCCCAGCGGCCACGAAATTGGAGATTTTTGGAAGGAACAACTCCGCCAGTGTGAAGTTACGCCTCCCCTCCCCCAACGAAAACAAGCATGCAGGAATTTGCAGAGCAGGATCTGCCAGAAACGCTGTGAAAAAGCAGTGGGGGAATTCATTGGAAACAGATGGCGTTTCTCAGCTGCGATGCTGGAAAATTCACTCCTTTCCCGACTTCGTAAAAACAAACCGAGGGCCGGGGGGGGGGGGTTGGGGAAGAGGAGGAGGAGGAGAAAGTGAAGAAGAAAGAAGAGAAGAAGAAGAGAAGAAAAAGAAAAAGGAAGAAGAGGGAGGGATGGAGGGAGGTTTTTTTCCCTGAAAACCAAGGATCCGTCTGCAACTCAGCAAAGGAAAACTCGCAAACCAACAAGAACGAGGCAACTGGGGAGGGGGAGAGAGAATGGGAGGAAGGGGGAATCAAGAAAGGAGATCCAAACCTTCTCAGCGCCTGTATTTCCCCCTCCCCGCAACAGCTGCCCTCCTTCTTTGGGCTTGGAAATATGAAATAGATCAACATCTGGCGACGCAACCAAGCACGGAACAAGCGCTATAAGAGCAGGTTACAGCCGGGAAAATCCATCGGCCGGGCATAGTCCTCCCCAACTTTTTTTTCCCACCCCTCTCCCCCCACCTCCCAAAAAGGGGGTGCTCAAATATTCATTCCTTTGTTTCCCTCCCGTCCTCGCTCGCCTTCCCCCCCCCAAAAAAAAACAAAACTGCGAAGAACAATAAGGCAGCCTAAAACGAAGGAGGGAGCAAGTGAATTCTGCTGTCAGTAACTGGGCGCCATCTTCCTCCTCCACGCCCCCCCCCAAATAAAACCGTAACTTCTTTCCAAGATGCAAAGCCTGGATAAATGAAAACGAGAGCGACGGGGGAGGCGCGTGCAGTGATTTCCAGAGCCTTCTGCTTCCTTTGCAAACTCTTAAAACCCATCTGGGAACGCTAAGCCGGGACCTCGAGACGAAGAGGGCAGCCTAGAAAGAAACGGGCAGGCTGCAACTTCTGAAAAAGGGTCAAAAGGGGCTGGTGGTAAACCAGTCCCACTGCCACATTTTCAACGGTGAGGGGGGGGGGGCGATGGACCTTTTTCGGGGGACGGGACCTCAGGGCCTTAAGGAAGAGATCTGAACGCAGGAGCAGATTCCCAGACGATCTTTTCAGATAGAGATCCAGCTCATGTAGGGATTCAGAGGTCCAAAACTAGCGTTCCGAATTACACCCCCCCCTCCCGGGCAGAGAAACCCTAAACTCCGCATTCAAATGCTAAATAAACTGCAGTGAACGGTGCAAAGGCGATTTGAGCAGCCCCCCACCCCACCCCACTCCGAAACGGGTCCACCTCGGAGTAAGCTGGCGTTAGGACTTTCCCGCAGCCGAGGGAGAAGAGAGACCGCCACAAAACCAACCCCGTTGCTTTGCTTGCCCCCAAATTTGTGAAAGGCGGGACGTGGGGGCTGGAAACAGAAACACACACACACACACACGCCGCGCTCCGTTCGCTCCCAGCCTAGACTTCCAACTATCCAGAGCAATTTTGGCAACTCTGCTCTTCAAAAAAAAAAAAAAGTTGACTTCTGCGGGTACCTCTCTTTCTTTCTCTTGCAAGGGACTCCGTCTTAGGCGAGAGACAAAGGCCGAGCGAAGAAATACTACACGGGACGCATTTGTTGTTGTTGTTGTTGTTGTTGTTGTTGTTATTGTTTTAAGCAACCGGCCCGGGAAGGGAGAATCCGGCTGGGTTGAAGCGCCCCGGCTCCCTCTCCGATGCTTTCCAAGGGCTGTGGAGGACCAGGCTTCGGGGCCAGCAGCCCCTCGGAGCAGGCTTTGGGTTTTCTTTTGGTTTTGGTTTGTTTTGCAAAGAGCCCTTTCCCCAGGAAACGTTTTCAAGACAGCCCCCCACCCCCCAAAAAAACCCCAGACCAACAAAGGGGACGGAGGGGAGGGGTGTCCGTCGGGAGAGGCGCGCGTCTTGCTTACCTGCGGGGAAGATGGAGAGCCAGCAGAGGAACTGGATCGGTCCAAGGGCTTTGGCGCTTGCCCCTTTCCCCATAACCATCCATCCAGCTTCGGCTCTAACCACTAGCCTCTCCCTGCAAGAAGAGCGGTTGCCAAGGAGAAGGAGAGACGGGGCGGAGAGGAGGGAGACGGGAGCAGGGAGCAGGGGCGGCGGGAGGAAGAGGAGGAGGAGGAGGAGAAGAAGGAGAAAGAAGAGGCACGGAAGGAGAGGAGGAGAAGAAGAAGAAGAAAGGGAATCAGCAGAAGCGCAACAGAGAGAAAACGGAGCAGCAGTCAAGACGACAAAGGGGGGAAAGAAAAGGCGAACTGGAGCGCAGCGAACTTCGACGGCAGCCGCAGCAACTCAGCCTTGCAGGAATGACTCCCCCCCCCCGCCCCGTCTCTCTTCCCTGCAAACAGCCCCAGCCGTCAATCACCCCGCCGGCCTTCCAATCAGCTGCCGTGCAAGCGGAAAGGGGTCCCGCCTCGCCTGGGCAGGGCGGAGACCGGGTGGCAGCCAATCGCGCCAAAGGCAGGGAAGCCAGGCTGCAGCTGGATGCCAGGCGGCGCGCCAGCCCGGAGAGCCGCTCCGGAGGAGGGCGAGCGAAGGAGGGAGGCTGCCTGCGCCGCCGGAGCCAGACCTTGGCCGCTCCTCCGCCTCTCCTGAGCGGCTTTCCAGCGGCCCTGGCCGGCCAAAGTGAATGCAAGGGGAGGGGGACCTGGTGGGGCCGGGGTCCTGTCTCCCCCTCTGCCCTTGCAGGGGTTTCCCAGGGGTTTCTGCCACCTTCTGCCCTTTATTATTCAGAAGGCCGTTCCTGATCCTGGAGGTTCCATTCGTCCTTCCAACACAAGGAGCAGGAGAAGCTGGAGAGGGACTTTGAGGTTCCGTAAATGGGGACAAGGATCAAAAATATATATATGGTTGCAAATAACATAAAAGACAGACGAATGACTCCTGGGAATATCCATAATACAAAATAAAAATGCGAACACCAGGAGTGTATAAGACAATTCAAAGTTTAGTAAAAAACCTTTAAAAACTTTTAAAAGCATACAATCATAGGGGCCAAGCTTTCGTCGGATCCTTCCGACATCCTCAGGGCACATCCTCAGGGCACAAAGTCGGTTTATTTATAACTGCTTTTCCCATTGATTGACTTTGTGCCCTGAGGATGTCGGAAGGATCCGACGAAAGCTTGGCCCCTATGAAGTATATATATATACTTCTAATAACATTAAAACTAAAACCGTGACTCCTGGGTGTGATCATCTTCAAAAAGCAAACTGTGAGCACCAGGAGTATATCAAACTAAAAAAGTTTAATAACACAAAACATAAAACATAAATACACCAAGCTTTCGTCGGACTCCTTCCGACATCGTCAGGGTTACGTGCCAGTCCAGGGGAGAGCCCTTTTTATAAGCCACCCATCATCTGCGCCCGGCTCCTGGACCTCGCCTGGGACCCGTGACGAGGTCCTGCCCACCCACCCACCCACTCACCCATCTCCTCTTCTTGGGCAACTTCTGAAGTTCCAATTTTGTGCTCGCACAAAGCATTTACCCAAGGCAGCTAGTCCTCAATTTACAACAGTTCATTTAGTGACCCTTCAAAGTTAAAACAGCACTGGGGGGGAAAAAGGACTGCTGACTGTTTTTTCATCCTTTTTTTCACATTGTTGCAAGCATTCCCCCACCCCCAGGGTCACGTGATCGAAATTCAGAGGCTTGGCAACCGACTCGTAGTTATGACGTTTGCCGTGTCCCCTTTTCAGACCTTCTGACAAACAAAAGTCACTTAAGAACCATCTTACTAACTCAACAGATGAGGGCAATGATTCCCTTAAGCGCTGTGGCGAGAAAAAATGGTAAAATGGAGCAAAACTGACTGAACAAATGTCTCATTTAGCAACAGAAATGTTGGGCTCAACAGTAGTCGTAAATCAAACTTGTAGCTGCACCAAGTATGAAGTTAGCTGAGTTTTAACTTTGCTTAGGGTTTTGTCCTGCCTGGTGAGGATGGTACTGTGTGTGCTATAGAGGTGTGACTTAGGATGCTGTGGAAATTCATCCCCTGTGGTTAGTTTTATTATTTTATTTTTATTATTTAAATTTATATACCGCCCTATCTCCCTTACGGGACTCAGGGCGGTGAACAGGCGATAATAAAAATCACAATAAATATTAAATAAAAAGCCTGCTCTAAAATACCCATATAAAAGCCCCCCCCCCCACCAGTTTATTGTGCAGCGCCAGAAAAGACATGTGAACTCAGTAAGGGGGTTTAAGGGTGAAAACTTCTATCTTGCGATAGAAATCCAGATAAAATGGGGAGAAATTCTCATGGGCGAACCGTTGTACTGTTACACTATTTCCTAGTGAGGTGTGTGCGTGAATGGCCTGTCTGGCGTTGGGCCATTCCCTCTCCTGACACCCTCCACCCTCCTGCAGAACCTGCAGGAAAGTTTCAGGAGTGGAACTGATGTCTCTTTCATCGGTTAAGGGGGGGGAAAAACTGCCCTTGAAAAATCTTTGTAGCTTTTCTCCTTCCCTTGAAGAAGTTTAGGAAAAGTTGCTGTCCTGCAGTTTTGGGTTTCCCTGTTTTTTCTTTCATTTATATTTGAGTGTTTTCTGGTACTTCTTGTTAGGTTTTGCAGGCTGCCCAAAGTCATGGTAGGTGGAGGGGGTGGGAGTGGGGGGAGGGCTAGATAAAGCCGCTAAACAGACAAATAAAGGAATAAAACCGAACTGCAAAAGAAGCTTCTTGGACGAGAAACGAAATGTTTTCAAACGAAACAGGACGAGAAAGTTGAGTTGCCTTTTGGAAAAGCACCTTTGGGACAGGCGGTGACCTGGATGGTGGAGAATCTCCATGGACCTTTAAATAAATAAAAGGGTCTAGGCAATTCCTGGCCTGGCTATCCCACCCCCCCTCTCCCCAAATCCAGTTCAGAGCAAACATTGGCATGCCTGCTCTGCTCTAGTTTCTCAAAGGGGTCCAGCCACAGGCAAAAAGAATTTTTTTCCCCTCGCATCTCATTCTGCGAGATGTTCTCTTGAACCTGCCAGCAGTTTTGGTGGGGGTGGGGTGGGGAATTGGAGAAGGAGAGATGAGTGGGATTGACCTCCCCCAGCCAGGCAGTGGCCCATGCCAGAAGGCCCCCACATGTGCCGGGAAGAAGCAATGGCCCCGCGTCTCTACGGGGCTGAGCGAGACTTTGCAGCCGAACAAAGACCGCCTTGTATGCACAACCCTTGTGTGCACAACTTGGCAGATGGTGCCTTTCGCTCTCGCCTCCCGCAGGAGACTCTTCGTCACAAGGCTGAGATGTAAACTTCACACTTGTGGGTTTCTTCCAAAAGCGGTCACAGGGAAGGGGAGGTGGGGGGGGGATGGGGAACCATCCACTGTTGATTTGGATCTCAGTGGGGAGCACCCCCACCTTTTACTCGGTCAGAGATTGATTTCCAATCAGGGTCCCCCCCTCCCTCTTTGCCCCCCCCATTGCATACATTTTCCGCTGCATCCTCGATCTGCATTGGGGGATCAAGAGGGTAGCCTCCGAAACTCTTTTGCGTGAACACGTCAAGTCTGGGGGTCACCCTTACCCGTGGGGAAAAAAATCATAATCAGAATAGAGCTAGAAGGGACCTTGGAGGTCTTATAGTCCAACCCCCTGCTCAAGCAGAAGATCCTAAGCCATTTCAGACAAATGACTGTCCAGTATCTTCTTAACAACCTCCAGTGATGGAGCATCCATAAGTTCCGAAGGCAAGCCGTTCCACTGGTGGAACAGAAGTTGCCTCCAGAAGTTGTGGCTAAGACAAGTAAGTTTGCTAATTCAGTCCCTTTACAAAAGAACTACAAACTACAAAGTAGCAATAGCACTTAGACTTCACAGTGCTTTACATCCCTCTCTAAGCGGTTTACACAGTCAGCCTATTGCCCCCCAACAATCTGGGTCCTCCTTTTACCGACCTCGGAAGGAAGGAAGGCTGAGTCAATCTTGAGTCGGTGGGAATCGAACTGCCAAACTGCTGGCAGCCGGCAGGCAGCAGAAGTAGCCTGCAGTACTGCATTCTAACCACTGTGCTACCAGGGCTCACAGCTCACAGATGCTGATTTAAGGGTGTGTCTCAAATACAGCTGAACATTTGCACTGCTATTAACGCCTGCCTAAAGAACTGTCATGAATGCTGGTTTCATTTATTAATTATCTGGACATTTTAGGCCCCTGACATAAACATAACCAAACTCCAACTCTGGTTAACAAAACACGCTTTCTACGTTCTCTTAGTATGCAAGGCCTACATCATCAAACATCCGATGGTTTAGGGCAGGGGTCCACAACCCCCCAGTCCGTGAACCGGCACCGGGCCACAGCATGCCAGAAACTGGGCCGTGCAAAAAGGTAAGTGTCAGGTCCAACGCCATTCTTTTGATTCAACTCAATGGATTCAAGAGTCTTATTTTCCTGAGGGGCTGACTGGGGGGCAGGTCTGACACCAAGCCCCATCCGTGGGATGCAGGTAGCACGAGAAACCACATGCCCTCCAGCCTGTGGGAAAACCTCTCTCCACATAACTGGTCCCTGGTGCCCAAAAGGTTGGGAGCCACTGGTTTTAGAGGGAGAGACTTGAGTCACTCGGCATGCAAAAACGAGGAATGGATTCCTACAAGCCACTTAACCGCCCAGCTCCATTTAATCCTGGCCTAGCATGTTATAAGCTACAGTCTAGCAGGCCACTCAGCTAAAAAAGAGAGATTGATTGCCCCGTTGTCATCACGATCTTGCAGACACCCCTGTCAATCAAGAGGCTGTGTCCTTGCAAGGGAAGTTTAATTAGATGGAAAGACGATTGATCCGACGTGATTCGGTATGCGGTGCATGAGATCCAAATTTTATCTGAATGTTCACTTGACTGCATTGTTTTTCTGGGGAAAAGTAGAAGAAGGAAGGTGTGGCGGATATATCCGCCACCTTGAATTTATTTGTAAAAAAAATAAATAAAGGTGGGGAATAAATAGATAAATAAATAAATATGAACAATGCGCCGCAGATGGCCAGATAGGAGATTTAAGTCCAGATCACTTAATAAGGGCCTTCCAGATATTTGGGGGGGATGGTGGCCCCCCAAATCCCAGCTAACGCAGCCTTTGTGATCTCTCCCAGTTATGGCAGGACCTTACATAAAATCCCAGTGAGAATGCTATTTTGAAATGCTGGGGCTTTTAGTTTCAAGTCATCCACAGGGCGTGGTCTGGAGAACGTCTGCCGCATGCAACCTTCTTATTCCCGATCTTATTTTGTAATTTAAGAAGAAGAAGAAAGAAAAAAAAAAGCAAAATAGGTATTTTTAAAAAAATTCCAAATAAGTTTTTTTAAATAAAATAAGTTATTTTTTAAAAGTGGTGTCCCTAAACCCTCTTCGAAGCACGATGCAGGATTTTCTTCTCCCTGGCCTCAAAACCGCAAGCAAAGTATATAACGTGGGGTCTCTGCCTTCAATTTAAGTCCATAATGAACCGCATGGACCACAGTAGATGGCGCTGTTCTCCCTGGAGCGGGGGGGGGGGGGGAGATGGAAGGGTTTTTTTTGGCTGAATGGGGAAAATTGACTATTTAGAATAAATATCTCCTTAAACCCATAAGGAACAGTTGCTGGGATTGGGTATGTCTAGTTTAACGAAGAGAAGGACGAGGGGGGGACATGATAGCAGCCTTCCAATATCTCAGGGGCTGCCCCAAAGAAGAGGGAGTCAAGCTATTCTCCAAGGCGCCTGAAGGCAGGACGAGAAGCAACAGATGGAAGCTAACCAAAGAGAGAAGCAACCTAGAACTAAGGAGAAACTTCCTGACAGTTAGAACAATTAACCAGTGGAACAACCTGCCTCCAGAAGTGGTGAATGCTCCAACACTGGAAGTTTTTAAGAAGAGACTGGACGGCTATTTGTCTGAAATGGTGTAGGGTTTCCTGCCTGAGCAGGGGGTTGGACTAGATGACCTCCAAGGTCCCTTCCAACTTTATTATTATTATTATTATTATTATTATTATTATTATTATTATTATTATTATTATTATTATTATTATTATTATCGTTAAGTGCAAGGACCAGTTATAAATCACTTTTTTCCCCCAGTGCCCTTATAACTTCAAACAGTTGCTAAGCGAGTGGTCATAATTCAAGGACTACCTATATCAGATACAAAGGAAGCTTCAGAGGGCTGTCATCACAATCCTGGTCAGCTCCGAGAATGCATTATTATAGACATTGGATACAGGTTCTGGATTCCACATTTTTGGTTTACTCAGCTCTCTTTTTATTTCTTTTATAAAACGATTCTGTCTTCTTCCTAACCTTTCTTTTTCCAGAGGACATCCTGAATTCCTGCCCTGGGCAGCAGATTGGACTAGAAGAACTTCAAGGTCCTAATAGTGAGAATAATTAACCAGTGGAACGGCTTGCTTCCAGAAGTTGTGGGTGCTCCATCACTGGAGGTTTTTAAGAAGAGACTGGACAGCTATTTGTCTGAGATGGTGTAGGGTCTCCTGCTTGAGCAGGGGGTTGGACTAAAACAGCGGCCCCAAACATTTTGGGCACCAGGGACCGGTTCGGTGGAGAGACGGTTTTCCACAGACCGGAAAGGGGGTGGGTTTGCATGCTGCCTGCAGCCCACAGATGGGGCTTTGCTGGTTTGTGCAGCCTGGTTACTGACAGGCCACAGATCGGTGCCGGTCCACCAACCAGGGGTTGGGGACCCCTGGACCAGAAGACCTCCAAGGTCCCTTCCAACTCTGTTATTCTGTTATTATTCTGTCCCTTCCAGCCCTATGAGTCTATGATTCCATCTTGCAAACCAATCTCCCCCCATTTGCCAAGAATTCTGGGAGTCCTAGTTCTAGCACATCTGGAAGGCACTTTTGCATTGCCTCTTGGGGTGCAAGATGGAGGAACAGGCGAAGCTGCATTTTTTCTTCTCCTTTCTGACCCGTTGCCATCTTACTCCGGGATTACTCGCTGGGTTTGTCAGCTAACAATTCTCTGGAAAACTCTGCTCTCCCCATCTGTTTTCCATCCTTGTACGGTTTGAGCAGCTGGTTCGCTGCCCATCCTGTGATTTGAACTTTGCACTGCATTTTCTTTTTTTTAACTCTTCCAATTTGTAAAAACACAGCAGGAAAAGGGTTTTGGGCGATGCTTTTATTTCCCCTCTGCATGTGATTTGTTCTATACAATAGATATTACATAAAACAAATGAAATGCAGAGAGGGAAAAAGCAAAGGAATTTCATTTTAATCTGTTCTTAATCTTGTATTTATTGGGGATGTGTTTTATTTAAAGCCACTCCTCGGTGCTGCGTTCCTGAAGGACAACATTTAGCTGGGTTGATGAACTTAGTGGGTGAATTCACACAACAGCTAAATGTGGCTGGTGCTGATTGTGATAACAGCTTTTGTGTGTGTTTACCTGTGCTTTTGTGTACAAAAGCAGGTTAATTCATGAGCGAGGTTAAGAATGTCACATGAATAAACGATTAGAAAATAGTGGATAATAGAAAATAAATGAAAATTATGTGGTAAATGTAGAGTAAGAGCCAATGTAAATCTATACTTGTATCTGTTGTAAAAGAAAGTTGGAAGTCCTTTCTTTATATTTTTCTTTTTGCACTTTTGGCTTGGCTATATATATATATATATATGGTCTCTGTCTGTCTGTCTGTCTGTCTGTCTGTCTGTCTGTCTGTCTGTCTCTCTCTCTCTCTCTCTCTCTGTGTGTGTGTGTGTGTGTGTGTGTGTATCTAATCTCCCTCCATGCCTCTTTCTCAATGGTAGGAATAATGGACTGCTATGTGGGTCTCCTCAGGGTGCCGTCAGCCAGACAGTGCCGGCTGGTGACCCCCAGGGGGAGGGCCTTCTCGGTGGGAGCCCCCACCCTCTGGAACGATCTACCCCCAGAGATCCGGGTGATCCCGGATCTCCCCTCCTTCCGCCGCGCCCTAAAGACATGGCTTTTTCAACAAGCGGGTCTGGCCTAGGGAATTTTAGTGGNATGATTGGCCTTCTAAAATATTTTCTTTTAATTCGGTTTTTAATATAGATATTATTGTATGATTGTATTGTGGTTTTTATGAGGCTGTTAGCCGCCCTGAGTCCTATGAGGAGAAGGGCGGGGTACAAATTAAATTATTATTATTATTATTATTATTATTATTATTATTATTATTATTATTATTATTATTATTATTATTGGCTGGCTTGAGAACACTAGGGTTGGTACAATACACTAAACCAAGGTTGGATTCACATGACAAACTATATCCGAACAGAGGTTTTGGCCCAATATCATGGGCTAATTTACATGCTTCAAACAGCACATGGCAGTCAGCCCATTTTAGTCTAGTCTAAGGTGTTGTGAGAAATCAGCCCTGGTGTCTGAAACTGTCATTTCCAAGGAGAGTGTGTCAGAGAGAGATTCCACACTAGATCCTCGGTAACAAGAATCCCAGACTGGCCATTGAGCGATTTATTTTCTCAGAGGAATCAAAGGAAGACCAAGATTTGATCCAGGAAGGAGAGGACACCTTAATTTGGACCCGCACTGAAGCTAATTGCAACCTGTCACCTTTAGCTGCCTTCACACTTTCCTAGTGTGGTTTATATACAGCTTTGACTTAATCCGAGTTATGGCCAATCTCCTCGCCCATCACGGCTAGTGGCTTACAACCCTTGCAGATCTACTCAGAAGTAAACCAGGATTGACGGGGGGCGGGGGCGAGTGTCTTCCTTAAAGGCACTCGGAGTGGTAGCCTTACTGCTTGCTGTGTGCAAACTGTGTAACAGTTTGTGTAACAGCATCCTGAATCCAGGAAAGAGGTTGGCCCCAGCATGCCTCAGACACAAACCTCACTCACAAATAAGCTTCTGCAAACTTAGCTGGTGCAGTCAGGAATCCGGCTGCGCCCCCCCCCCCAATTACTCCATGGTAAATCTGCACAGGCTGGGGTTACAGCCGGTAGAATTAAACACCCCCACACCCCCCACACACAGACACACACGCAGAGCCCTTTGCACAGTTGGATAGCATCCCCTCTGGAAGAACCACACAGAGAGTTGGCTGCCACTTACTCTCGGGTAAAGATGCGGATCCAGATGTGCAGTTTTTTTTTTTAAAGCGGGGGTAGGGAGTGGGGGGGGGGAGAGATCAAGCGCCGGAAAGGAGAAAAAAAAATGGCTTTATTTTAAGGGGGTTAAAAAAAAAAAAAAAGTTACCCGAATTTTAGTGGCACGCAAACCAGGGATGGGTGGCTGAGTGGGTGACAAATCCCCCACGGGTCCCTCGTCTAAATTGGGTTAGCAAAGAGATGCGGGGAGGGGGCGGCGGTGTCAATGGCAGGATGGTTAACCCCCCCTCCCTGGGGGGGGGAAAGGAAAATTGAATTAAATAAAGTCTGCCAGTCCTACCCAATAAATGATGGGGAGGGGTCGCGGTTATTCACTAAGGCGTGGGGGCAAAGCTACCCTCCTCCCAGCCCTGCCTCTCCCGACCCCCCTCCGCGCCCCGCTATTTCCCCGGCACCCCTTTTGGGGGAGGGAGGGAGGGAGGGGGGCAAGCTTACCTTAGCGGCTTCATGAGCCTTTCCACCTGGCGGGGAGGGAAGGTGAGGCTAAGCGGGGCAGCCGCGGACCGTCCTTCGATGCAAAGACACGCGGGGGGGGGGACACGGAGGGAGGGAGGGAGGGAGGGAGGGGTGGGGAAGAGAGGAGGAAGGGGTGGGGGGCAGGGAGCAGAATTGTCCGCAATGGAGTCACCCCCTCCCGGCAGAGTTAAGGGCTGGCGGCGCCCCTCCTCTCCCACCCCCGCGCCCCTCCTCTCCCACCCCCGCGCCCCCCACCCTCTTCAGCAGCTGGAGGGCTCCGCGCCGACCCTGCTCGCCGTCTTGGGCTCCGGCTGCATCTCAGCGAAAGATCCCGGAGGAAAACCGCCTGGGGAACGATGGAGCGCTTTCCTCCCCAGGCGATGCCAGCCTTGCCTCCGCCTTTCGGGGGTGGGGGGGGGGAACGGGGTGGGCTGGAGAAGCAGCGCCTGCCTAAGAAGAGAAGGGGGGGCGCAGAGGGAGGGCGAGCCCCAATAACTGCAGCTGGGGAGATGCCAGGGGGCAAGGAAGGGTGGGAATAGGTTTTTTTTTCCTCTGGGGGGGGGGCTAGTTTTCATTCTCACCTTTCAGGGATGAACAGCGATAGCGTTTAGACTTATATACCGCTTCACAGGGCTCTGCAGGCCCCCCCCCCTCCTCTGAGCGGTCTGCAGTGTCAACCTGTTTGGCCCCCAACGATCTGGGTCCTCGCTTTGCCGACCTGGGAAGGATGGAAGGCTGAGTCAGCCAGAATCGAACTGGCGGCAGTTAGGAGTGCAGAGTTAGCCTGTGGTACTGCATTGTGTCACGCAGGGCTCCTGAAGAAGCAGAGGCGTTTTTTTTTTTTTTACTGAGGACTAGGAACGCACCCTTCCTGCGACACCAAGTCATAGATCCGTGTGGCTTGGTGCCTTTATTGCCTCTGTAAATCACCCTTGGGAGGTAATCAATCAATCAGAATAGATCTGGAAGGGACCTTGGAGGTCTTCCAGTCCAACCCCCTGCTCAAGCAGGAGACCCATTTCAGACAAGTGGTTGTCCAATCTCTTCTTAAAAACCTCCAGCGATGGGGCACCCAGAACTTCTGAAGGCAAGCTGTTCCACTGATTAATTATCCTTACTATTAGGAGCAGCTTGCCCACAGAAATCGTGGGTGCTCCATCACTGGAGGTTTTTAAGAAGAGGCTAGACAGTCACTTGTCTGAGATGGTATAGGTTCTCCTGCTTGAGCAGGGGGCTGGACTAGAAGACCTCCAAGGTACCTTCCTGCTCTATTCTATTCTATTCTATTCTATTCTATTCTATTCTATTCTATTCTATTCTATTCTATTCCATTCCATATTCTATTCTATTCTATTCTATTCTATTCTATTCTATTCTATTCTATTCTATTCTATTCTATTCTATTCTATTCTCCTTAATTCAAGGTTGCTTAATCTGCATCCATTTATTGCACAGCAAATAATGCTTTTTCAATGAAAGGTGCTGATGGGAGCTAAATTTTATCTATCTATCATCTACAGTATCAAGTATAATCTATGTTTATATCTATCTATCTGCCTGCCTGCCTGCCTGCCTGCCTGCCTATCTATCTATCTATCTATCTATCTATCTATCTATCTATCTATCTATCTATCTATCTATCTATCTATCTATCTATCTATCTATCTATCTATCTATCTATCTATCTATCTATCTATCATCTATTATTTTTATAATACATCAAAGTAAAAAAAAACAACACCAAACTTTTTTCCCCTTCTGTCTTCAGGATGTAAGAAGAACCAGCTTGGATCAGATCAAAGGCATCGCTGAAGCTTCCTCCTTCCACAATTGGTCGCCAGATGCCCTGGACGGGAGCAGAAGCAGAAGGAGTGTGATAGCATCCTTCCACAACCTTTACTTCACATTGGGAGAAGCCATTGCAGGTAGTCCTTGACTCACAACCATTCATTTAGTGACCGTTCAAAATTACAATGGCGTTGAAAAAAGTGACTACCGGTCCTTGCCCTCAACCACTATCGCAGCATTCCCACCCACCCCAATCAAAATTTGGGGTTCTTGGCAACTGGCCCGTCTTTACGACCGTTGCAGTGTCCCAGGGTCACGTGATTTGAAATCTTCAGACAAGCAAAGTCAATGGAGGAAACTGGATTTGCTTAACCATTGCATGATTTGCTTAACGACTGCGGTGATTTGCTTAACAGTCGTGGCAAAAAAAAGGTTCTAAAATCGGGCGTGACTCACTTAAGAACCACCTTGCTTAACAACATGTATTCTGGTCCCAATTGTCATAAGTCAAGGATTACCTGCACAGTGACCGATAGCCATAAGCATTTCCACCAGCCGAGAATTTGGAAGAGAGGGTGTGGAGAAAATCAGTGGGAAAACTGACAAAACCTCATCTGAAGTAGCAGCGTTTCTCTTTTCTCAATCTTCTAGTGTACACTTAATTTCAAATATTATTAGAGGAGAAGTTCCACCGATTAAAAACACGCCGGGGTGAAATGGATTGACTAATAGGCTACTATATGTCACAGGAATGCTTTCCTGGCCTTGAACCACACTTGGCTTTGTGTTGGGCGATGGGTAAGCTGAGTCACAACAGTTTGCAAACCACAGTTTATGGCAGCACCGGCAACCATGTTGTTAAATCAACAAGGATTAAAGGTGGGATGGACGGACTGAGGGACTGAAGATTGAGGTGGCTTCTTCGATCAGAGAAGAACCAAAGAGTTCTTGAGCTGCGTGCGAGAGCTTCAGGAAGTTGCAATGCAAAACAACCATGGCATTTTGTATTTTGTGCACCCCGAATCGGGTTGGCTGCCAGAATCCCAGAGGAATAGCACGGGGGTATGGGTGAATCCGGGACGGAGGAAGTAATTAATCTGGGCCATTGGCCTGATGAGGCCATGACACCCTTTGCACAATGATGTAAGGCAGTGGTTCTCAACCTTTTTAATGCCGCGACCCCAACAGGTCGTAAGTCGAGGACTAAACCGGTCGTAAGTCGAGGACTAAACCGGTCGTACGTCGAGGACTAAACCGGTCGTAAGTTGAGGACTTTCCCTGCCCGGGAGCGCCGCACATGCGTGGTTCCGCCCCCTGCGCTGGCCGAGGCGTAGCTGGCAAGCGGCAGAGACGGAGCAGGCCGACCACCAGCTGGCCCAGCCCAAGGGAGGTAAGGCACCCGCCGGAAAAGGGGGAAAAAAATGGCGGACAAAAAAAATGGCGGACAGCCTTGCTTGGCGACCCCCATGAAATGGTCGATCGACCCCAAATGGGGTCCCGACCCACAGGTTGAGAACCACTGATGTAAGGACACATCTGACTCATATTGGCTTCTAGCAAATGCCTTCACATGGAGCTGAAAACAATGGGTTTAGCGTGATCGGTGCTTCCAGGCCATATGAGTTACGCCACCAGATGCTCTCATGCATCTAGTCTCATTGCCTTGCCCTTGTTTCATGTTTGAGAGCAGAGAATTGATCTGGGACCTTGAGCAAACTTGCACACTCCCCTCTCATCTTGGAGAAAATAAACAAGCCATCCAGGATACCCCTGAGCATGGGCAAAGTGGCTCTCTCGTAACAAATAGACCTCTATTGTGAACACAGTTAATTAAGGTGGAAACAGGACCCTCCAGACTTAGGGGGGAAGATTGCTTGAAAATACGGATAGTTTGCCCCAGAGATCAGCCAGTGTCCCAGTTTTGTTGAAATGACCCCTTCTGGTTTCTCCTGCGCTGATCATTAAGGGGGGGGGAGAGGGGCAGATCTGGGCTGGAATTTGTTGTTTGCAAAAGGTGTTTGTACAAGGCTGTTGCTAAGTTGAAATGGAGGAAGGAGAAATTGGGAAGTAAAGGTGTGTGTGTGTCAATTGTAACAGGTCGCTTCCTTGCCAGAGCTGTTAACAACCAATTTCTTTCTAACAACACATGATTTACTTTAAGCCTGTACTGATATTCTGAGTGCATATATGCAAACAAACATAAAAGCCTGCAATCTTATCCATAGGCACTTTAATATACACTTGGCAAACATCTGCACCATGAACCATCTGTGAACATCCTCTTTGTAGAGATGGGAAGGCAATACAAACAAATTCACGGGTTATAGCCTGGGAGCTGATACAGGCCTGGGCAAGTGGGATTTCTTTCTTTCTTTCTTTCTTTCTTTCTTTCTTTCTTTCTTTCTTTCTTTCTTTCTTTCTTTCTTTCTTTCTTTCTTTCTTTCTTTCTTTCTTTTTTTCTTTCTTTCTTTCCTTCTTTCTTTCTTTCCTTCTTTCCTTTCCTTCTTCTTTCTTTCTTTCCTTCCTTCTTTCTTTCTTTCCTTCTTTCTTTCTTTCTTTCTTTTTCTTTCTTTCTTTCTTTCTTTTTCTTTCTTTTTTTCTTTTCTTTCTTTCCTTCCTTCCTTCCTTCCTTCCTTCCTTCTTTCTTTCTTTCCTTTCTTTCTTCTTTCTTTCTTTCTTTCTTTCTTTCTTTCCTTCTTTCCTTTCTTTCTTTCTTTCTTTCTTTCCTTTCTTTCTTTCTTTCTTTCTTTCCTTCCTTCCTTCCTTCTTTCTTTCTTTCCTTTCTTTCTTCTTTCTTTCTTTCTTTCTTTCTTTCTTTCCTTCCTTTCTTTCTTTCTTTCTTTCTTTCTTTCTTTCCTTCCTTCCTTCCTTCCTTCCTTCCTTCCTTCTTTCTTTGTTTTCTTTCTTTCCCTTCCTTCCTTCCTTCCTTTTTTCCTTCCTTCCTTCTTTCCTTCCTCTTCCTCTTCCTCTTCCTCTTCCTAAGAGTACTGATTTTATTTTTGAAGGGACTCGGTAAAACATATGTGAGCTGAGCTAAAGAGAGAAAAATGGAGTGAGAGAGCAGTTACTTTTACATTGTCTTGGGCAAAAGGGAAGGAGTTTCGAAAAGGTTAATTTAACAGGAACAAGGAAGATAGATTGAAGATGCCCAGGGGGGGCTTCTGTCATTCTTTCTGCTCTCCTAGTGAACAAATGTCTGAGATGTTTAATCAACTCAAAGACAGAAGGCAACAGGCAACAGCTCTTGAGAGGGAACCATTTGGTGGCATGAAGGTTCTGAAGTCCCAGATGTCCTTTAGCACAAGGGTCCCCAACCCCCGGTCTGTGGACCAGTATGGGACCGTGGCATGCCAGCAACCGGTCCACACAAACAAGCAAAGCCCCATCCGTGGGATGCAGGCAGCACACAAAGCCACACACCCTCCGGTCCGTGGAAAAACCTCTCTCCGTGGAACCGGTCCCTGGTGCCCGAAAGATTGGGGACCTCTGCTTTAGCCTCAAGGTCCCTTCTAAATGTTGAACCAATTTAGTCTTAAGCCCTTCAGATTTTCTCCTGGGCTTTCTTCATTCTACTAGCAGTTCCAGATCCAGTTGACTCTGCTGGCTGGCACTCTCCTGGTGCTGGTCATTGCTCTGTGCCACCATTGAATGCTGGGCTCCTGGGTTCTCTGCTGGTCAAGAGTTGCCCTTTTTAATATTTGCATAATGGATTCAAAGGTGGTCCATTAGTCAATGACCTTGCCTCCACCTGGGAAGCTCAGGTCTCCTCCAAACTCTTGCATCCGCCAGTGGGCACCCTTTTGGCTTCTGCCCAGGTTGGGTGTAGCATGCACTCTTTGCATTCCCATCCCTGCCCCAGGGCACAGGTAGTCCTCAGCTTAGGACCATAACTGAGCCCAAAATTTATGTTGCTAAGTCAGGCAATTGCTGAGTGAATTGTGTCCAGTTAAGTGACTCATTCCAGTTGTTAAGTTAGTAACACAATTGTTAGGTGAATCTGGCTTCCCCGTTGACTGTGTTTGTCAGACGGTCGCAAAAGGGGATCACGTGACCCCGGGAGGCTGCAACCGTCATAAGGATGAGTCAGTTGCCAAGTGTCTTAATTTTGATCACGTGACCCTGGGGATAACTGCGACGATCATAAGTGTGAAAAATGATCGTAAGTCCCTCTTTTCGGTGCCGTTTTAACTTCGAACGATCAGTAAATGAACGGATGTAAATCAAGGACAACCTGTATTGAAAATCTTCCTTTTCCTTTAAGCTGCAACACAGGATTGTTGACACTTTGCTTTCCTGACGCTCAGCTAGCGGTTCTTCCTATTTGTAAAAAAATAAAATTAAATTAAACCTGGTTGGTGTCAAGGCAAGTATTCACGATCAGTGTGGTGTCCTGGATTCCAGCACTGCCTGTTGCATGGTTAAATGGGCCAAAAATTGCAATATAAAGCAGTTCCTCCCATCTTTCAGCTTCCCCAGTTCAATTCCTCCAGTTCCAGAGGTATAATAATAATAATAATAATAATAATAATAATAATAATAATAATAATAATAATAATAATAATAATAATAATAATAATAGTAAAGTTGGAAGGGACCTTGAAGGTCATCTAGTCCAACCCCCTGCTCAGGCAGGAAACCCTATACCATTTCAGACAAATGGCTGTCCAGTCTCTTCTTAAAAACTTCCAGTGTTGGAGCATTCACCACTTCTGGAGGCAGGTTGTTCCACTGGTTAATTGTTCTAACTGTCAGGAAGTTTCTCCTTAGTTCTAGGTTGCTTCTCTCCTTGATCAGTTTCCATCCGTTGCTTCTTGTCCAGCCTTCAGGCGCTTTGGAGAACAGCTTGACTCCCTCTTCTTTATGGCAGCCCCTGAGATATTGGAAGACTGCTATCATGTCCCCCCTCGTCCTTCTCTTCATTAAACTAGACATACCCAATTCCAGCAACCGTTCCTTATATGTTTTAGCCTCCAGTCTCCTAATCATCTTTGTTGCTCTTCTCTGTACTCTTTCTAAAGTCTCAACATCTTTTTGACATCATGGTGACCAAAACTGGATGCAGTATTCCAAGTGTGGCCTTACCACGGCATTGTAAAGTGGTATTAACACTTCACGTGATCTTGATTCTATCCCTCTGTTAATGCAGCCCAGCACTGTGTTGGCCTTTTTGGCAGCTGCAGCACACGGCTGGCTCCTATTTAGGTGATTGTCCACTAGGACTCCGAGGTCCCTCTCACAGTTACTACTATAGGCTAGCTATCGGTGAGAATTCAAAGAACATAGAATGATAGGGCTTGGGGGGGGACCTCGGAGGTCTTCTAGTCCAACCCCCTGTTCAAATTCTGGGAATTGCAGCTTCTGGAAGTCTCTGAATTAAGATTGGGCGCCACAACCGTTAACTCTTTGGACTGGCACAATGGCTTCATTTATGACTAGTGCTTTTAGTCTTTTCCATCTTCCCGACAGACTCATGTTGAAGTGTTTAGATGCTTTGGGAAACATTTACTTTGGGAAGCAGAACAGAACATTCCTGAGGATATCCAAGGTGAAATGAATGTCTGGTCTTTTGTGATAAAAGAGAGAACAAGGAGACACCCAGTGATGTCCCACTTCAGCACCCATTTTACAAGCACATAAACAATTCTGTTTATTACCACTGTTTATTGCTTGACTCTCTCAGGCTTGCCAGGCCACAGGCAAAGTTTCAACTCTGTTTATATTTCACCCAGTTTTCTTCCAGCCTTCCGTGCTTCCTGACGGAGCACTGAGCACCTTCTTAGGATGGAAATAAAACTCATCTTTTCTGCGGCTTCTTTTTGTCACAAAGCCTCAAATCCCTCAGTTCAGAAGTTTAAAATCTAAAAAGGGTTGCAAAGAAGAAGAAGAAGAAAAATTGGGTCGAGCAAATAAAGATTGCCTGACTTCCAAGAAAATAAAAACCTGAAAAGCCAGCCCTTGGCTATTCCTTGGACAATTTATTTCTGGATTTCTTCTGCAAAGGAGAAGGGAATTTTGGTGGAATTCTAGAATATGGAGTTCTTTTCTTGCACTAGTGTAGCCGGCCACACTGAATCACAAAATAGCGAGGCACGTTTTAGCCTAGTGTTGTGCAAACTCCATTCACTGCAGTTAGTGAATTGTTCGGTGTCTGGTGGCTACACAATATCTCCATTTCTATCTTATTTGTGAGCATAATTCAGGACTGGATAAGGGGTTTTTGACCCAACCCAGCTGAGTTCTTCTCAAAGCCATGATGGAAGTCACCTCCCCATCCTCCTCCCTTTCTCTCTTTTGTTCTTTCTCTTGTGAAAAAAAAAATGTAAATTTCCTTTTGGGAGAAATGAAAAGATATCTTCAGTTTTGTAGCGGGCTTTTGCTAAATCTAAATTCACCTTGCTACTTTGAAAATGCAAAACACGTCACGTAGACTCCGCTTTACTTCCAAAATTATATTCCTCAAATGTAAAGATGTAATTTAATCAAGCAGCTGGTTGAACGTACTTTAGAATGCTTTCATTTCATCATAATGGAGATAAAAGCTGCAGAATCCTAAGAAATTTGCATCTCTACATTTTATCAGCCGGCAAGTTGCCAGAAAGTAAAAGAATTGAAAGCAAAAGAAACTAATTTTTTTAAAAAAACATGATCATAAAGTAGAAAATGAGAACGTGGTCATAAAACAGAATGATATATTCTGACTTTAGATTGCTGCACACGTTCCTATTTTTTAAAAAAGAAAAAGAACTGAGGACAACAGGAAAAAACAAGATTCATAGCAAATCAGTTTTGCTTTAGACATTGCCTACTCAGTCTAAGTTTGCAATGACTGCTATTATTAGGAGTTTCTGCTTCTTCTGATATTTATTTTTTAGCCTCTTGATAAAGACTTCTTGGTCTGAAAAATAGAACATTTGTCAATTTCTCTCTCTTTCACAGGTCTGTCTCTTTTTTTTTAGGAACTGCTGAGCTCTGGCGCAAAGCTAAAAACGGTTCCTATTTTGTTATTTAGAAAACATTTGGGGTGGAAAAAAAATAGAGCAATCTGTGAGTGCTTTTGATTTGCATTCATAATTCTAAAAGCAAATACCTAATTGGAGTTTATAAAAGAAATATTCTTTCCAAAAATGTTGATTGTTTTCCTTTCTTTCTTAGATTTTTTTTTACCCTGCCTTTTCTCTAGGACTTCAAGAAGACACTCCCAGCATCCCCTCCTCCATTTTTCTTCAGAACAAGAACCCTGTGAGGTAGGCTGGAATGTAAGAAGCATAGTGGCTGGTGGACAAGAACCTGGAACTTCTTAGTTGTAGTCTAGCCTCTGAATCTCTATAGCATGGTTTTGCCTGCAGAGATTATAACATCACTGGTTATAGATCATCCCTTTAGAGCTATCTGCCATTTTTGGGCAGCTATCTGCCATTTTTGGCAAAATCAAAGGATATTAGTTATCTTTTCTCTTTTCTGAAATTTTAGATGAGAAGAACCTTGGGACTGGGACATGTTTCATTTGATGGCTTGTTTTTCTGGTGATGGTGAAAGAAAGAAAGAGAAAGAAAGAAAGAAAGAAAGAAAGAAAGAAAGAAAGAAAGAAAGAAAGAAAGAAAGAAAGAAAGAAAGAAAGAAAGAAAGAAATCAGAATCATAGGGAAGGGAGGATGGAAGGAAGGAAGGAAGGAAGGAAGGAAGGAAGGAAGGAAGGAAGGAAGGAAGGAGGAAGAAAATCCATAGTACTGAAACTAATTTGAACAAAATAAATATGAATTCCACGGTAATTAGATTAAGATTCTATATTGATGTTTCTGCTTTTATACATTATGTAAATCAAATAGATTCAAATGACTTTCCCCTCGTTTTGCATCATTTACTCCACAATTTGTAATACACTGCATAATTCATACTGCTTCCCCATCCTCAGCTTAATCCAGATGAATATTCAAAGAGGCGATCCTGAGAGCTGCATCCTGTACAGAAGAGATAACCATGTTATCCCCACAAACAGAGCTGTAAAGAGTGACTGATTTTATTTTGAGCATAATTAAACCTCAGTGGGGCTTCAACCGTTCCTTACCCAGTTAGCCTTGCTTTTCCTCTAGATCAGCTTATTGATGGATCTTCAATTCAGAGTAACTTTTCACAGTCATGATGATAGACCAGGGGTCTTCAAACTTGGCCCTTTTATGACTTGTGGACTTCAACTCCCAGAATTCCTCAGCCAGGCACATGTGCCTGGCTGAGGAATTCTGGGAGTTGAAGTCCACAAGTTATAAAAGGGCCAAGTTTGAAAACCCCTGTGATAGACTCTAGCCAGTGAAAATGCCTGTAGCGATTGGGATCCAATCCATTAAAAAAAAAACATTAACAAGAAGAAGACACTGAACAGTGACCCAGATGAAACAGCAGGTCACTCCAAAGCTAAACATCTCAGCCTGAGCAAAGCCAGTGAGGCATAAATCTCAAGCTGAAAAAGGAAAGATAAAAAGGATCAGAAAACCCAGGAAGAAAGGAAAAATGTATGGACAAGAGCTTTTGAGAACAAGTTTCAACCTGGTGCCTGAAAATACTGACCATCAGGGCACTGTAGACCTCATCTGGAAGAGCAACAGAGGAGTCAGGAGCCACCAAGAAAAAGGCCCTGCAGAGCTGGGGGGTGGGTGGAATTAAATGGGTCATCAGCTTAGAGTCCTTACATTGCCACAAACCATCCCAGTCCAACTCCTCTTGGCTTCTGTTGTCCCTTAACTGGCACCAATTTAGTACTGAACTTTTAATTGACTAGATTCCTGTGTGTAGGCTTTAGCAATAAATCTTTTGAACTGCAACTTAACAGATGGTCCAAATCCTTTGCGCCTGACAAGGTGTGAGGATCATAGACCTTCCCTGTGTTGTGTAGATTCTAATGTCTGTGACAAACTCCCTTGCAACCTGGAGATTCCATCATGCTGGTTCACTGGTTTGCGTGCTCAGCGTTAAAGTAAGAAAGGCGTGTGATGCTACTCCAGTTATCTGCAAATGGCACAGCTACCATCTATTGCCTTCTGCTCCACGCTCCTCGCAGGACCAACAAATGGATTTTAATGTAGGAAATTACTGGGATCAAGCCAGGTTGGCTCGCTTTGTTAAGAGCCTCCCCCACCCCACCCCTCCACCCCGACTTCTGCCAAATGGAGCGGCTGAAGTTGGCAAATGAAGCGTGAAATGAAAATACCAGGCTGATGCCCAGGAAGAATTAGGGGGAAATGACTCTGAATCAGCCCCGTTGCCTAATCTACACTCAAACCTGCTGAGACTAAAATCCTGAACAATGGACCAAGGAACCATCATGAATTCCAGAGCTCTTGAACCTAACAAAAACCAGGGATTTAATCCTGCAGATCCCATCCTTTTTTTCCCCCTTGCTTTTTCTGTGTTCTCTTTTATTCTTTCAATTGCTTTCAGTCAAAAGCAAAACCATCTCTCTCTCTCTCTCTCTCTCTCTCTCTCTCTCTCTCTCTCTCTCTCTCTCTCTCTGCGGAGGGCTTAGAAGCTGCAGGTAACTTCTGAGAAGAAAAAAGACCTCAGTTTGTTGAAGAACCCAGCAATTTTGTGAAGCTTTCAGCAAATTATGTCCTGGGGTGAAATTGCAGCAGTGGAAATGAAAAGGAGACCACGGGTCTAAAGGAGTTTATTTGGGACTTTCGCTTGCTTGTGTGGGAATATTCAGCATCGTCCCCAAAGTAATTGGGAGAGAGAACGGAATCCACAAAGAGAGAGCTACTCGCTTTGAAGGCTGCTCAAAGGCTGCTTTTGAACGGTTGCTCGAAAAACTGGAGGGAGATAGCAAGCAGGGTGCCACGGGGACCAATCCTTGAAAAAGAAAATGTACACTTCAACACGGTCAAACTGGAAATTGGAAATGCTTAGCCTCTTGGAAATAAAAGACCGAAATTCCACATAGTGCTCCTTTTCATGGACCTGAATGGATGGTACCTAGTAGAAGATCAAGAACTGTCAGAGATGACAAAAGCTAGCATCTTCAGAGGATAAGGTATTCTCTTGAACCCCATATTTAATACGTGGAACTTGACAACTGGACTAAGGAGACGGTTACAAGTCAAGGACTACATGTATTGCCTTCCCCAAGAGCTGATAGAGCACGGTGATGCTTTAAGAGAGGAGAGGTTGTCTGACTTGGTGATGGCAGCCTAGCAGCAATATAGCATCCTTATTTACTTGGTCTAACCTGGCTGGGGGCAGGGCTGACAAGATATGGAGACATTTCACCGATTAAAAACACCAGCCTTCTTTACGTTGCAGCCTTCCTGTCCCATGTTTGGAGCCTCCAGAAGATACACACCCCAAATTGGGTAGCCAAAATTTTGAGGGGAGGGGGAATCACAGTTTTCAGAAGCTGTAGGTTACCGCTGAAATTACTTAGTAATGAAAGTTCCAATCCAGTTGTCTGTGGAGGTTCTCCGTCATCCAGGGTCCTGGTTGTCCCAAAGGTGCTTTTTCAAGAGGCAACTGGACTTTCTTATTTTTCTTTGAAGATGTTTCCTTTCTCATCCAAGAAGCTCCTTCAGCTCTTTCAACTCTAAACCAGGATTTCCAAATGCAGCAGCTAAGCTTTGCGCCGTGCACTATACCCAACCTCAATGTGCCTTGGTGGGATGCATGTGAACCATGCAATGCATTTGGTTTTAAGGTTTGATTTTAACATTCTTTGTTTTAACCAAGATGTCACTGTAAGCTGTTCAGAGTTACTCTATGGTAAACAATCAATCAATCAAGAAAGAAAGAAAGAAACCCAGCCACCTATGGAGAGAAGACAACATCCTCAGCCACCCTGGGGTGGGGGTGGGTGGTGGGAGAACATGTTTTGGCATGGCAAGAGGACCCCAGGGCATGTTTATGGAAGAGCTGTTTTTGCAGCCCACATTAATTTCCACGTGTTTGATTAGTGGCCAGACAGCTCCTCTTCTTTTGCACCTGGGGCTGCCCCAGGACTCTTCCAACAAAACGGGAGAAGAACAAAAGCCAATCCCTTCGTTAGCTTTTGCTCCAGCAGTCTTTGTCTGCTCCTGAAAAGAAAAGAAGGGAGGGGAGGGGAGGGGAGGGGAGGGGAGGGGAAGGGCTTCAAAATAAGGCTATCCAGAAGAAAGGATGAAATGACAGGAAAAGAAGCAAAGAATGTGGGATGTGACAAATCACTGAGAAAAGACAACAGGTATTCTGATGGGTTGGCTTTGGGACCTCGGTTTACAACACCCAAACCTTTCATAAGCTAAAGAGAGTTTGGGGGCCTGGCGCCATTCAAGAGAAGAGCAGAATGTTTTTGAAGCTCTTTTAAAATACTCCTTTATTTTCACTTGAATAAAAAGGGCCCTTCTTAGGCCATGGAAGGTTTGCAGAGAATGGGTCTCCGTCTCTCCACCCACCATACCTCCTCCACATGGATTTCCTTGCTGACTCCAGCAACATATTGGAGATTCATCGTTATTCTTTGATGGTTTGTTAGAACGTTGGTTGAGAAGTGCAATTAAGAAACATCTTCTACTAAAGAACAGGCCTTTGATTAGCAAGCATTGCATCTTTCTGGGTTCTGAAGATTAGGCTCATGCCTGTTAAGGTTTCAGTGCAATTTGCGAGTCTAGCTTTTTTTTTTTTTTTTAAAAAAAACCTCTAACATTCATATGTTAGAATAAGTACAAGAATAATATTAAAGATTGGTCTTCTTCTTCTTCTTCTTCTTCTTCTTCTTCTTCTTCTTCTTCTTCTTCTTCTTCTTCTTCTTCTTCTTCTTCTTCTTCTTCTTCTTCTTCTTCTTCTTCTTCTTCTTCTTCTTCTTCTTCTTCTTCTCCTCCTCCTCCTCCTCCTCCTCCTCCTCCTCCTCCTTCTCCTTCTCCTTCTCCTTCTCCTTCTTCTTTTTTAACTAAACCTATCTCCCACATCAAGCACTCCGAATAGCTTCTATGCATGGGTAAGCCTGACTTTAATCAATGCAATGGTTTGATCAATTGATCTACTAAAAGATAATCATTGTTAATGGTTAATTAAACCTGTTAATAGGTTGACCTGTGAAACCACCCCATGTTTTAATCAGAACAGAGCGGGAGAGAGCCTTGGAGACATGTTCTAGTCCAACCCCCTGCTCAAGCAGGGGATCCTATGTCATTTCAGACAAATGGCTGTCCAGTCTCTTCTTAAAAGCCTCCAGTGATGGAGCACCACAACGTCTGAAGACATGTTCCACTGGTTAATTGTCCTCACTGTTAGGAAGTTTCTCCTTAATTCCAGGTTGCCTCTCTCCTCCATTAGTTTCCATCCATTATCCATGCGATAAAAATTCAGACATTTGGCAACTGACTTTTATTTATGATGGTGATAGTGTCCTGGGGGTTATGTGATCCTCTTTTGCAATCTTCAGACTAGTGAAGTCAATGGAGAAGCCAGATTCACTTATCCACTGGGCGATCCACTTAACAACTGCTGTGATTCACTTAACAAACGTGGCAAGCGAGGTCATAAAATGGGGCAAAACTCACTCAACAAATGTCTCACTTAGCAATTGTGTTTGTAAGCCAAGGATGACTTGTCTCTCCTTCTTCCTCCATCCTTCCATGTCCGCCCATTTGAATTTGTCAAATCAGGTCAAGGGCGTTGAAATCTCGGCTCCATGAATCACCCCATTGTTGCCAACGAATGAATTTATTTTTCTATTTCTGGCCTCTAAAGATAATCACTTCATAGGAGGCCAATGAAATCAAATTGCGAGTAATTATTGCCTTTTCTGGTGGAAAGGAAGCCTTCCCCTTTGCACTTGTCAGGTGAATGACTCTGAGGCTCTGACATTACATGTGGAAATTAGACCTGGAATTTCATTGTTGTGCAGTCTGGTGGAAACCGAATTAGGGTTGAAAATGAGCAGATACAGCCTTGCCCGGAATGCAGTATGTCATGTAATTGTGCAATTACCTAACATGCTGTCCTACCAGCCGTATCTCAGAAGGCATCAGTAGGAGAAAAGAAGCAGTCAGGAAATCTGGAGAATCCTCCTCCGGATCTATCTCTAAGAAAGAAGGTTTGCTGACACGACAGAAACCTGCAAGGGAGAAGGGGGGGTGTCTCTTCTAGTTGCTTTGCTCTTGTGCTTTCTGGTGAGGAAATGTCCCCGCTGCCTCTGTTTCCAGCTAGGTTGTGGTAGGTAGCACTCCATCATTGGGTTGGTCTTCTTGTCCAATCTTCTGCTCAAGCAGGAGAACCCTATGCCATCCCAGTCAACTGGATGTCCAATCTCTTATTGAAAACCTCCAGTGATGGAGCACCCACAACTTCTGGAGGCAAGCCGTTCCCCTGGTTAACTCTTCTCACTGTCAGGAAAGTTCTCCGCAGCTCCAGGTTGGACCTCTCTTTAATGGGCTTTCACCTGTTAATCCTTGTCCTGCCCTCAGGTGCTTTGGAGAACAGGGCAACCACACACACCCCTTTTCTCTGTGACAGCCCATCCAAACTTTCAAACTTGCTTTTCCACTTCCTGGAGTTTTCCAAGATTGCAGCAGCAAACAATGATATGGCATAATATGGAACAATAGTAATAACAATAACAATAATAAAATCAGCCTTTCTGCTGATTTTCAGTGAGAAGGACAGCCAGTAGCATCTGTCTGTCTGCTGGTCTGTCTTTCGGCTGGTCTGCCTGGATCTATCTATCTATCTATCTATCTATCTATCTATCTATCTATCTATCTATCTATCTATCTATCTATCTATCTATCTATTATTCCTCCACCACCCTTTTCTTTCTTTCTTTCTTTCTTTCTTTCTTTCTTTCTTTCTTTCTTTCTTTCTTTCTTTCTTTCTTTCTTTCTTTCTTTCTTTCTTTCTTTCTTCTTGTTCTATTCTCCCATATTTATTGGAATACAACTACTCATAACAATCTTTTAAAAAGTAAAATATTGGCATGAAGATCCAAGCCACATCCTTTCCACTCCTTATTCAAATGCCTTTGACATTGTATCACATGGTTTTCTTATGTGTTTTACACTGCCCTTTCTTCAAGAGCGGATGGAGGCAATGTGTATCCAGTGGTTCTCCCTATTTTACTAAACAACACCTCATGTGAAGTAGGATGGAGGAAGAGAGGGCAGTTGGCCTCAAATCATCCAGGCAGCTTCCATGCTTGAAGGAGGACTAGAACCAGGGTGTCCCTGCTCTTAATCGAGCACCTTCACCACTACTCCACACTGCCTCTCCTGATTCCATAACTGCAGCCCATTTTGTATGTTCTGATTTCTCTGAATGACAGTCTATCTTCTGATGTAATAGTATGTGGGAATAATAATAATAATGATAATGATAATGATAATGATAATAATAATAATGATGATAATGATGATGATAATAATAATAATAATAATAATAATAATAATAATAATAATAATAAGGTTGGAAGGGATCTTGAAGGTCATCTAGTCCAACCCCCTGCTCAGGCAGGAATCCCTATACCATTTCGGACAAATGGCTGTCCAGTTTCATCTTAAAAACTTCCAGTGTTGGAGCATTCACCGCTTCTGGAGGCAGGTTGTTCCACTGGTTAATTGTTCTAACTGTCAGGAAGTTTCTCCTTAGTTCTAGGTTGCTTCTCTCCTTGGTTAGTTTCCACCCGTTGCTTCTTGTCCTGCCTTCAGGTGCTTTGGAGAATAGCTTGACTCCCTCTTCTTTGGGGCAGCCCCTGAGATATTGGAACACTGCTATCATGTCCCCCCTCATCCTTCTCTTCATTAGACTAGACATACCCAATGGAATGGTCTTGGGGGAGCTTGGGATAGAGATGCTGCCTAGGGAATGGTCAGATAAGAGGGGACATAGCCCACAGCTGCATAACAGGTGGAGAAAAAGACTCAGAAGGGACCTTCTCTAACATCTCAGACTGTGAAAGAGACGGTGAGAGATTTGTACTTTCAGACTTGCATGATTCTGTAGCCTTACAATAAAGTATCATTAGCTCATCCGGTCTTGTTTCCTGTCTGGACTACCGGGAAGGCTGACATCCAGATAGTCTTGAGGTGTTCTGCCTTTTAGGACAGATTCATTTGCTTATGCATATCCTGTGTTTATACCTGTGCATAAACATGCACTCCTCACACTGCACCGAAGGTCACTTGAAGTAAATTAGGGCAGTAGCAAGTAAATATCATTATGTGAAAAAACAAACCCATCATCACCTTAATTGTCATATGGAAATTCCATATTTAGGGATAGTCTACCTTTGAGCACCAGCTTGAGGAGGAACAACAAAAGAAAAACACAGTCTTCCTTTCCCTGGAGCTGATTCATCTTTAGCAATGAGTTGAGAGCATTGTTTGCTTTTCTCTCTGCAAAAAAAAAAAAAAAGTTGGGCAATGATTACTTTTATTTGATTTTATTTATTCATGCAATTTGTACGGCTGCCCATGCAGCCCCGGTTGGGGTTACAGTATATGAGCAGTGAACCATTTTGTTTGCTAACAGTTTTATTACGCTTTACAAAGCATACATATTAAAAAAAACCCAACATAAACGGAGAATCAAGAGAAAAGATAAAGCGTAAAAGAGAGAGAATAGGGTTAGAAGTGCAAATGGGTTCAAAAAGAAAAGAAAAGGAAGGGAAACAAAAATATATATCAAGAATGACTTCTGAGTTCTTCTTCCAAGGATATAAGGAACACTTATACGTATAAAGAATGGCTGCTGGGATTGGGTATGTCTAGTTTAAGGAAAAGAAGAAATAGGGGTGACATGATCGCAGTGCTCCATTATTTGAGGGGCTGCCCCAAAGAAGAGGGAGTCAAGCTATTCTCCAAAGCGCCTGAAGGCAGGACAAGAAGCAACGGACGGAAACTAATCAAGGAGAGAAGCAACCTAGAACTAAGGAGAAACTTCCTGACAGTGAGAACAATTAATCAGGGGGAAAACATGCCTCCAGAAGTTGTGGGTGCTCCATCATTGGAGATTTATAAGAAGAGATTGGACAATCAATCTCAATCCAATGATATAGGGTTTCCTGCCTGAGCAGGGCGTTGGACTAGAAGACCTCCAAGGTCCCTACTAACTCCTTCTATTATTCTGTTACTTACAATTGACTTTTAGTTTAAGACTCCAATATAATGTCCATTTTCCCTTAAAAAGGAAAAGGGGGAGGGAATCTTGTTTTTTTTTCCTTTTTAACTTTTCGCAGTCCTCAAATCCATATGTCAAAATTTAATTTTTCTCCATCTCCTTCAAAAAGTCCAGCTGTGACTCATTTTGTCATCATTTGGGGTAACATTTAAAGTCTCTTCCCTACTATGACACTTTATATCAATTACAACAATAGACCACAGCCAAAGGTGCCTTCCTCTAAACAGTTTTGCACTGATGACTTTGGAGCACCATCATCTTTTTTTAAAAAAAATAATTCGAAAGCAAATAAATGTTTAGAATGAGGGTGGCATATGGACCTGGCTGTTCCACAGATAGTCTCCTTAAGGGTGACTCTCACGTTTTTAATTCTTTTTTTTTCCCCTCTTTCTGATTTTGTGACAACACATGCAGCAGAAACGTATTGCGAGCTGAAAGGCAGTCAAAATAACTCTTGATTAAATGAAAATTGCATTGGGCGTGTGCAGAAATGACAAGCTTGTCAGACCATTCCTGGAACTGTCATTTGTGTGTTAGCCCGAAGTGGAAGCCATAGTTTGTTCACTTATCCGGACTGGCTGCCCTTTGATATCAGAGCTTGTCTTAGTAACAATCTACAGCAAATTAATCTGATTGTGCTGATGGTCGCTTGGTATTGGGGACTCCTGAGATTAAAGGGGGTTTGTTTATGGTCAAAAGTTAGGAAGATCCCCAAAACCTGACATACAAATGATATAAGTGGCTGTGTTTGTTAAGTGAGCAGAAGATTCTGGATTGGACCACTCTAAATTAAATCCTCCTGAGTCATATTCTGTGGTTTTAGGGTTAGGGTTTTGCCTAACCAAATACATAGCTAGTTATGACTCTCAGAATATCAAACCAGCATGAATGGAATAGCAAAATAAATTATTAAACTAGAGTGAAGAATTACAACATTTGTTTGTATTTGTTGGGATGAAGATTGAAGATCCTTTCCTTTCCTTTTGCTTTCTTTTTTCTTTCTTTCTTTCCCTTTTTCCCTTCCCTTTTCCTGTATTAAAAAAAATAAAGAAAAAGCAGACGCAATGGTTAAACTATTTTGAAAAAAGAGACCCAAAGAAATTAAGGTAAATCCAAACCAGTTTGCTTATAGTTTGTTCTGTTGGACAGTATGAGGGGCATCTGCAGATGCAGTTTAAAAAGATGGCAGCTGTGACACTTCTAAAAAAAGAATCTCTGGGTTGTCCCCCATCCCTCTTGTTTTTTATGACCACACCCTGCGGACATTCATCAACGCTGTGTCTTGTGGCTTCTTGTGCACACCCTCAAAGATTTCTGGATTTAAAAACTTCTCCAGTTTGTCCCTGAATTATTAATAATAATAAAAGACAGAACTTGCTGTACTTAGAATGCTGTCTAGGCCTTGATGTAATTGCAGCGAAAGCTTCTCAGCCATACAATATAACTATTATCTGCCTTTGCTTCTTCCCCTCCCCTTCATAATTCACCTTCCTTTTGATTGTTCTGTCATTGGAAGACTTTAGATTATGGACCATTCATTCTCCGAATATTGCTATTATAGTTTATTAATAGGTTTGTGGGAAAAATTTATAGCTGCATACTCAGAGAGATTAGCAACTGGAGTGCAGCCGTCCTGCTGATGGGCAATTAATTTAGGCCGTGCAGCTGACAAGTGGGAAATATTCTGAGTCCCGTCTCCCTCCCTCAATTTTTCAGAGACTTCTTGACTCAAATAATATTCTGTTGTCAGTCAGGCAGTAGTGGGTCTCCAGAGGATGCTCCTAATGGAGTGGATTCTTGTGAAAAAGAGTCAGAGTGGCTGAGAAGGTCAGCTTAGACATCCCTTATGTCCACTTTGGAAATTGCCCTGAAGGTACATTTGGCTTAGCATACCACGTAAAGGTTGCGTTTGCATATCACATGGAACTACCAACTAGCCAACTCTACTACAGCGTATAGTACGTGATGTGAAACCCCAATCTGTGTGGTCAGCTAATGGCGTAGTCTGTAGGCATTGTTGGAGAACTGAACTGATTGATATGTGGTTCTTGAGCTGAAGAAAGTCTGCACCTCTGGGCACAGAAGCTAAAACAGCGGCATCCCTGTTCAGCACAGCATGGCCAATTGCATGCATAATTGGTCCCCACAGATAACATTCAAGGGATTGAACAATGTCACAAATTGGGTCCGTTCAATGCCCAGTTTAAGCCTAGGGGGTGAATGCAATCATTACATGGAACTAGGTGTGATTGGGGTTTGAGAGAAGAGGATATTTGTAATTCCAGGTTGAATTGTGGGGTCCTTGGTGCTCCCTTGGAGCTTGCTGGTTTTCTTGCAGATGTTTCATTACCAAACTAAGGAATATCATTAGTGCTGTTCGCCAAGCTCAGAGAGCACCAAGGACACCACATGGTCAGCATTGGATTATTCATAACCCCAGGAGAGTAGGAACTCCAAAGTTGATCCCTCTGAGGTTAAATCACTTTATCCAAGGATAACAATGATCTCAGATATATTATGATCTCATAATTCTGAAGACCAGTAGATTGGGGAAGACAATAGAGCATGTGCCTAAACTATCAACTTCTGTAGTGGAGTTCAGCTTCATGCACCTTGGAAATGATTTTTAAGAAAGGATGGAAAATGCCTTTCCAGACACATCGTCATGTCGGTGATATGGGCACTGCCGCTTTCAGCTGCCAAGGTAAACCCCCACCAGCACCTTCCTCCTGCTTCCAGAAAGATTGCTTATGCCTCTTGAGTGTAACTGTGGAGGAGTGCTACTGGCTTGCCAGTAAACACAGGTGCAATAGCACACAGCTTTTGTGTTGACAGGACTAGCTTAACTCGTTCTGCACCCACCTCACACCCTGTTTGCTTCCTTGGGTGTTGGGTGGTGGCCATGGAGATCGTTGTCTCTCATGCAGCCTCCCCAACCGGGTGCCCTCTGGATGGGCATTCTCCATTGGACCCTCAGGCAGGTTGGGAGGAATTACCTGCGTGGGCTGAGTTCTAGGCAGCCTTCCTTATTGCACCGGAAATTGTGGGTGTTTTCTTTCCCCAACAAGCTGAGCCAAGGCAAAGATGCAGGGCGTGGCGGGGATATTTCGACCCGAGATGCATGGTGCAACCTGTCAACACAGCTCATTGTTTTACCTGCCACCACCTGGATTGGAAGAGCTTCCATGGTTCATCAACTCGCCCAGAGGGAGGGTGGGAGCCAGCAGAAGAATGGAAGAGGCGAAGAGGATGAAAAACAGTTCTCTTGAAGTCTCTTTGTCACTTCCAATGGGTGCCCAGTGGCATCACTTGACTTCTGCATTACAGGTAGCCCTGACTTTCGACCACGTGGATAGGTTTTCTCCATGATCAAAATACTATATCTAATAATAATATTATAAAACAATTTAAAAAAAAACCCAAAAAGGGTTTGAATCCAGATTCCCCAGAGGGTGTGTGTGTGTCTCTCCGAATATATTGATTGATTGGTTATATTAACAAGCACCTAGATAGATTTTCTCCACATCCAAAATACTGTCATGTCTGATAATAAAATAATAAAACAATTTTTAAAAACTGAAAAGATCTGAATTTGGATTTCCCCTTTCTCTTCTGGACGCCAGGCTCTGGGGAAATCAAAGAAAAACACTCCTAATTAATTCATTCTTCAAGAATTGGGAAGGAAACTCATCACTGCATCTTTGGGCAAAGTCAGGCGATCCTGGCTTCTTTTGTATGCCCTTCCATGAGAACTGGCCTTTTCTCCTGGCAAGCTCCCCCCCCCTCTTGTTTGGGTTTCAAAGAAGGCAGTCTATCTCCTCCTCTGGGACCTCCCCAACCCAATTCATCCTCCGTGAATGTCCCAATTATGCCACCTCGCCTGGGTGTCAGAATGGAACGGTTCCCGTGATAGAGACCTTTGTGCGCCTGGCTGGGTGATGCTGCCATTTCTCACTTCTTTGGGGTCCTCGGCCAGTTCTTTTTCGATCCTCCCCTTCAGCCTTCTCGGTCCCCATTGAAATGTCAGACGGAGCCTTCCTTCGTCAGCCAGCTGAAAAACTGCCTCCCCGGTGGGAAGAGATTGGCCTTCTAACCTGAGGGAATAAATTGCACGCTCTTCTTCTTCTTGGCATCTTCCTTTGTTTCCCCTTTCCAAACCTCTTTTCTTTCTGCAAGAAGGAACAAATTTCTTTTCACCTGCCCGGGAGCGAAGCAGACGGCCGGCGTTTCCCACCAAAAGTGAAGTTGGTGCCCAGAAGAACACATTTCAACTGCTCTGCTTTGAGTCTTGGGAGGGTTTCTTTTTTTTTTGCATGCCAAATGAGCTTCCCTGATCAAGGAAAACTCACTTGTGTTCTGCTGAATGACAGGCTGGGAACAAAGAGGCCGTCATGGTAAGTTGTTGTTGAATTCCCCCATTAATACAGGGCCCGAGTCCCCCTTGCAGTTCCTTCGGTGAAAAGGGCTTCTGTTTTCCTGCCTTATGTCTTGGGAATTCCGCTCTGCGAGGCTTTCGAGCATTCGTCCTGGTGGGAACTGCCAGAGGTTGCTGCAACTGGAGGCTTGCTGTGATGCTGGATGTCAGTTGGGAGATTCAACAGGCCAACTAAAATCCTCCAAATTTCAAACAGTGTTGCAGATTAAAGTAGCACTTCCATTTGAAGTGCCAAAGCATCAGTGGATGCAAGAAGCTGGACCAGATGGAGGCATCACCTAAAACTGAATCATTGCAATAGTTCAGAGGGAAATGATGTTCTTCTCATAGTCCTATTGCATCTCTCTTCTACCACTGATGATGTTACCTAGTCTGGGTAATGACGTATCTGCCAGAAATCAACCAACCTCAGAGAGCACCAAGGACCCCTCATTTCAACCCCGAGCTACAAATATTTTCCTTTATTGTTACATCTCTGCCTTTCTCGCCAGCTGTGGGAGATGACCAGGTTGAGCTTGAGGGCAGAGTCAAATGTATCAGCAGTTGCAGTCTCTATGCCCCTCTTGAAGTCTGTTGACTCTTACCTGACACCAATTGGCCTTAACCATTGGTAGATCAGTTGCTTGTGTTTAGGTAGCATGAAATCAACTGTTGGTACTTCTGAACTCTATCCTGGTTCCTGATTTCCTGCACCTGACCCCTGCCTCCCTATCAGCTCCTGCTCCCCTTTTTAAGGAAGCCCCATCAAATGAGTTCCTTCCTGGACTTTCATTGGGATTGTTGCATAACGGCTGTTGGGCGTGGCTATTATCAAGATTGTCTTGCTTCAGCTCTCCTTGATATAAGAGGGAGGGAAAGAGGAACACAGTGGGCGAGGCTTTCAAGAGTCTGTTATTATGGCCTCTTATATCTATAAAGTAGAGCACTAATATTTCTTGTAGTGTCTGTTTCCTGAGCTGACCTACTTCAAAGGGCTGGCAACTTCCTTGAGGATCCCACATCAATGAAAGGAGGGAGAAACAATTAACCAAAATGCACCAGGAAGGAGGAGTGCAAAGAGTGCCAGAAGCAGAAAGGCATGGCCCTCTCCACTTCCGGTTTTCAGCACCACCCACTAGCCAGGTCTAGGTATTCACAATTGCCCAAGGTAGGTGACTCTCTCTCTCAAAAAAAAAAAGGTTTAGGAAAATTAAAAACAAATCTCCAAGAGATGAGAAATTGGCCCTCCTTCAGAGGATGTGAGATTCCAGCTCTGATGACGTTTGGCCTTCAGACATGCTGCCATGAGATGATGGGTTTGGGAGTCTGCTGCACTTGGTGGTTTGAAGACTGCCCATTTCAGGATAGTAGATATCTGATAGAAAGCCCAGTGACATCTTGGGTGTTTTGGCATTGGGAAAATGATGCAAATTATGGAATTTGTGTAGTTTATGCAATGACCTCATTGTTACAGGTGATCTTGACGTACAACTATTCATTAGGTGACTGTTCGGAAGTAATAATAATCATAATAATAAAGTTGGAAGAGACCTTGGAGTCATCTAGTCCAATCCCCTGCTCAGGCAGGAAACCCTATACCTTTGCAGACAAATGGCTGTCCAGTCTCTTCTTAAAAACTTCCAGTGTTGAAGCATTCACAGCTTCTGGAGGCAGGTTGTTCCACTGGTTAATTGTTCTCACTGTCAGGAAGTTTCTCCTTAGTTCCAGGTTGCTTCTCTCCTTGGTTAGTTTCCATCCGTTGCTTCTTGTCCTGCCTTCAGGCGCTTTGGAGAATAGCTTGACTCCCTCTTCTTTGGGGCAGCCCCTGAGATACTGGAAGACTGCTATCATGTCCCCCCTTGTCCTTCTCTTCATTAAACTAGACATACCCAATTCCAGCAACCGTTCCTTATATGTTTTAGCCTCCAGTCCCCTAATCATCTTTGTTGCTCTTCTCTGCACTCTTTCTAGAGTCTCAACATCTTTTTTACATCGTGGTGACCAAAACTGGATGCAGTATTCCAAGTGTGGCCTTACCAAGGCCTTGTAAAGTGGTATTAATAGTGACATGAGTTTTTTTCACACTTACGGTCATTGCAGCATCCCCAGGGTCACGTGATCAACATTCAGCCACTTGGCAACCGACTCATATTTATGGCGGTCGCTGTGTCCCAGGGTCACGTGATCCCCTTTTGCAACTTTCTGACCAGAGAAGTCAATGGGGGAAGCCAGATTCACTTAACCACATTAACTAACTTAACAACTGTGGTGATTCACTTAACAACTGGGGCAAGAAAGGTTATAAAATGAGGCATTAAAAAGGTCTCACGTAAAAACAGAAATTTTGGGCTAACCACGGTTGTCGTAACTCGGGGACTTCTTGTAATGGGATATCTTTCGATCCACTTTAAAGACTCAGGGTTCCAGGCCTCCGCCTCCCTCACCCACAGGTCACTTTCTTTCCAGAGATCTATGAAAGTGCAAAAGTTTGTTTTGGGGTAGGGAGGGAATTAATAAGATGTGAAATGTGTCACCTTGATGCAGTTTTTTTCCTGGGCATATTAAATGTCACAGGGATGTGGGAAATCAGAATTTCCACCGTGACATTCCTCAGGTGCTTCTGGGTCCTTTGTAGGGGATGCTAAGCTTTCGGGTATGTTTGCTGCATTGGTTGGGGCACTGTTCAACATCTAATAGTAATGCAATTTTCGTTTAGAATTGCAGAGTTGGCATATTTATATGGTTACAAAAAACCACCCCATCTTTGCTTGTCATTTGTCTCGCGGAATCAGATACTCAAATAACCAGGGAAATTGATTTATTGTTATTTTTTTTGAGGCCAGCATTGCCCTTCTTTTTCATCTCAAGATGAGTGGAGGTGGAGACCCCACCATTTTAAAAAAGACACACCCCAATTAGCAATGCTCAAAATAATTTTTCTGCAATACTTTTTCTATCTGTTCACATTTTACTTGATGATACTAGATGACTTTTAACTCTGGGTATGGTAGAGCTCATGACCTTATAGTGGTTCCTATGGTTGGGGGTTTCTTCTCCCTTAGAGCCAGAAGGAAAAGTCTATTCACACCGGTCCCATTGTGGACATTCAGAAGCATTCAAGAAGCCCACACATAAAAGGAAGGCAACATTCTTCACCCTCCTATAGTTCTGCTTTCCCCTCCCATCTGTCTTCAGGGAAACAGACACTTATTCTGTCTCCCTTAAATGCATCCAATTGCTTTTTAAAGCATTTGGAAGTCTGTGCTTGTCAATCCATCTTGTGACAGGGAGTTTCATATCTCAAAAGCCTCTCCCATCACCAGCCCACCCCTCTGTCAAGCTAACCATTTCCTTTTCCCCTTTGAGTCTATTATTAAACACGTGCATAGGGCTGATGGTCTTTTTTGCCATATTATCCCACTTTAGAGCAGCCTTACCCAGTTGCTTCACTGCACTCAAGTCAGCTTTCACTGCAAAGTAAAAGCAATTTTTATCTGCCTCAATATCTTAAATTTAATGTGGTCTTTCCGCCCACCCTCAAACGGGTTGATTGATTATGTGCCTGTTAGTATTTACGCTGTCGATTATTAAACATGACAGGTCTTCCTTGACTTACGACGGCAGCTGGGTCCAAAATTTCTGTGGCTAGGTGAGACAATTGTTACATGGATTTTGTCCCATTTTGCCCTGGTTCTAGTCCTCCTTCAATCATGGAAGCTGCCTGGATGATTTGAGGCCAACTGCCCTCTCTTCCTCCATCCTACTTCACATGAGGTGTTGCTTAGTAAAATAGGAAGAGGGAGAACCACTGGATACACATTGCCTCCATCCGCTCTTGAAGGAAGGGCAGTGTGAAACACATAAGAAAACCATGTGGTACAATGTCAAAGGCATTTGAATAGGGAGTGGAAAGGATATGGCTTGGATCTTCATCCCAATATTTTACTTTTTAAAAGATTATTATTAGTATTCCAATAAATATGGAAACAAAATCAAGATAGTGTTTGAGAATAGAACAGGAAGAAGAAGAAAGAAAGAAAGAAAGAAAGAAAGAAAGAAAGAAAGAAGGAAGGAAGGAAGGAGGAGGAGGAGGAGGAGGAGGAGGAGGAGAAGAAGAAGAAGAAGAAGAAGAAGAAGAAGAAGAAGAAGAAGAAGAAGAAGAAGAAGAAGAAGAAGAAGAAGGAAGAAGGAACAAGGAACAAGGAAGAAGGAACAAGGAAGAAGAAGAGAAAAAGAAAGAAAAAAGAAGAAAGAAGAAGAACTAGAAGAAGAAGAAAGAAGAAAGAAGAAAGAAGAAAGAAGGAGGAAGAAGAAGAGAAAAAGAAAGAAAAAAGAAAAAAGAAGAACTAGAAGAAGAAGAAGAAGAAGAAAGAAAGAAAGAAAGAAAGAAAGAAAGAAAGAAAGAAAGAAAGAAGAAAGAAGAAAGAAAGAAGAAGCCTTTGCTTTTCAGATGCCCCACATTTATGCACCGAGCACGTTCCTTCTGGTAAGGCAGGCGTCAGAGGCTGCAAGAACTCTGCTCCACAGAGCATCTTTGAAAACAAATGTTGGCAAAGAGCCGTGAAAAAAAAGGCTGCGTAAATAACCCTGGAAGGCTTCTTTTTCACTGTTGAGCAGGCGATGACTAATTAGGGGGGGGGAAAACCCCTCTGTCTGGGCAGTGCTGGACAACTCAGTAAAAAGCATCATCTCAACGTGGCTGGCATTTAGAAGACAGAGTGAGGTTGGGGGGAGGGAGAGAGAATTCCACCTAGAGGGTTGTTAGGAAGGAGCACCGATAGTAAAACCGTCCGTATTGTAATACCTTTTTAATAAATCTATAATGTGAGATTTGGGAGAATCAGAACCTGTGGTTTTCCAGGAAAGGGAGTGTATCCACGTGGCATATGTATAGACTGGACTGAGATATACACTACTTAAAACCGAAGGAGAAGGAATATCTCAGAGCGAAATGGAATAGCCCTTAGACTTATATACCGCTTCACGGTGCTTTACAGCCCTCTCTCAGCGGTTTACAGAGTCAGCCTCTTGCCCCCCACAATCTGGGTCCTCATTTTACCGACCTCGGAAGGATGGAAGGCTGAGTCAAAGTTGAGCCAGTCAGGATCAAATTCCTGGCTGTGGGCAGAGTTAGCCTGCAATGTTGCATTCTATCCAGTGGGAAGGAAAGAAGGAAGGAAGGAAGGAAGGAAGGAAGGAAGGAAGGAAGGAAGGAAGGAAGGAAGGAAGGAAGGAAGGGCAATAGCACTTAGACTTATATACGGTGCTTTACAGCCCTCTCTCAGTGGTTTACAGAGTCAGCCTCTTGCCCCCAACAATCTGGATCCTCATTTTGCCAACCTCGGAAGGATGGAAGGCTGAGTCAACGTTGAGCTGGTGACATTTGAACTGCCGGCAGCGGGCAGTCAGCAATAGTAGCTTGCAGTACTGTATTCTAACCACTGCGCCACCGCGGCTCATGCTGGTTCCCTCAGCTAAGAAACAGAGATTAGCATTGCCCCCTAGAGACAGACATGAGTAGACAGGGGAAAGTTGCTGGGAAAGTTGCTTCTAACTCTCTGAAGTACAAGGTCCTTTTGAGGGGGGCAAATTGTGGTCTGTGAAACCCCCAGCGAACCGTCTATCAAAGCCACCACCCCCCATCTTGCTTCCTTCCTCCAACAAACCCCAAAGAGGGAATTGCCATCTCCAGAGTATTTTCCACCACCCCCTGCATTTCCAGAGAAAACACATTTCTTAACTCAGATTGCAAAGATTGTAATCACCCCCATCCCCCTGGCTTTAGATTTTCTCTTCTCTTCTTTATTTTTTAATTTATTAGGGTCGGGTGATAAAAGGCATAAGTAGGATTCATTTGTGGTGGGTTTTGTAGATTGCTTTTCTCTTTTATGTTGGCCTCCGGCCTCCATTGTGTGTGTTTGTGTGTGTGTGTGTGTGTGTGTGTGTTTTAAAGGAATCTAGAATTACAAAATTAAGCCGCAAAGCAGTGGCTTGTCCCCCCAGGAAACATTCGTCAGCTTAGTCAAGTTTTTTTTTAACACCAAGAATGGGATTCTGCCTCTTTGCTGCCTTTCCAATAAAAAAGTAAACAAAACTTGGTGGTGCAGCCAGACAGTAATAAGGCATCCATATTTGGACTTGTGGTAAAGAAGAAGAGGGGTCCAGCTGAATATTCTGCTCCTGGATCTCAGAGAGAACACCAAGTATCAGGACACTAAACTGATGCTTTGTGTAAATAATTCCCTGGGTCAGAATAACAGAGTTGGAAGGGACCTTGGAGATCTTCTAGTCCACCCCCTGCTCAAGCAAGAGACCCTATACCATGTCAGACAAATGGCTGTCCAATCTCTTCTTGAAAGCCTCCAGTGATGGAGGACCCACAACTTCTGAAGGCAAGCCGTTCCACTGGTTAACTGTCCTCACTGTTAGGAAGTTTCTCCTTAATTCCAGGTTGTTTCTCTCCTTGGTTAGTTTCCATCTGTTGTTTTTTGTCTTAGGAAAGGCTAACAAATCACAGTGCTGGAAGGGACCTTGGAGGTCTTCCAGTCCACCCCCTGCTCAAGCAGGAGACCCTATACCAGGGGTAGGCAACCTTGGCTCTTTTATGACTCGTGGACTTCAACTCCCAGAATTCCTGAGCCAGCATGGCTCGTTGGCATGGCTGGCTCAGGAATTCTGGGAGTTGAAGTCCACGAGTCATAAAAGAGCCAAGGTTGCCTACCCCTGCCCTATACGATGTCAGACACATGGCTGTCCAAATCTCTTCTTGAACGCCTCCAGTGATGGAGAACAAACTGTTCCACTGAAGATGCTCCCTCCAAACCATCTCTTTTTCCCCCTCAAAACAAATGACTTCACTGAAAATGACAAAAACTGAACTGAAATTCGTCGACTTGCCTTCAGAAGTTGCATTAATTGTGGGATTTTAACTTCTGTTACTGGCTTACAGTAATTAATGCAGATAAAAGGATGGAGTACTATTTGAGTTATAATGACAAAATAATTAGAAAATAATTATAATAAAGGGTCTGTATACTTTCATTTATTTCTGAGATGATAAACGCAATTCGTTTCTGGCAATGTAGTTCATATTTGCTTTTAGGGGCTGGGGGAATAGAGCTGTGTAAGCCCCTAGATAAGCAGGTTGGACTTAAAGAAAGTCCAATTTTTGGGACTTATTTTTTCTTACTTAAGTGACAAAGTTCAGGTGTCACATTTCTCTCCACCACCACCATCCCTCCATCAACTTAGGCAGTTGAGGGCAGAGGAGAGAAAGGAAGAAGAAAATTATGAGTGACCCCTAGATGGCAGGGAGGGGTTAATTTTCTGATTCACTGTGCAGTGCTGCCATCTACTGACTGTCTGGAATTTTGCAGCCTCAATTTAGTAACCCACTGCGGTGGCAGAGCTTGATCGATCTCCCTCGTTGGCTTTAGGACGTGATTAGGATCAGCTGCACAATTAGAGGAGCCACCCGAACGTGTTGCCTTTCATTATCAGCTTGGTTCTCCAGGCGTGTTCACATCTCGTTTGAGTTAGACCTTTTCAGATCCTGCAAAGCTGACCCCACACCCTCCATCATCCTTGCGCTAAATCAGTGGTTCTCAACCTTTTTAATGCCGCAACCCCAACCGGTCGTAAGTCGAGGACTAAACCGGTCATAAGTTGAGGACTAAACCGGTCGTAAATCGAGGACTACCCAACCGGCCGTAAGTCGAGGACTTTCCCTGCCGGGAGCACCACGCATGCGTGGTTCCACCCCCTGTGCCAGCCGAGGCGTAGCTGGCAAGCGGCAGAGACGGAGCAGGCCGACCACCAGCTGGCCCAGCCCAAGGGAGGTAAGGCACCCGCCGGAAAAGGGAAAAAAAATGGCGGACAAAAAAAATGGCAGACAGCCTTGCTTGGCGACCCCCGTGAAATGGTCAATCGACCCCAAATGGGGCCACTGCACTAAATATTTGCAAATTCATTTCAACACAAATGACCTACAACACACACACACACACACACACACGCCAGGGCCTTTGTCTCCTGCAATCAGATTTTGGCTCAGGGTTGAGAAAGCCAGTTTTGGAGAACCAGCTGTGAGTCAAAAAGGACAGCTTCTTTAGAGTGGAGAACCAAAGCAAGTCATCACCACGGAGTTTAGGGAGAGGCATGGCCAAGTAAAGCCATTCCCCCCCCCCAAAAAAAAACCCTTGAATGGTGAGGCTGCCAGGAGGCAGAGGGGTGGGACAGGCGAACACCCACCTGGGAGTCATTGTGGACTTTTCACCACATGTGCTGAGTAATATCCCGCTGTTCCGCCCATGGACAGTATGGAATTTGCATTTTCTTCATCCATCAGGGGAGGAGGAGACACGTTAAAAAATAAAACAAAAACTCAACTTGGCAGGGTCCACCATTGCTGTTATCCCCTACTTCCAGTTCTCGTGATGAAAACAGGCAAGGAGCCAAGCCTGTGTACCCACCTGCTGCTTCTTTCTTTCTCCTTTTGGCTTCCACCCCATGGCTGCCCCCACACAGCTGGGGCCCTGCTTCGTGGATTCAGCATTTTCATCTGTCCAGAATGCATTTTTTTTTTTTGCAAAGGTTGTTCTTTTGGCCCAGCCTGTAAAAAAATCCTGAATGATATTTTTGCTCTCGTGTGTCATTGAGTTGAGTCAGAATTCTCTGTCTGACACTCGGAGATGGTGCCCCTTTCGTTTCCTTCTCTTGATAGTCTCAGGTCACAAGTCTACATGAGCATCTCTGTGGCTTGACTTCTGCACATCTTGTAGAATCTAACGGAATAACAGAGTTGGAAGGGACCTTGGAGGTCTTCTAGTCCAACCCCCTGCTCAGGCAAGAAGCCCTATATCCTTTCAGACACATGGTTATCCAGTCTCTTCTTTAAAACTTCCAGTGTTGGAGCATTCACAGCTTCTGGAGGCAAGTCGTTCCACTGGTTGATTGTTCTAACTGTTATGAAATTTGTCCTTCATTCTAGATTGCTTCTCTCCTTGATTAGTTTCCATCCATCGTTTCTTGTCTTGCCTTCAGGTGGTCTGGTAAATAAGTTGCCCCCCTCTTCTTTGTGGCAGCCCCTCAAATATTGGAACATTGCTATCATGTCCCCCATTAGTCCTTCTTTTCACTAGACTAGGCAAACCCAATTTCTGCAACCATTCTTTATATGTTTTAATAATAATAATAATAATAATAATAATAATAATAATAATAATATTAATAATAATAATAAAGTTGGAAGGGACCTTGTAGGTCATCGAGTCCAACCCCCTGCCCAGACAGGAACCCTACACCATTTCAGACAAACGGCTGTCCAGTCTCTTCTTAAAAACTTCCAGTGTTGGAGCATTCACCACTCCAGCCCTTTGTTGCTTTTTTATGCTCTCTTTCCAGAGTCTCTACATCTTTTTTATGATATGGTGACCAAACCTGGATGCAGTATTCTAAGTTTGGGTCACCATACTATAAAAAAAGATCTACAGACTCTGGAAAGACTGCAGAAAAGAGCAACAAAGATGTTTCTGGTGGTCATTCTAGGCTTGACAAGAATCATTCAAGATCATTTTCGGCAGGACAAGAAACAATGGATGGAAACTAAACAAAACAAACAGAGAAGCAACCTAGAACTAAGAAGAAACTTCACCAGCCGTGAGGACAATTAACCAGTGGAACAGCTTGCCTTCAGAAGTTGTGGGTGCTTCATCACTGGAGGTTTTTAAGTAGAGACTGGACAGCCATTTGTCTGAAATTGTATAGGGTCTCCTGCTTGAGCAGGGGGCTGGACTAGAACAATTGCAGAAACTACTATTTTCCTAAGGAGAAACTTCCTGACAGTTAGAACAATTAACCAGTGGAACAACCTGCCTCCAGAAGCGGTGAATGCGCCAACACTGGAAGTTTTTAAGAAGAGACTGGACAGCCATTTGTCCGAAATGGTATAGGGTTTCCTGCCTGAGCAGGGGGTTGGACTAGATGACCTTCAAGATCCCTTCCAACTTTACTATTATTATTATTATTATTATTATTATTATTATTATTATTATTATTATTATTATTATTATTATTATTATTATTATTATTACATTCTGCAGGATTGCATAAACAACAGTTTGAAATGGAGTCTTTTTCTACATACAGTAAGCATTCCTTTGTTTTCCTAGTGCAAATGGTGCAGTTGGAAAACTGGGAACATTCAGAGTCCTCCCTTGTTTTTTTGTTGTTTTTTTTTTAAAAAAGAACATCTGGAAAATGTGTGCACAGCTGCATCAAACTGTGGTGGAATGGTGGTCTCGGAATGCAAAGGTTGTACAGCTCCCCGCCGTTGTGCAGCTGCAAGAAATGGCCATTGGAAATTAGCCTCTCATTTCTGTCTTCAAAGGAGAGGAAATGAAAGACAGCTTGGAATATCCCGCCTTGGAATTTACCTCCCTCTCCTTTCCAGGCAAAGAGAAGGGCACAAAAGAAAGTGGTGGGATCAGTTCCAGGATTCTAATCTGCAAATAAGAGTTAAGAGACATGGACGCTTAATATATGCTGACATTAATTTTGCTTAAAACGGCTGTGAATTCCACTGACCAACTTCCAAAAAAGGAATGACAGATTGTTAGACTGAACTAGCAATCTAGGCTGTCAGAATGGCATTGTGTCTAGCGTTTGTAACTCCCCGACATTGTATGCCACGTGCTGAATAAATAAATAAAAACAAAAACAATAGGAATAAATTGGGAGGAGAGAGGCAGAAAGAGTGTAAAGCCCATAATGTGATGCCAGATGCTAAAAAAAGAACAATACAAACTAAGCATTAGTTGAGGATTGTGGGTTGCCGAGAATGAGAGAGGAAACAAAATGGCACAGATGACCTGCCTATGTAGAAAGGACTCTTTTCCAACTTGCAAATCATAACAGTCAAATACCTCCATCCTTGACAGTAAGTAATGATTCTCCTTCTGCCTGGACAGTTTGATGGGCAGCTAATTTACTCTCCACTTTTCTGCCTGGCTGGCTGGCTTTACATACATCCAGTTCCTGCCAATTTGCTGCCATGAGAATTTTTGAACGAAGTGGAAGGACGTTTGAGTGAAACCATGCACAGAGTGTGCTCCATCCATGCTTTTGTGCTCTGAGAATCCCTGGAAAGTGTGCGTGTCTTTAGCTGCCACAAGCCAGAAAAGTCACATCCATCCAGCTTCTAATGGGTGTCGTTCAAACGTCTTGCAGACTTCAGTGCCACCTGCTGAGATGCAGAAAATTAAATCAAGGCTGAACTAGAATAAAGCTGAAAGCCCTACAAGCTCTGATGCAGCTTTCTCATGAAGTGAAGTGTTAGTAGCACTTTATAACGCCTTGGTCAGACCAAGCTTGGAATACCGCATCCAGTTTTGGTCACCATGATATATAGAGGTATAAATGTTGAGATTCTAGAAAGAGTGCAGAGAAGAGCTACAAGGATGATTAGAGAACTGAAGGCTAAAACAGGAAGAACGGTTGCAAGAATTAGGTGTGTCTAGTCTAATGAAAAGAACTAGGGGTGACATAATAGAAGTTTTCAAATATCTAAGGAGCTGCCACAAAGAAGAGGGAGTCAAGCTATTCTCCAAAGCACCTGAAGGCAGGACAAGAAGTAATGGATGGAAACTAATCAAGGAGAGAAGCAACCTAGAACTAAGGAGAAATGAGTGAGAATTAATCAATGAAATGACTTGCCTTTGGAAGTTGGGGGCGCTCCATCACTGGAGGTTCCTGCTCCATCTGCATCTATCTATCTATCTATCTATCTATCTATCTATCTATCTATCTATCTATCTATCTATCTATCTGTCTGTCTGTCTGTCTGTCTGTCTGTCTGTCTGTCTGTCTGTCTGTCCGTCCGTCCGTCCGTCCGTCCGTCCGTCCGTCCGTCCGTCCGTCCGTCCGTCCGTCCGTCCGTCCGTCCGTCCGTCCGTCCGTCTATCTATCTATCTATCTATCTATCTATCTATCTATCTATCTATCTATCTATCTATCTATCTATCTATCTATCTATCTATCTATCTATTATCTATCTATGTATCATCTATGTATCATCTATGTATCATCTATCATCTATGTATCATCTATATCTATCTATCTATCTATCTATCTATCTATCTATCTATCTATCTATCTATCTATCATCAACTTGAAAATGGCTTGGCCATTTCTTAGATTCTCTGGGGAAAATGTAAGTGGTAATCACAAGAAGATGAAAACTGTTCGAAGAAATATAGGCAGAGGCAACTTTCATTTCATCAGTGTTCTGCCAATAAACCTCTGGCCATCCTTCTCTCTACAGAGAATCCCCCGAGGTTAGGAAAGTAATTTGATCGCTGTGTTCTTGCTATCATGATGTTCTGTTCAAGATATATTTCCAATTTTTTCAGCTCTGCTATTTTTTTTTTTAGTAGGATGGATCTTTTTCTCTCCTGCCAATACATAATCTAATGGTTATGAATTTCTTCAGACAGAATGTTATGGCTTTCTCTGTAAAATGATGAATGATCCAAAAAGCCATTCCTATTATCTCAGCTACTTCCTGAGACTATAGGTGATTTCATTGTGAGGTCCAGAGATTTTCTTCCCACCTTCCCCAGAAGAGAAAGGAAAAGGGGAAGGGGACCAGCCATCAGTTTTATTTTTGGAAGGAATGATGCTGGAGGGTAACATGATCTGAGAATGAGCCATCTGTACAGAAACAGCTCTGCATAAACTGAGTTATGGCATTGTGGCATGCTTCTTGGGAAGATATCAATTCACATTTATCCAAGAGAAAACGTTAGGGTTAGGGTTAGGGTTAGGGCTAGGAATCAGGAATCAGGAAAAAGGAGGGATGTCTCCTTTATATGTAATGTAATGTAATGTAATGTAATGTAATGTAATGTAATGTAATAGAATAGAATAGAATAGAATAGAATAGAATAGAATAGAATAGAATAGAATAGAATAGAATATTTGATTGGCCAAGTGTAATTAGATACACAAGGAATATGTGTGTCTATAATAGCTCAGGTTTAAAAGAGTTCTGTAGTTTGAAGGCCTGTGCTATCTTGCTCCTCAGTATTACCCATTGCTAATATTTGCAGATAAATGTGGAGTCCTGCTCACAGTTATGACCAGGAAAGAACTTCAGTGCTATGTCTGGACATGGACTTATCACCTTAGCCAGTTTGATTTGCACCTCAATACCAAGAAGGCTGAGTACCTAGAGATAGACTGAACACCTCCAACATCCAGATCAGTAGCAAAGATCTAGTGAGAACAAACTCCTTCAATTGTTCGCATTGTTAGGAAGTTTCTCCTTAATTCTAGATTGCTTCTCTGCTTGATTAGTTTCCATCCATTGTTTCTTGTCCTGCCTTCAGGTGCTTTGGAAAATAGGTTGACCCCCTCTTCTTTGTGGCAGCCCTTCAGATATTGGAACAACTGTTATCATGTCCCCCCTAGTCCTTCTTTTCTCTAGACTGGCTAAACCGAAATCCTGCAACTGTTCTTCATATGTTTTAGTCTCCAAGCCTTTAATCATCTTAGTTGCCCATCTCTGCGCTCTTTCCAAAGTCTCAACATTTTTTTTTTATAATGTGGATATGGTATTCCAGATGTGGTTCTGTTTGCTGTTGAAATAAATGATAAAAGAAACTCTGCTTTATGACCGTTGCTTTAGTTTTCATTTGGTAATGAACTGTGATCATTTCCCATCTTCCTTATTTCTTCCTTAACTTTTACCCCACACTGATTTTTACATCTTTAATTAAGAGCAAGAGGGAGAACTTCCTCTTGAAAGATTAATCTTAGGCTGCCATGAATATTCGCCACCTTTGGAAGGGGACAATTTATTCTGCAAATAATAGGAATAATTAGCCCTTGGTGACTCATCAGAAAAGAGTGGTAAATTAAAATTTATCTGCTGCTCTGTTAATGCAGCGAGTTTTCCACTAGAGCCATCTGAGTTGATCAATCTATGCCCTGAGCAGTGGCAGAAGCTATAAATTGCAGATTAGGCTTTTCTGGCCATTAGTATATAAGAATGAAAGGCAGAGGGTAGAAAAAAAAGCGAGAACAAAAGAAGGGAGATGCACAATCACTTTTTGGACAGTAGCAAAGCTATTGTGGCCAAGAAATTTAACAAATCCTCCAGAAGTGCTGTTTCCTTGGCCCCTGTGACTCTGGATGATTTGAGGAGCGGAGACTAAACCAAATGATGAACAGTTGTAGGAATTGGGAATGTCCAGTCTAATGGAGGCAAGGAGAAGGGGTGACATGATAGCAATCTTCCAATACTTGAGAGGTTGTCACAGAGAAGAAAGGATTGTTGAGACTCTGGAAAGAGTGCAGAGAAGAGTAACAAAAATGATTAGGGGGCTGGAGGCTAAAACATAAGAAGAATGTTGCAGGAATTGGGTATATCTAGCTTAATGAAAGGAAGGACTACGGGTGACATGATAGCAGTATTTCTATATTTCAGGGGCTCCTATAAAGACAAGGGGGTCTTGTACAAAAGGCAGGACAAGAAACAACAGATGGAAACTAACCAAGGAGAGAAGCAACCTAGAACTAAGAAGAAATTTCATAACGGCAAGAGCAATCAACCAAGGCAATGCCTTGCCTCCAGAAGTTGTGGGTGCTCCATCACTGGAGGCTTTCAAAAAGAGACTGGACAACCATTTGTCTGAAATGGTATAGGGCCTCCTGCTCAAGCAGGGGGTTGGACTAGAAGACCTCCAAGATCCCTTCCAACTCCATTATTCTATGTTCTATGTTCAAAGCACCAGAGGGCAGGACAAGAAGCAATGGGTGGAAGCTTGTTAAAAAGAAATTCAACCTAGAAGTAAGGAGAAGTTTTTTGACAGTGAGAACAATTAATCAATGGAATAACTTGCTTCCCAAAGTTGTGGTGCTCCATCATTGGAGGTTTTCAAGAGTAGCCTGGACAACCATTTGAGCAGGATGGTATAAGGCATGGCTGTGGAATTCTGGGAGTTGAAGTCCACATGCCTTAAAATTGTCAAGGTTGAGAAACACTGGTATAAGGTCTCATGCCTTGAGCAGGGGATTGGACTAGAAGACCTCCGAGATCTTTTCTAGCCACACAATTCTATGTTCTATGAATCAGTCCAACTAAACTGGGTACGTTCTTCATCCAGTACTCTTTCTTTCATGTTTTAATTGGACAAAGCTTTCCTTTCCCCATTTTTCTCTTCTTCATCTCCAGTCAGAATTGGCCAGTCCTAAAATCCCCCTCCTCCACTTTCCATTTTGCAGATTTTTTCCTTCGGTAATTTCCCTGCTTTTTTTATGATCAGATTTTTTACGCATAACACCGAAGTGAATGTTGAAATTAATTTTGGCGCAGCTTTCCTCACTGCTGGCTAGCGCTACGTAGTTAAATGAGAATGCTTGTAACAGCAGAAACGGGGAAGCTTCATAGATTAAAGTTGCCGCTGGATTTTTTAAAAAGCAGAAGCAAAAATAAAAGCAACACAAACCCATTAGCCGTTGCAGCACTTTCAGTAACAATTTGCACCACAACCAGGCTTCCAACTGATTAAGGCTGACATCAAACTTCATTGTAATTATTCCTTTCATCTTGTGATCAATACTACAATAAAATTAATTCTCTGGAGAGGTTGATTGCTTTATGGTGGTCTCTCCCTAGCAACAGCCAAGCCTAGTGTTAAACAAAAGAAAGGGAAAAGAAAGGAAAGGAAAGGAAAGGAAAGGAAAGGAAAGGAAAGGAAAGGAAAGGAAAGGAAAGGAAAGGAAAGGAAAGGAAGAGAGAGAAAAGGAAAGGAAAGGACATGGAAGGGAAGGGAAAGGGAAAGAAAGAAAGAAAGAAAGAAAGAAAGAAAGAAAGAAAGAAAGAAAGAAAGAAAGAAAGAAAGAAGGAAAGAAAGAAAGAAAACAAGATAGCCAGACTCCATTTGTATTCATTTGTATAGAATATCCAACGTTCAGAACTTAAGTTCTCTCCTCAGAAACACCAGTTCAGACTTGTCTGGATAAACAGTTGGTTTGGCCAAACATTTTCCAAGCTGGGCAAAAAAAAGGCAACCCATCCATCCCAGATGAAAATTGTTGGGAACATATTTGCTAAAGCTCATGAGTCAGCGAGGGTCTTGGAAATAAACATTTTGACCATCGTCTGCATATATCAAGCGAACATCTAAGTCGCCACGGTGTTCCCCTGCTCCACCTTGATTCCTGGCTTCTGGATTTTGTTAATAATTCCTTGCTTGGTCTGGCGGGTTTGCTGGAGACTCTCAATATGAAAGCTTTCTCTTTTTCTCTCGAGCTGCACCAGAACAGGAGTTTATTCTATTCCACACTTCACTGGAAAATAACAGACTTTGCAGCATTCGTTGTACGTTTACATTAGAGTCTTTGGTTGGTTGGTTGGTTGGTTGGTTGCCCCAGCTGGAAGCTGAAAAATATAAAATACAAGTGGAAATAATGCATTGCATGGCTAGTTCCTAAATCTGCAGGAAAAAAAAATCTGTTCAGGTAAGGAGAACAAACAAATCAAGAGTTAGCATTGGAACAAGAGAGTTATAGTGGCTGGTAACCTAGGCAGGTAAAATAACTTCCATGAAAAAGATCTAGGCATCGTTAGAATCTACGGGCATTTTGACTTAAGATGCTTATTTCTACATAATCATGCAATCTGTTATCCACCCTTCGAACAACGCCTAGAAATATATGCAGTTCAGTGTTTTTCACATGGGACTCTACTCCAAACATAAAATAAAGCAGACATCATCTCCCAATAATTGGCAATAAATTGGTTTGCTTTTAAACCACCGTAGGAGTCTTCCGAGTTACTCTTTTCAAGAAACTAAGAGGGGCTACTTTGCTGGAAGCACGCAGGATAGAGTTACCCAAACCCAAACTGGACTGAAATGGGTTGTTGAGTGGATTGTGTTTCTTTTTTTAAAAAAGTTTTTTATTTATAATACAGTTAAAGAAAAAAGAAAAAAATTGGACATGACGTGACATTCCAGTATATACATTTCTAACAAATTGATTCTCTTCTTACATTTAATTCTTTATCTCTATAAATACATATACATTTTTTATACAATACTTAATTCATTTCTCTATTTACTAACCTAAAATTATATACATTTCTATCTTAACACTAATCTGTAACCCGAACAGACCTCCTTGATTCCCACCAATAGTAAAATTTGTCCCAGATTTTGAAGAATTCTAATGAGTGGATTGTGTTTCTTATTGATGGAGGAAAGACAACCCTTGTCTTAGCACAGAAAGGAAGGGCAGCTGGAACATCTGTAGGAGTGGCACAATGATGCCAATATGACAGGTGACCAAGTGATTGAAACGTTGTCAAATGGTCACCACTGAATGAAAGATCATTACATTCCAGCTGAGTTCTCCAGAGGGATCAGAAGGGTACAGCTCTGAACAGTTGTGCCATGTGTATTTGTGAACTGCAGGTCTTCTCCCTGAGCCATTGCCCCCCTCTGCAATTTCATTAGCATTATTAATCCCACATTTGTGCTAATCATATCTCAGTAGGGGGCTGTTTTCCAACACAGATTCCCCGCTTCGTTTTGCATATGTGTCATCTATTTGCCGAGAGAAAAATCTTAACGCAGCCACAACAGCTGATTGCCAGCAAGGGACCATCTTCTCCCTTGATAAACCAGCTGGGCCATTTTGTCAAAACACAAAATGGTCAACTGATTCAGCCTGGGCCACACAGGAGGCAAGAAGTTTGTGCTAAAGCCTGTGCTGAGGAAATTTCCATGTCAGAGAACGAAAGCAAGGTCTTTCGCTTCTTCAAAATCAATGTTCCCCAGGCAATTTATATTAACAGCTGTGTAAACCATGCAAGAATGTGTACAAAGGCTCCATATATTAGAAAGTGTTAGTAACGTAAAACTTAGACATTTTTCTGCAGATGTTCTTTCTTTCTTTCTTTCTTTCTTTCTTTCTTTCTTTCTTTCTTTCTTTCTTTCTTTCTTTCTTTCTTTCTTTCTTTCTTTCCATTCCCCTTTATTAGATGCAAAAACCAGGAACATCTCCAGTGTTCCTAGTACAGTCACACTACGAAGGCATTATAACACCCACAGTTTTTACCTTCAAGTCTTTTCTCCAAAGATCACAGCACTCACTTTTGCTTCCAGCATTTGTGCAAGGGGCCAACGTTTTTTTGTTGTCCAAGTTCCCACTATCACCCCAAGTCCCCTTTCTGGCCACAGACTGACTGCTCAGAACTTAACGGGGCATATATGAAATCCCTCCATTGGGTGAACCCTAAAATAACAACCTCAAAATCAGAGCCAGCTCCCTTTGCCAGTATTTAACAATCTTAGCTTCTGCTTATCTTACCCCTCCCTCCCTCTTCTTTCTTTCTTTCTTTCTTTCTTTCTTTCTTTCTTTCTTTCTTTCTTTCTTTCTTTCTTTCTTTCTTTCTTTCTTTCTTTCTTTCTTTCTTTCTTTCTTTCTTTCTTTCCACCCATTCAAAATGCCAGGGTGGAATATGGCCTTAGTATAGCAGGTGATCAACTGAGTGGCATTTCTATTCAGCTGCATCTCCAGTTTGGGGGGGGGGGTGAAGGATAAATGTATGTTGGACTCAGGAGAAAGGAGCTTCTATGACAACCTCAAGTGGAGACAGTAGTGAGGGTAACTGTCTCCTCTCTACATCTAAACTCTTGAGTTCAGCTCCTGATCTTTAAAGATGGTAGAAGATGGACTTGGCCAGAGATGCTGGAGGATTGTTACTGCCAAGCAGGTGTCTTCTGTTTTTCACACTGGTTTTCAAGTTAATGCTTTCCCACAAACTGCCTAGAAATAAGGAGAAATTTCGTGAGAGTGGGAACAATTAACCAGTGGAACAGCTTGCCTCCAGAAGTTGTGGGTGCTCCACCATTGGAGGTCTTCAAGGAGATTAGACAACTATTTGTCCAGAATGATATAGGGTCTCCTACTTGAGCAGGGGGATGGACTAGAAGACTGTCAAGGTCCCTTCCAACTCTGTTATTCTGTATTCCATATATACCCAACTGCACACATCTCTGTGGATCAATGCCTTTATAAGAGAAAGGACACAATTCATCATCATCATTAATTAGTTGAATTGGTCAAAATGATTTCCAAGTTTCCTTCAATTAAACAAAATTGTGATTTTGTTACATTTTTAGTAAGTTGAGTCTTTTTTGAGTCAAGCTCAACTCTTGTTGACTTCCGGATAAACCTATACAGAAGCCATCTTCTTCTGGAATAGGTTTCTGAATTCCTGGTCAAGTCTTGGGGTTTTCTGGTAGTCTTCCATCCAAATTTTAAAGAGGTTCCACTTTGCTCAGTTTCTGACAAGATTCTGTCACCTGCTGAGACAGTAAAACTGCTTATTGAAAACAGAAATGGTACACACTGTCTTTTAAGAGGCATTTCCAATTCTGTGATGTGACACATTCATCTATTAGCTAACAAAAAAAGAATGTAAGCTTCTCTTCCGTTCCCTGTAACAGGTTTTGCCTTTATACACAAAACTATGCAAATCCATTGCCTAAAATTCAGACCAAGAGGACTTGAACCAACTGTAGACTATTTGCAGGATTTTCCACAAAGGCTTAAGGACTCAGAACCCGTGGTGATATTTTACCCTCTTCCCAAAGACTTAAATGTGCTGAGTTGGCAAGACATCATCTTCTAAATGAGACCCCCATTGTTCAACATCCTCTTGGGTGAAAATATCACCAGCAAGTCTGGGAAACTGGATGAAGAAAATCTGAAGTGACTTGGTCTGTTGGCAAATGTTACCAGACATCTTTCGGTTAATTTGGCTGCCTCCCTCCCCCCCGCCTCCCCTTCCCTCTTTACACAAAACCTTCTCAATGCTGTTGGCAGCTCCTTTTGACTTGGGCATGATTAATGGGCCAATCTCACACCAGGAGCGGGTTTTCTCTACCTTGGAAACATCCCATTGCTTCTCTTTGTTGGACTGAACTCACTTTGTTCAGCGTTTTCCCAGAATGGCTGAAGGCCATCGCTTTTCAGAAGAACAAAAGCAGGATGATAGAGCTGTCATTGTCCAGAGAAACCTGTCTGCCCTTTCTTGTTCCAAGATTCCCGCAAGTTTTACAACGGTTGAAAAAAAAATGGTGACCTTCCTCTTTATGCAAAGGCGGACCATCTTTTTTAAAAAAATCCACATATGAGAGGGAGCTTTTTTATTATTATTCTTTTGAAGGATACAGCTACTGCAGGTCTTTAAACATCTCGATTGCTTTTGAAACTGAGTTACCTGCATGAATGCTTTATCTTTTTCTCTTGTGCCTGCAGGCCGGGATCCCAAGTCCATATGTACACTTCTGGCCAATGAGGTCTATTTTGTTGAAGGAAAGGAGAGCAAGAAGAGGCAGGAATTTAGCAGAGCCAAGGGGAAAGATTGCCCTCTTTTGCATGGGAAGAGGATAAGAGATGAAAGGCTGAGGATAAGAAGAGCAGCCCACAGTCTTCAAAGCAAGCATTTTAAAGTATCAACTAGGTACATTGCAATTTTGGTACAGAAGCATGATACAAATAAACCCATCTTTGGGATTACTAACGCCAAATATTGTCTTATTTAAAGGGATGAAGTGGTGTCCATGTGTGTCTGTATGTAGAACACAGAACATAGAATAATAGGGTTGGAACGAACCTTGGAGGTCTTCTAGTCCAACCTTCTGCTCAAGTAGGAGACCCTATACCCTTCTGGAGAAAGGGCTGTCCAGTCTCTTCTTAAAAACTTCCAGGGTTGAAGCATTCACCGCTTCTGGAGGCAGGTTGTTCCACTGGTTAATTGTTGTAACTGTCAGGAAGTTTCTCCTTAGTTCTAGGTTGCTTCTCTCTTTGGTTAGTTTCCATCCATTGTTTCTTGACCTGCCCTCTGGTGCTCTGGAGAATAGGTTGACCTCCTCTTCTCTGTGACAGCCCCCCAAGTACTGAAGATTGCTATGGTACCATCACTTCTCTTAATCAGGGGGACAGCTTTTGGAACTTCAGAATTGGAATGGAAGTACCCCCCTCCAAGGAAGTCTGTCATAATTTCAAATGGTTGCTAAGTGACTGATTGTAAGTCAAGGACTACCTATAATTGAAACTATCTCAAGAATACAGAAATGGTCTACCGTTAACTTGATGTCTGATTCATAAACTCAGTTCCCCATATTTTTAGGAGCATCAACCCCCTCCTCCCACCGTTACTCCCTCAGCCCCCAGTACATTTACTCAGAAGTTAATCCTGAGAGGAATTGAATTTACTGCAGATGTATTACACACAGGCTGATAAATAGACTTCATTCTCAAAAGTCCGCCAGCTTTTTATCAACAGCTCAGAAAACTTGCAATTTTATTATCTTTTCACCTTGACACTGGAGCAGGGCGATACATTTCTCCACGGCTGCAGATTGGCAGAGATAAATGGGAGAAATTCCTTTGTGATTACATAATGCGAATCCCTGCTCAAAGATGAGCATTAGGTACCTCTGTGTCTTCCAGTTTCAGGCAGGTTATATAAAAGGATGCTAAGTGCCTCCAGGCTCAGTCATAGTTCATGCAAACAATACCGCAAAAGTATTTGCAAGAAATGACAATTTCATTTCCTAAGCATATTTGCCTATAAATTCCACACTGGGTTTCTGAGCATCACACCCTGGAAACAAAGAGGAGTGGTGTACAAATTAAGTGTCAAGGTAAGAAGATTGTTCTATTCCCTTTGTTAGCCTGATCTCATAAGCTTTGCTTTCTCCACCCATACAGAGTCTGTCTGTCTGTCCTCAACCTTTTCATTGTCCCCCACAGAGCTTCAGAAAGTTGGTCTATTATTCGTGGACTCCTTTTATTCTCCATGAATGTAGTTCTTCTCTTTGTTCATTCTTTCCCCCTCTGTTTTTGCAAAGATTTGCTCCCCCCTACATTTATATCACAGGGGTTCCACAACACATTCAGTCCTAACTATGATGCATTTGGTTGGGTTCGCTCAACACTGAAAACCAGAAAAATAGAACATAGAATAAAAGGGTTGGGAGGGACCTTGGAGGTGTTCTAGTCCAGCCCCTTACTTCAGCAGGAGACCCCATGATTTTGGTCAAATGGTGGTCCAACCTCTTGTTGAAAGCCTTCAGTGAAGGAGCACCCACAGCTTCTGGAGGCAAGCCATTCCACGGTTTCATACATGCTGAACTATGAATCAAGGACTTTAATGTACTGTCTGAACCAGCCTGTGGCAAATAAGGGACACTTTGGCAATATTGTTTTGCCTCATCCTGAGGGTTATCGTTGATCTCTCATCCATTATTGTTTGTGTGCAAAGTATATTTTATTCATAAATACTGTGAATACTCAGAGAAGAGCAACAAAAATTAATAGGGGCCTGGAGGTTACAATCTATGAAGAACGGTTGCAGAAATTGGGCAGGGCTAGTCTAGTGAGAAGAAGGACGGACATGATAGCAGTGTTCTGATATTTGAGAGGCTGCCACAAAGAAAAAGGGGCCAGCCTATTCTCCGAAGCACCTGAAGGCAGGACAAGAAGCAATGGATGGAAATTAATCAGAGAGAGAAACACTCTAGAACTAAGGAGAAATTTCCTGTCAGCTAGAACAATTAATCAGTGGAACAGGTTGTCTCCAGAAGTTGTGGGTGCTCCATCACTGGAGATTATTAAGAAAAGACCCTATACCATGTCACTTGTCTGGAATGGTATAGGGTCTCCTACTTGAGCAGAGGTTGGACTAGAAGACCTCCATGGCCCCTTCCAACTCTGTTACTCTGTAGTCAATTTATCGGTCACCTTTGAAAAAGTCAAGGTGGCCGTTCTTCTAAGAAATTCACAAAGAATATGCTTATTCTTAAATATAGGCTGGGAGTGGAACTCTTCAGTCTGAACCTCTTCCTGGGGGCTTCTGAATCACCCCAGCCCTCATCCCTGTATTGGTTATAGGTATTGTTTATTTTATTCTATCTTGCTGGAGGGAATATTACACAAGCTGAAGAAGGAAAATATCTGGATGCAAATGTTCTGTTTTTGTCTTGCATACCTTAAAGTGGAAAGACTCTGAACCATGACTTTGCCCACATTGGGATCTGACCGCAGGTCCATGACGGTTTCCACACAGGGTGGGGCAGTCTTCCACAGGAAAGAAGTCCACCATTCAAAATAAACTTTATGCAAACTCTTTTGGAAGCTGGCTCAGTTGAAACATCACTGCCCGAGGCTGGTCAGCTGTCCTTACTTTCCCAGATTGAAAAGATAGATAGTCAGGCCGGGTACCAATGGTTTTGTCAGGTCCCCAACTCCCTATTGTCTACCTTGCATATGTATTCTTGTGCTTTTGTTCTGGGCCTGCCATTCTGCTGGGGGGAGGAGGATATGTCCAGCAGGAAACAGGCTTCCACCTTTTGTAGGCATTACAAGAGACTTAACTAGACTAATAAATTAAGCAAACATTTGTGTCTGTAAAGTCCATATGACCATAAATGAAGCTTCAAGGTATTTATGCACAATGGCAAAAAGCTAACCAAGGTCATAAAAGGACCACATTTGAAGACCACTGATCTAGAAAATGAGAGACATTGCTCTTCTAGAACCTGGATTTTTATTACGCACTGATGATGTTACCTACTTTGGTAATGAAACATCTGCAAGAAAACCACCAAGCTCAGAGAGAATTTTTGAAATAGGATCAAGAGTTGGGTTTGGCCTTTGGCCCACCAGTTGCCCACCTCCTTATGAAAGCCAACAACAGACACCTCCTCCCCCCAAGAGCAGTAAAAAAAGGAAACACAAGTCTGGCAAAAATGAAGTAGACAACAATTCAAATGTGGGAAATTAGGAAGATGGTTTCAGGCAGGAACTGTGGGTGGTGATCCCAGTAGAAGAAGGGCAGGACATCTGCATGGTGAAGAAGGGAAGAACATGGACAGGAAAGTAAGAGTGGAAAGCAAGGACAGAAAGAACCATCAACTTCAAGGTAACCAGCTAGCAGAGTTAGAGAAGGATGTCTTAATTCTGATGAATCAAACACTGAAAGATATAGAATATCTCACAGTGGACATATAGTTATCTACCCAATCTCACCTGTATCAGATGCCTGGTCTTTTGCAGTATATTTTCTTTCTAAAGGGCAGACCATGACGGCAATCTGGGTGGGGATAAATTGGATTTTGTTCCATGCAAGCATTAGTAAGCTACAGAAAACCATGACACCCAAGGTGTCCTTCTTTTCCTTACCAGAAATCCTGCATCTTTGCTTCCAAAACATACTTGACATTTATATTTTAAAAGGCATCTCATGTAACAGTTATGTTCCATTTAAATATCCGTATCCTCCCCCATTTTTGTTTTAAATGGCTCCCTGTTTACTTTCATTTCCTCAGCTCTCGAGAGCCAAATTTATCTAGACGTCAGAAGGACATGGGGCATGTTTTTATTCTTCCTTTTTCCCTCCCCTTCCTGCTGTTACTGTTAACAAAGCATTAATGGAACAGATGTTATGGCCTCCATTTTATGGGATCAACCATCCTTTGTGAAATGAAATCAGCTACAGAAATGGTCCGCTAGTTCCAAAAGAAAGTTGGTGTCTTCTAACAGACTATATCAAAGCCAGATACTTGAGTCTTGGTTCACACTGACTTATTTAGCAGGTTCAATGTTGCATTGCTTTTTCGAGGGGGGAACTAGATTTTCTTTGTTTTTCCTTGAAGACATTTCGCTTCTCATCCAAGAAGCTTCTTCATTCTGACTGAAGGGTGGAGGATGGAAGGATTTATGTTCCTTGCAGTCATCTGCTCATTAGCTCTCTTTCTGAGAGACTACTTGGAGGTTTATCTGTGCCCTCAGGGTCACCCGAATAGTGCAAATGGGTGTGGCACCTTCTTGGAACTGCTGACTGTGTTGTAAACAGGAGATAGGGGGTTTCATATACCTCCCCCTTTGTTGAGAGAGGGCTACTCAAGGTTGACATAAAGGGCCTCTTTGATCCCTCTTTCAAACCAGCAGTCCTCTATGGCCAGAATGTGGACTTTGCTGTTGTCTTTAAAATGCAGATGGACTGCTGAATCTTTTCCTGATGGGTTTGTTCTCCCATGTTGTGCCACACATTTGTGAAGTGGTTGTTTTGTTTCCTCAATGTGGGATCCTTGCATTAGATGCCAGGATGGAAGGCGTGTCGTACCAGCTTTTGGGTGATGATGTCACCATACAGGAGTCTTTCGTTTCTGAGTGGTTCTGATTTGCTTACAGAACCTTAAAGTGCGGTCTTTTTCATTATGACCCCTCCATCCATCCATCCATTCTTCCTATGGATCAAGTGGAAAGCTTTATGTTTCTAAATATTTTTATAAGGTTGCTGTTGCTAGGACCGAGGTTTTGTTTTCTTCCTAGAGGTGAAGAAGATGTGAAAGAGAAGAGAAAGGATCTGTCAGCTGATTTTGATATGAAAAGCAAAATAGCCCCAAAGATTACTAAAGCAAAGTAAAACAAAACAAAAGATAGTCGTGTAGGTGGTTTTCTGCAGAGGCTGCTGGGCACAGAATTGTGTCTCTCCTATCTTTCATTTCCTTATAAGAACAATTAGTTTTTTTATTCTTTTACTTAGTTCACACCTATCTTGGCATTCATTCCCTCCTACTGACATTTTAAAGGCAGTTCACAGAAGAAAATGATACAACTATAGGTAAGCTATGAAAAGAACAAAGAAAATAAGGATTGCTTAATACAACCTTAGACAAAGTGGTTTGTTTAATCACAAAGAGACTTGTCTTTGTCATGCCAACCATCACAGCCCTCTCATATGATGGGAAAATGTATGAAGGTTTTGTTTTATGCTGCACCTATTAATCATTACCTGCTAATCTTTTTTTTCTTTTTCTTTTTTTGGTGCCTTCAGATCTGTCTTCATTCCTGGCAATCGCCTGGACAAATCCCTGAAGTTTTCTTGGCAAGGTTTAAGAAGTGGCTTGTTATTGCCTGCTTCCTAGGGCTGAGAGAGTGGCTGGCCTCAAGGTCACCCAACTGGCTTCGTGCCTAAGGCAAGACTTGGATTCAAAGTTTCCCGGCTTCTAGTTTGTTCTAGTTTGTTTCTAACAACAAACTGGTTAATTGTCCTCTGATTTACCTCAGAAATCATGGGCAGAAATTTCCTGTCAGCTAGAACAATTGATCAGTGGAACAGGTTGTCTCCAGAAGTTGTGGGTGATCCATCACTGGAGGTTATTAAGAAAAAATTGGACAGTCACTTTTCTGAAATGGTATAGGTTCTCCTGCTTGAGCAGGGGATTGGACTAGAAGACCTCCAAGGTCCCTTCCAGCTTCTCTTCTCTTCTCTTCTACTCTACTCTACTCTACTCTACTCTACTCTACTCTACTCTACTCTACTCTACTCTACTCCATTCCATATAAAGATTCTATTCTATTCTATTCTATTCTATTCTATTCTATTCTATTCTATTCTAAAAACTGTGGTTCTCCAACACGGATGAAACCTATGTGCAGGCACTTTTCTCAGTCTTAGAATGAGCAGGATCATTCTTTCATTAGCAAAACAGCCAAAGTCTTGACGTAAATCTGCCAGCCACCACAGCCATTCAATACTTGAAACTATTTGGTTTTTTTTCTGCAGAGGTTTCAGAAGAGTTAAGGCAAAAAAACAATTAGCAGGCTACTCTAGAAATAAAATGAACGATACCTTTGTTATGTATATATTTTAAGCTTGTGTTTATTTCACGTCCCTCCTCCTGTTGTTTCCTGGCACCTGCAATCCTGCCTCGCCTCTAAATAAAATTGCAATCAGCTTATGTTAAACTCATGCTTCTTGTCCCCCTGCCGTTTGCGCCATTACAGCTAGCTGGGCTGCATTAACCAAGCAATTAGTCCTTCTTTGGTCCCAGCAGGAATCAGCCCAAACTGATGAAAAGAACCTTGCTCTGATTTTAATGAGGAGAGGGGGCAATTACCCAAATGAAATTGTTTGTCCACATTGTGTTCTTCGTTAGATTGTTCTCTTCCCCCTTCTTGTTTATTCCTCTGCATCTTCTTCTTCTTCTTGTGCCATATCCGTTATCGGACGTTGGCGATCCTGTTTTTATCAGCAGCTGCACGAAAAAGTGCTGCTGAGTTTTGTCCAAACCAGTCCAAACCTTAGATTTTGAAGCCACGATGTTCTTCTTCTTCTGCCTGGACCTCGTTGGCCTTCCATCTTTCCCTGGGGGATTAAATGGAGTATGCCGTATTTTTCTGGGTGTCGCATCACATGTCTGAAATATTCTAATTTTCGTTTTTTAATTGTTTTGATGATTTCCCTTGGCTTTACCAGGCGGCTTATCCCCTCCTCATTTCTGATCTTGTCAACCCAGCTTATACGTAACAGCCACCTATAAATCCACATTTCAAATGCTTCTATCAGCCTGTGGCTTGGAGGGCCACAAAAAAAGAAAAAGAATTATAATACACTGGGTATCCTATCATCTTTTCACCTCTGATGGTTTTCTTCCCTGTCCAGTGCAGAATTGAATTTCCAATGCAGAAGAAAAACTTGGTTTCTTCTTGTTTGCAATGATGGGGGAGGATGGCTGGCAAAGTCAGAACAACAGAGGTCCAACAATCTGAGATGGGAGTCCAGTTGACAAGAATGCACGGAAAGGGAAACAAGACAACAATGTTTTTATTGTGGAGGTGTGCTACAGGCCACCAAGCCAACTAGTTAAAGTCTCCTTGGTCATGAAGGGTGGGGGGGGGGGACACCAAAATAACCACTAACATTGAATAGGTATTGAATACCCAGGACATCTAATAAAAAGATTAATTCAATCAAAAACGCAGTTTAAAAAAACCGTTTTCACCCATATATGCCATTTTCTGCAAAATTTCCCCTCGTTGCCAATTTTGAAGAAAGACAAATCTCGAAGTATGATTTTCAATGCATGCCTTCATTTAGGGAGGGGGGAGCAAAAACCAATTTAGATCAATGAATTTCTTCTCTGGTTTCTTTCTGTGAATGCACCTTATAAGTCTTTAACAGACACAGTATAGCATGCTATATGAACACAAATTCTATTTACTTGTGTTTTTATGAAAATTGTCCTTCCATAATAAAAGAAGGAAGCTGCTATCTTTCGACATCATGATAGTAATTTAAACTATTTAAAAAAAAACCTTCCCTTTTCACGATCCTGTAATCCCTGAATTTGGGTTAGAGTCAGGGTGAATGGATGGAGCTAAGCATTTACTGGCTGGATGCCCTTCCTGACACCTATGCGGAGTTCAGAGCAGATATTTTTTTCTTTGCTCCCTGGGAGAGAAAGATCTGCCTCTACCTACCATAGGATTCGACTCTCAATCTTACAAGTGGAAGGCAAGCATCTTCACCACTAGGCTATCATGCCACGTTTGTAATTTATACTATAAACACTAAAAAAAAATATGTACATGCACAATCTCTGCTAAGGTGATGGGATAATATGACCAACATGGACTTAAATAGCAAAATATATTATTATGCTCTGGAGCAAGATACCATTTCTTCAATTTTATTTCTGTACCTGCCTAGGATACTTCTTGCAGTAAACAGTTTGTTTTGTTTGCCTGCCTGTAAAATGGGTTTATGCCAACTTCAGTCCCACTTAGGCATTCTGCATGAATGCACCTACCAGGAATGTACTCACAAAGCTTGAATTGTGGAACATGCCTCCAAACCAGTTTCAGATGTATATGCGAAATAGACAAAGATCTCAAAAAGCAGCTGAGCACACAGGGATCCAGTTAGGCCCTCAGGTGCAAAAATCTGCAGACGTGAAAGCATCCTCGGCAGATGGCTGTCCAAACTCTGCTGAAACACATCCAAGGAAAGGCAGTTCATGACCTCCTCTTGCTCATTGGTTCCACTGTTGTTCAGCTCTTGCTGTTAGGACTGGGGAAGAGTTTTGCCATTGTTCTGCTAGAATTTGACTTTCTGTAAGTTAATCTCTGGAATGACAGAGAACAAGTTACAGTTTCCATCTGTGCAAAACTTCTCCAGATACCCAAAAAGGACTTTTACATCTTCTTAGCCTAAATATTTCCAATTTACCTTAATCCCTCCACACAGGACTTACTTTTCAGCGTGCTGACCATTGCCTTCGCTGAACCTATCCCACCCTGTCTAACTCCTTATTTGCAGTGCCCAAAGCTGCAAAGGTGGTAGGTAAATGCGTAATGTAAAGGCATAAGTATACCTGCCCTTTAAGCCCCAATCAGAGTGCACTTGAGGACCTCATAGCAGCATGACAGAATGCAATTAATGTTGCTAGTTTCTGGGCAAGATCGGTTTATCGCTTGCTGCTTGTATGTACACCGAGAACTTATGCACTGGAGACAAATTGTGTGTCCAATCACGCTTGGCCAATAAAGAATAACAATTCAATTCAATTATTTAAAATAAATAAAAAAAATATTTTATTTTTGTTATCCACATTTCATTCTGCCCCTCCTTTTGCATCCTTTAATGATTCTATGCCACCATTTCTTTAATGTTAGTGTAATTCTCATCCTGTAGAGTTACACTAAGTGTAACTCTTGTCCTACAGCAAGTTATCCCACAGTGAGTTGGCTGTGGCGAATTGTCATAGCCAGTTGTAGGACACAGGAGTGTCTATACGGTTGTAAAATACAGCAGTGTTATTGGTACAATGGGACTAATAGCAATGTGATAATAATAATAATAATAATAATAATAATAATAATAATAATAATAATAATAATAATAATAATAATAATAATAATAATAATAATAATAATAATAATAATAAAAAGTTGGAAGGGACCTTGAAGGTCATCTAGTCCAACCCCCTGCTCAGGCAGGAAACCCTATACCATTTCGGACAAATGGCTGTCCAGTCTCTTCTTAAAAACTTCCAGTGTTGGAGCATTCACCGCTTCTGGAGGCAGGTTGTTCCACTGGTTAATTGTTCTCACTGTCAGGAAGTTTCTCCTTAGTGTCTTCCGACATGCAAGATTCTGTTACTATAGTTGTACAATTAAAAATAATACTGACCTACATGACATTGAATTCCTACTCTGATCTAACCTAAAGCCCAGACAGATGATAAGCATTGTTTCATTTTCTTTTTTAAAAAAATAGTATACTTGTATTGCTTTAATATGTAAGAAGGAAAAAAGTAAGACAAAGTTGAAAGATATTTTTTTTTCTGCATGGGCTGAGTCCATCCCATTCTTTATTCCTTGTCCTGATGCATTAAATAAGGGAGTGCAATCAAAACAAAACCGTAGACTGAGAACGATGATGGGAGATTTGAAACAAGGATAGGAAGAGGAATATGACAACTCTTGACAGCTCAAGGATTTGTACAGTATCAGTGAACCTGGAAGCCCGTTCTCCATTTCACTAATGAGCAATCCCATGTGGCTTCAGTTGACAGGGGTGTCACTCCAGGAGTGCTTTGACTGGCATATGATCTGCTGGAAGGGAACAAAAGAACGCGGTATAGTCATGACTTAGCTAAGCCCTGCAGCGGTTGACGGTGCAGTCTTGCCTTGCTGGGCCTTAAGAAAGGCCAGTGAAGAGTGACAGAGGATGTTTCTAGGTAAGAATACAAAGAAAGAGGTTGAGAAAATATATCTACAGCGCTCAACTCTTCACGTGGAAGGAATAAGAAACTGGTTGGCATGCAGACCGAGCCCATCTGAGAAGCAGGAGATGATAAATGAGAACACAATTCTTTGCTGGAAGAGACTTGGCGAGGTTATATACTCTGGGTCCAGAAATTCCCAAGTATTTTCTCTAGCAGTTCTCACATTGAGAAGCCACTATGATGGCTGCAAATGGAGCGGACAACTGATAAATTTTAACAACAAAGAAAGCAAGTTAATAAAAGAGAATTTGCTTATCAGTTGTTTTCAGAGGAGAAGAGCATTTTGGAGAAATTCTTCTGGGTGGAGTTTGAGACTCTTTTATTTATTTCTTGCAATGACTGCTCGTCAGTATTCCGTCTTTCACTGTGAAATCCTTCCACCATTCTGCTTCTATTTTTTTTACCCGGTCCAAGTTGGTGAAGCCATTGGTTGTGGGAATTGGGCTGATGTATGAATAAGGAGACTCGTGTACAATTCTTCCCTGCAAAGGCAACTGCTGTCCCATCTGCCAATCCATCGTAATAAAGGGATTAACTGTATTCATTACAGTCCCCAGAGAGAGGATAGCTTTTTACATGCCCAGAAGACACTGCAGTATGAACTCATGCATATTAAATCATCTTTAAGAGTCTGAAGTATGAGTTCAGCAGAATGTGAATCAGCAGTGCGACATGAGAGAGAGAGAGAGAGAGAGAGAGAGAGAGAGAGAGAGAGAGAGAGAGAGAGAGAGAGAGAGAGAGAGAGAGAGAGAGAGAGAGAGAGAGAGAGAGAGAGAGAGAGAGAGAGAGAAAGAGAGAGAGAGATACAACTTTAGCTTCACTGCTAGTTGGGCAGGAGCTGGGGCAGGTAATGGGCACTCACTCCATCACATGGTGCTAGGGCTCAAACTGCCGGAGCAGAGATTCTACCCTCTCCAGGGTCATTAAGCTACTGAGCAACCACGCCTCTATCAGATATCTTGCAACCATGATAAACATTCTTTATCGGCATCTTAATCAAGCGGATAAATAATTCTCAATCTTATTGTTTGTAAATGTGGATCCACGAGCCATTCACCTCTAATGGGTCCTTTCATTTGGCAGCATTCCCCCTTGCCCAGAGAAGCCAAAGAGCATAATTTTTGAACCAATGGCATTTGCGTTGAATAATGTCCAAAAGATAAATGGCGAACAAGCAAAGCTATTATCCAACTCTGCGGATAATAAATCTCTTCTTCCGCAAGATGCACCACCAGATCTTAAAGAGTATCGCTTCCACCTTGCTATCTGTCAGCCCCATCGGTAAAAAATGGCTTACCATTTCCAACCAATAATGAGGATAAAATGGACCAAGAATGATGAGCTAGGAAGTTGAGTAATCCATTATAGAGCTGGGTGAAGAAGAAGGCAAATTTTCTCTAGCAAATCCAATGTATAATAATGATGTAATTGCTTTAAACCTTGGATGGTCCGGGTGGGATAGAAATAGAAGTTGCCGTTCAACATTTCAGATGGCTGCCAGTTGTTTTTGAAATTCTGTGATTGCTCTGTGTGGCATCAAAATGCCAGAATCCTGATAACTGGTTTCTCCCCTTTCCCTACATCCCTTTTTTGTGGGTCACTGTGATGTTTTGCAGGGTTCTACAAATGCACGCTTTATTCCAATATCCAAGGGGCAGCCACAAAGAAGAGGGAGTCAAGGTATTCTCCAAGCATCTGAAGGCAGGACAAGAAGCAATGGGTGGAAACTGAAGAGAGAAGTAGCTTACAACTAAGGAAAAATTTCCTGACAGAACAATTAATCAGTGGAATGGCTTGCCTCCAGAGGTTGTGGGTGCTCTTGTCACTGGAGGTTTTAAAAAAGAGATTAGTCAGACATTTGTCTGGATGGTATAGGGTTTCATGCTTGAGTAGGGGGTTGGACTGGAAGACCTCCAAGGTCCATTCCATTTCTGTTATTCTGTTTCCTTCTTTGAATCATGGGCTTCTCATGGAAGATTCTGAGATTGTTAGTGAACCCGCAACTCTGATAGAACAACTGAGATGAAGGTCAACCAGGAAGTTTAATTCAAGCCAGACTCAAATTTATGCAAAGGTAAATAATTCCTTAGTGGCTGATGGTAAATAAATTCATCACTGGGAAAGAAGTGGCTCTGACTACTTCTTCAGAAATGTGTGTTCCTTTTCACCTATTCTGAACACATTTATCATGGTTGCTGTGTGCCAAGATTGATGTGGTTGGTTTTGGGGCTCCATTTTCATCTAAGCAATATTCAAAACAGATGTGAAATAGAAGAGCTGTGACTTGATCTCTAGCATGTAGACAGAAAAAAAAAAAAAGAACAAGTCCAAAAACCGAGTCACAAATCTGGCAGGAGAACTTTAGTCAGCTGATCAAATTTTTGTATCTAATTCTATGAGACAGCAAGTTCACTAATTCTATGGGACACCAAGTATCTAATCCTGTGGGACACCAAGTTCACACTTTAGCTCAGAATGAACATTATCAAAACAAATGGATCAAGGATTTCCTTGCCATCAAATAGATTTCTATTTCTCCTCCATTGGGATCCTTCTTCCAATCCAAGGGTCCTTATCCATAAGCTTGGCTGCTTTTGCATCGAAAATTGATAGAAGTGAAAACCCTGGTTGTAGATCTTACATCATCATGTCTCTTGGCATCCAAAGCCAGATTGTCAAGATGCAGAGTGGCAGATAATTTAGTGGGCCATAGATATGCTTATTTGGGATGGGTGTGTCAGCATTGTCTTCCCTCATGCTTCCTAGCTGATTGGAGATCATTGGAACTGTAGTTCAAGTCACCTGAAGGGCATTAAGTTGCAGGGGGAAAAAATTGAAGTTTTATATTTCCCATTTTAGCTCTGACTCAATGGGAAGTGATGTTCCCTCCTGGATCAATTCTTCTGCATTCAAGGCCCAATTTCAACCCTGCTGTTTTCCTGGCAACGTGGCTGTTCCAGCTGTTGAGAAACCCATCCTGGAAGTCCTGAGATAATGGCCTTGCTTGTTTGATGCCTACAATAGGAGAGTCGCTCTAGTTCAGACACAATCATGGAACAGGCTCATTCTAAACCTGAGATCTTTCCTGATGTGACCAGCAAATCAGTTCCAGTCGCTTTAAACATGCACTTAATCCTCCTGTCAACAAGGCAGTCCAGCTGTTTTCCCATAATGCTCTAAGTCCCAACAAGGAGGAAACAGCTGCCTGCTAAGATAGTGAGCGATGCTCACCAGGTGGGTCCAGCAGAGAACGAAAGATGTCAGTCTTCCATCTCCATCCCGCTGAATGCCAATCCCATGGGACTATTTAAGGTTTACTGCTTCATTATGACAGTTTTGGCTGAAGATTGTCCAGCAGGAAAAAAAAAATTCAGGCAAACAAATGGCTCTCTTGGAGAAACATCTGCTATCAATATATATAAATCTATAGATAAGTCCCATCTTGTAGAAGAGAGGCTTCCCACAGGACGTGCAGCGTGGCCTCACCGTACTGGTTTCCCCAAAAACGGATCAAAAGAAAGCTCTTCCGGAGAGATTTTAATGAATTCATTAGCACAGCAGCATCAAATTGTTAGTTTTCACCGAGGCACTATTTTAATTTGAAATTAACAGGGACGTCTTGATGTGTATGCCAATGCAGCTTTTATTGCTGCACTGTGGTTGTTTTGGTTTGTGTAAAGTGCTGAGATTTTGGGGACTGAAGAGATCTAAAAATCAAACCAAAATGCTGTCTGTCTGTCTGTCTGTATATGTATGTATAGACACACACATACCAGCTCATTTTCCTCCAGGTTATAACTCTATAATTTATTACAATTGAATTAAACCAACAAACTGAGCATGGTCATGAAGAATTGGCCATGGTGAGGTGGCCACAGCAAGTTGGCTGTAGCAAGTTGTCCCATTCCGAGCAAAAGAGAGTGGCATCCAATACTGTTTTTTTTTTAACTGATACCCCCAGAACTATTTCAAGATGGAAAATAGAATCCTTTGCCACAAACATTTTGTGCTAATCTGCCAAATGTAAAATAACCTTCAGTGTGTGCGACTTCTAAAATGTAGCAGAGAAGTGGGTTACTTGAGGGCTGAGATGTGCTTTGTGGAAGCCACATTTTAACCCTGTTCTTAAGGGGTCATAAATGAAAGATAGAAAAAAAAGGAGGAAAGATCATGAACAAGAACATAATGCTATTGTGAAGCCCGATTAGCGCTGGAACGTCTTTCAACAGAGAATGATAAATTTTTCAGAATTAGCTTCAAAGGACCTAATGAAACTCAGAAGGAGCTAAGAGATGGGTGATGATCGCTCTTCTTTCCTTGAAAACATCATTCCACTGGCAGCAAGAGTAGCAGATTCTTCTCGAAAGCTTCTGAGTTTTAATGAGAGCAGGCCGTGCTTTCTTTTTCATCGCAAGCTTTTTCTCCCCCCTTTTAATATTCTAATCGGAGCTTTTTTTTTTTCTCTCTATTTTGAACGGTAGCAGAATTAGATTCGGAATTATATTTAGTGTTATCTTTCTTTAAAAGGCTTCTTTGGAAAGAGCTCGCCTTGAAAAGATTTAAGTCAATTACAAAGAGACAATTGCTTTAAATTGAAAAAGGTAGCTTTCTCCACATTTTAATACCGGTTGTGCTTCGTGAAGCTTTCAGAGATGAAAATGGGACACGTAATGGTCGATAAATCTCCTTGCTGAACCGACGTGAATATTTCCGCACTGATTGGCATGGGGACTGTATTTATTTATTTTATATGCAGTAGCTGCCCACCTCACTGACAGATGATCCTGGGTGGTGTACAACACAACCAGAATTGGAATTCTATAAACAATTAAAAATGAATAGGATAAACATCCAGAATGTGCAGACAAAACAAACAGATAAAACCTAGTATAGAAATACAAAGAAGGAGAATAAACTTCACTTAATCTCGCACAACTATCTGCAGGCTTCTTCCAGAATCCCAAGGCTGGTGAATAAACACGTTTTCACGGTCTTTTTAGTTCTCCATGCTGAGAGCAAAGGCCATATGGATATAAACTGGTTGTTCACATGTTTGAATCCCACCACTGGATTTAAACCTAGGAGTGGTCACATGTGTTGACTATGCTAAGGCAGATCTGATGACGCTTGAGTGCAGGAAACTTTTCATTAGATATCACTTGTTTTGGAGGCTGAAGAATCATGGGTTAGATCTTCAGGAAAGTCCAGCTCACCACACACTTGGTTATCTGACCATTGCTCTTTGTGGCTCTTCAGTAATACTTCTTCAAATGTAAGTAAGCTTCATTCTCCTTTAAAAAAAAATACTAGTGTTTTCTTTTTGGATCAAGATTATCTTAGTGAGCTGTGGCTATTTCCCTTCCTTAAGCAAAAGCTTGTGTTTCAGATGTCTCACCAAAGTAGACTGTCTTACATAACATTGTTTAGATTCATACAATACTATGAGATAAGACTAATCTGGGTTTAGGTAATTTATGATTTGGCATTTTATGGGAACCGAATTGTTTCCTGACTGTTAGAACAATTAGTCAGTGGAACGGCTTGCCTCCAGAAGTTGTGGGTGCTCCATCACTGGAGGATTTTAAGAAGAGATTAGACAACTGTGTGTCTGAAATGGTATAGAGCTTCCTGCCTGAGCAGGGGGTTGGACTAGAAGACCACCAAGGTCCCTTCCAACTCTGTTATTCTGTTATACTTGTCCCAGCTCCTGCCAAGCTAATAATTCGAAAGCATAAAAATGCAAGTAGATAAATAGGTACCACTTTGGTGGGAGGGTAACAGCGTTCCATGGGTTTTGGGGTATAGTCACGCTGGTCACATGACCACAAAAGCATCTTCAGACAATGCTAGCTCCCTTGGCTAGGAAATGGAGATGAGCACCAGCCCTACAATGGGCAGGGGAAACCATTACCTTTTTAAACTCAATTCACCAACCAAAGTTCTCTTATGTTTTTTGCTGATGTCTTTTCTGACCCATAAATGAATGGGGGAGACCTTCCACCTGCATTGTGCGTCATACAAAGAAGAGAGTCGGGTGTACATTCAGCTCAAATGTTATGCACTGTTTATGGGCTGAGCCTTGGTGAAGCCATCTTTAAACAGTTCTTCTCCTCTTCTGCAGCCATCAATTGCCCAGCATTTTCTTAACCCAACTATTTAGCCACTGAAAAAGATTATTCTTTCAACTGAGGCCCCACGCTTATTAAATTTCCAAGTCTTCATTATCTTCCTATTAACTGCTCGGGCTGCGTAACAAAGGCTCAATTTAAGAGTTATAAAGCAACATCCGTTCCATGCAGCAAACTCGGCTAAGCTTTTGGGGAGATTAAATCCCTCAAAGATGGAATGGGAGAGAACGATGTTTTTTTTTTCTCAACTGGGCAATGAAAGGAGGATTTGAGTCTGATGCAATGGAGTTTGGGACCTCAGATAGAGCAGCGCATCACCCCAGTTAATCTCTAATCTCCAGGCTGCATGCATTGTTCTAGCAAAATGAAAAGGGTGATGAATAGCATGCAAAATGAGGATTTGGCAGATAGGTTTATAAATTGTTTTGTTTAATCACAGCTATCAGCAGGCCGACTTATTTATGCACATTTCATGCCGTTACATATTAGAGATACTAAGAGGGTCTATAATTCAGAGGAAGAAAAAAAACAGAACTTGCATTGGGGGAAAGAACAACTTTATTCCTTGAGATTAAAAAAAGTCAGGTCTCCCCACCAAGTCCCCCTTGACTTTCAGTGACTTTATCAATATGTTGCTAACTGCACATTTTGGAGGATTTTCCCCAACATACTGAAAATTGTGTTTTTCCAACCAATCTGTCTTACTTACTGTAGCCATCCCACAACTACAAATGACAGTGTGGAGGGTCAACCACAGCGTTACCCAGTCAGCTGGTGAAGACTTCTCCTAGAATATTCCATTCTCATCTGCTTTCCCTCTTCTCTTCTTAATTCTCGCCCATAATTTCTAGCAGTAAATCATCACGTCTTAGAAACTGAGTGCTCTATACTCACTGGCAGATGTTGAGTGACTTCACCCTTCCACTGTTTTTTTTTAAAAGGGAAGTGTGAATACATTTGCTAATTGTCAAACCATTTCAAAGGAATGTGCGGTACTGTAAATAAATAAATAGGAAGTAGGTCTAGGAGGCAAGGTTAGGTTTATTTCATATAACAGAATAACAAAGTTGGAAGGGACCTTGTAAATCTTCTAATCTAACCCCCTAATCAAGTAGGAGATCCTACCATTTCCCACAATGTCTGTCCAGTCTATTCTCAAATCTCCAATGATGGAGCACCCACAACTTCGGGAGAACTGGTTAATTGTTCTCACTGTCAGGAAATTTCTCCTTAATTCTAGGTTGCTTCTCTCCTTGCTTAGTTTCCATCCATTGCTTCTTGTCCTGCCTTCAGGTGCTTTGGAGAACAGCTTGACTCCCTCTTCTTTGGGGCAGTCCCCCAAATACTGGAAGACTGCTATCATGTCACCCCTCATCCTTCTCTTCATTAAACTAGACATACCCAATTCCAGCAACCGTTCTTTATATGTTTTAGCCTCCAGCCCCCTAAGTATCATTGTTGTTCTTCTCTGCACTCTTTCCAGAGTCTCAACATCTTTTTTATATTGTGGTGACCAAAACTGGATGCAGTAT
>NW_015386434.1:101115-164982 GCF_001527695.2 Protobothrops mucrosquamatus
GCGGGACTGGCCTAGGGGATTTTATAGGGGTTTTAATTACTTTTAAATTTGACATTTTCAAATATTTCATTTTAATCAAATTTTAACTAGGTGTAATTTGTTAGCTTTTTATCATTTGTCAGCCGCCCTGAGTCCGAAAGGAGAAGGGCGGGATATAAATACAATTAATAAATAAATAAATAAATAAATAAATAAATAAACTAAGGCTTCATACAGCGGTAATAACACTTTACATGATCCTAAGGAAGATTTTCCTTTGCACAATTGTTGTGGTTGTTATTTATAGAGCCCTCCTCTGGAGCCAAGGAATACGCTGTTCCCTGTCATATATCGGCTGATCTTGGCTGTCTTAAATTCTTTAGATTATGAGCTTTTTGCAAGCATTTCTAATCGTGTGCTTGGAAGAACAAGGGTCAGAGCAAAAATTATTTCGTTTTTATGTAGTTGCCATTTCTCTCTCTCTCTCTCTCTCTCTCTCTCTCTCTCTCTCTCTCTCTCTCTCTCTCTCCATACACCCACCCTGCCCCCCCTTGTTCCAGCCTGGTGGATGGAACATAAAATAGTGTGATGTTAAATCAACTCCTTGGTAGGTACAATGCTGACTTTCATGTTAATTAATCTTTAATCCCATTAATTCGTGGTCTGTTTCCTGACAAGAAAAATGGTAAACACTCTTCACAAATCAATTTAATTCTCCTTCCAACCTGCTTGTTATTTTCAAGAGATAGAAAGGTTTCCAGGTCCACCCTCCACCCCCTTCAGGGGTGCTCAGTCTGAAAAAGCCCAGGAGGCAATTTATGCTCTCAAACTATCTACAGATGACGTGAATAGCTGCATTGTCATATAGGTTGTATCTGGATGGTCTGTTTGATTTTAACTTGGCAAGTTCTAGATTTTAAGTTCTTGCAGTTTATAAATGGTGCCCATTAGCATGATGCATGAATCCTGCTAATTACTGCATAGTTTCAGTAAGCCAAGATTAAAAAAACAATAGCTAGCATGGATGCCAGGTAATGTTGGCTTAGCAAAGGTGGTAACTATGGTTAGCTTGGTTTTCCTTCTTTGATTTCCAACAACTGACAAGATAAAAAACCCTCTCTTTTGATGAAGTGGATCAGGATCCAGAAAAGGACAGTTGCCATTCTTTACTCCTGGCAACTGCCTGGACAGGTCGCTGCAATTTTTGTTGGCAAGATTTCAGAAGAGGTTTGTCATTGCCTCCTTCTTAGGGCTGGAAGGAAGTGACTGGCCCAAGGTCACCTACTGGTCTTTGTCTAGAAATTATGGTCTCTGAGTGTCTAGCCCAGTGGCTTAACTACTACACCAGAATAACAGAATAACAGACATGGAAGGGACCTTGGAGGTCTTCTAGTCTAACCTCCTGCTTGAGTAAAAAAATAGGCTGCTTTTCAGTAACACTTGACTTTTATATATGGAATGTTTTACAACCAGTTCATTTCTAGGTGAGAAAATGAAGTCTTGTTTTAAGCAGGGAGGGGATTGGAACCTTTTAATATTACACTCATTAATTCATCCTTTGGAGCTCTTAAATGCATGGCTTATTTCCATGCTGCATCCTGAGTTGTGAGTGTTATAAAGTCACCACCACAAAAACAAGTGGATTAGCTTACACTGGGGATTCATTTTAGAAGGAGCCCGTCTCTTGATTGTAAATAATCTCTCCCTATCATATTGATCTGCTCTTCTATATCACACTTAAGGTACAATTAGGAGCTCTGGTTGAAAAGGTCTACAATGCATGTTTGTGTGTTTCTAATTAGATCTGGCCTCATTTGGCAAGTGCAGTGAGCCTGAAACTATCATTAATATAAAATATGTTATTTCAAAGACGTGCCCGAGGCAAGGAGGACGTCCTTTGAGGCTTAAGTGATGCTTAAACCACGTGCAAAGAGAGAGATAGGTTGACTGTTACTCTGTAGTGTAGCTGTTAGGAAACTGACAGCTAATTAATAATCTCGGGAAATCTAAAGGGCAGAAAGACCATTTGTGGAAGTCTAGTAGACAGGAACCTGAGATGGAAGTTGATCAGCAGCCCTGTGGTCAGAAGCCAAGTCGGGTGTGAAAGTGAGACCCTGGTGGCCACAGAGGAGAACAAAAAGTGCAAGAACACAACCACAATTGAGTCCCAAAGTATTTGCATGGCTTCCTTACCAGCAGTATGAGAAACCATGCAAATTAAATAATAATAATAATAATAATAATAATAATAATAATAATAATAACGACGACGACAACGACAACAACAACAACAACAACAATAATAATAATAATAATAATAATAATAATAATAATAATAATAATAATAATAATAATAATAAAGTTGGAAGGGACCTTGGAGGTCATCTAGTCCAACCCCCTGCTCAGGCAGGAGACCCTATAACCATTTCAGACAAATGGCTGTCCAGTCTCTTCTTAATAACTTTCAGTGTTAGAGCATTCACCGCTTCTGGAGGCAGGTGGTTCCACTGGTTAATTGTTCTAACTGTCAGGAAGTTTCTCCTTAGTTCCAGGTTGCTTCTCTCCTTGATGAGTTTCCATCCGTTGCTTCTTGTCCTGCCCTCAGGCGCTTTGGAGAATAGCTTGACTCCCTCTTCTTTGGGGCAGCCCCTGGTTCCTCTAGGAACCAAGTCTCATATTAGAGGGTTTTGAGCTCCAGCCTTGAGTATTTTGGAGTCTGGATGATGCATAAAACTTCACCTCCCCCCATGCTGCCTCCATCTGCCCTGGCATTCTTCATTCTTGTCTTTTTATAGCCATGATTAATTTCAAGGTCCAGAGAGTCTCAATACTCCAAAAATCTTGGGCTTGTGCCAATGGATCTGTGAAAAGGAAGGTGCAGGTGGTGTCAAAGAAAAAGGGAAAAAAGGAAAGAAAGGAAAGAAAAGCAAATTCCAAGCTGATGACTGCTAGGAAACAAACTTAAAAACAAATCTGCTAGTATCATAATGCCTTCACACACATCTGGTTACACCTGGAAAGAGGTGAAGAAAGAAGAGAGGGATGTAGATGCATGATTGAGATACTGGACCTTTCCTTTTTTAAATTTAATTTAATTTAAACTAATCTATCTATATTTACCTATCTACCTATCATCTATCTATCTATCTATCTATCATTTATTTATCATCTATCAATCCATCATCTATCCATCATCTATCAAACTATCATCTATCTATCTATCTATCTGTCTATCTATCTATCTATCTATCTATCTATCTATCTATCTATCTATCTATCTATCTATCTATCTATCTATCTATCAGCTTTTTTCCTTCATGCATCATGCCACTGACAGACCCACCCCACCTGACCCAACCTCAGACTTGGACAAAAACATGTACCAGACATGTTCTTTATCACTGCAACACAGTTCAGAACAAGTCTTGAGGTGTGGCATCGGTGGCAGATGTCTTCTAGCTAGTTCAGTTTCTCTATCCATTTTTATGCCCTCACTATAGCTACAACAGCCATTGTCATGTAATTGTGAAGGTGTGATAAGAGATGCGATATGGATTGAAGGGGTGGTTGCATTTGAAGAGAAATTGACAAGTTGCTAACATTGCTTATACTTCTTGAGATGAAGAGGGAAGCTCCCTCTTTATATTTCTTGCTATATTCTTATCTTTGCTTCCTATTTTTCTTTGACGTTCTTTTTTTTTCTTTTCTGCACATTTTTTATTTCTATTCCTCTTCTTTTTGTAGTTTGTATTGTCGGTTTTTTTTTTAATCTGCACAACCGTAATGCTTAATATTAAATAGCTAAGACAGCCATCATCAAGGAATTCTGAAGGTGTGATCAGAGAGGTAATATGGGTTGAAGAAATGGTTGGTTGCATTTGAAGAGAAAGTGACAAGATGTGAAAATTGTTTATGCTTCTTGAGGTGAATGGGGAATTGTTATCTCATGGTAGAACTTCGGCTTCGAAAACTAATTGACACGGCTGTATTTCCCTGATATGTTAAACTATAAACTAGTCAACGATGTTTTGGCCTCCTGTTTTGTGCAAATTTTGGCCATGAGCTTGACTTTTGGTTCAAAGTGGGCTACAGGACCAGAAAATTGGGTTATTTGAGTAAATCACTGAGTCAACCACATATAAGAATATAACCCTTTCTGTAGTCCTTCAGTCACAGAGGGAATTGAGTTCCTCTTCATGTTCCCTGATTGGACTAAGTCCTCAGTTATGGGAAGAAGAACTTCATCTAAGCATACAAATGCTTCAAACATTTGTCCTCTGTTCTGTGAAGGATGAAATATTGCAAAGGAAGATCTAAAAAAAAAAAGGTGATGTTTGTTTTTCAACCGATACAAAGAAGAAAGTTTTCCCAACGTTTTGGTTCCATGCAGGGGTGTCTGCCGGATGCGGTCAAAAAAGTCAAGATAACAACCACAATGGTGTGATCAAAGCTTGTTTCATACATCTGAAACATCTTGATTTTTTTTGACCACGTCTTGTAGACACCAGTTCAGACACCCCTTCAGGTCCATTCAAACTATATTGGAGGTGAAAAGCTTCACTATAGCAAAAACTATTGCCATATAAATATGATTAATATTTTTTAAAAAAAAAACTGGGGCACTCTAACAGTTTTTTTTATAGCCCCAACATTTAACCTTTGTTGGGCCAGAGTCTCCAGCTGAATGTTGAGAGGTGGTTAGCTTAAAGATAAGTGCAAAGATATTGAAAGAGCTTGGGGGGAAATAATATAATTTCATTTAACTTACAATAGTTCATCTTAATGCCTCTCCAGCTGTTGATTTTTATTTGTATGGGCACATTCTTCTTGCTTGGCCAACTGACACGGACAAACAACTTTACTACCCACAATCCTCTGCAGCTTCACACTCTCAAGACAAAGTCAAGCTTAAAACTTTGGCATTTGTTTTCTTGACTTGAGAAACTGATAATCTGATTTCTGTGTGACAGCCACGCGCCTTTTCTTTGATAATCAACCTTTCCATGGGAGTGTTCTTAATTACCATGAATAAAAAAACAACCCAGTAGATTGTTTTCAAGCAAAGACCCATTTACTAGTAGATGAGGTTGATTTCTAGAAAGTCTAGCACATCCTGGGAAGTTTCCAAGGACTTTCAGAGTTTTTCCATTAGAAAGAGTGAGGATTTTACTGCTAACAAAAATAGGCTGGCCTTAAACTACCAGGTTTTATTTTATGATAAAGATAGCTGTTTCACCTTGGAACTACTAAGGCAAGCTACCTGCAAAGCTTGCAGTAGTTATGCTAATTGAACTCAGTGGGATATTTCTTACATCTTATGCATAATCGGCCAGGCATCTGAGTTATTTTAGGTTTTAATATCCAAAAACAGATTTCCATCTCAGACAACATATTGGCTCCTGTTGTTAATATTTTTCCGCCTCCTTGTAAAATTGGGTTCTGTCCATGGGGTTCTTTAATGGAGTGTTTGTAGCAGCCTGCACAAATCAGGGTTCCTGGGAGTATTGTAGTGAGGATGTGCTCGCTGGCTCCTACACTTGTTAATTTCTGAAGGTAAGGAAAAGCTGTATGGCTAATTCTGATTCGTGCAATTAATTCTACCCTATTATTCCCTAAAGAACTCAGGGAGGCATCAGCTAGTTTCCATTGCTTTAGTTTATCTTTGCAGCAAATACGTAAAGAAAGATTGGGAAACTGAACCCTGTGGGGAAGGGAAGGGAAGGAAAGGGGAGGGGAGGGGAGGGGAAAAAAAGAAAAACAAAGGAAAGGAAAGGAAGGGAAGGGAAAGGAAAGGAAAATAAGGGAAGGGAAGAAGGAAAGGAAAATAAGGGAAGGGAAAGGAAAGGAAAGGAAAGGAAAGGAAAGGAAAGGAAAGGAAAGGAAAGGAAAGGAAAGGAAAGGAAAGGAAAGGAAAGGAAAGGAAAGGAAAGGAAAGGAAAATAAGGGAATGGAAAGGAAAGGAAAGGAAAGGAAAGGAAAGGAAAGGAAAGGAAAGGAAAGGAAAGGAAAATAAGGAAAGGAAAGGAAAGGAAAGGAAAGGAAAATAAGGGAAGGGAAAGGAAAGGAAAGGAAAGGAAAGGAGGAAAAGGAAGGAAGGAAGGAAGGAAGGAAGGAAGGAAGGAAGGAAGGAAGGAAAGAAGGAAGGAAGGAAGGAAGGAAGGAAGGAAGGAAGGAAGGAAGGAAGGGAAGGGAAGGAAGGAAGGAAGGAAGGAAGGAAGGACTAGACATAAACGTGGGTTCTTGCACCTGAGCTAAATTTCATTTCTAAGAGAAATGACCAACTGACTCACCTGCTGACCTGCAGTTCTGCAACCTGGGAGCTCCATTGTTGAATTTCTGGGCTTCTGACCATTTCTGACAATGAGCCACTGTTTCCTAATATTTGCTGTTCATGTTTTGCATTTGAGCATTGAAGACGACCCTCATGGCAATGGCCTTTATATTCCAGACTTTGACAATGGTGTTCACAAAGGCATCCCTGTAAATAACCAATTTGCACATCTGGGTTTTCTGATTCCACAGAAATGTTCACTTATTCATTTGTGTACACATGCAACTTTCCCTTTGTAAATTCACATGTTACTGAACAAAAAAATTAGGTGATGATTGGAGATTTCTGCTTGAACTAGGACCTAGAACCTCTCTGCCCTTTTATTCTAGAGGTAACAGAACATTATAACGGGTTAACAAAAAGTCATTACTCAGGACCACTTATCATTCTCAGCCTCAGTTACTGTACAGCAGAATGATTTAAGTAATATATTAGTGTTGCACCAAATTGACTCCTCTGCTTGAAGCAATAATACTATTTTTAGATTCAATTTTACTTTGGAGTCTCTAGTTCAAGTGAAATAAGATGGTTCACATTAGAAACTCTGTGGGGGGGGTTACTTTTTAAAAGCTGCATTAATTTTTGGAGTTCCTGAAGGCTATTACTCAGATGGATAAGGAAATTGTGTGTGTCTCTCTGTGTGTGTGTGTGTATTGTGCATATTTTGTGCATTTGTGTCTATTTCATGGCTCCGAAAGATAATGAGCTGCACTTGACGCATGTATTTTTATGGTTCTCCGTAGATTGCACAGTGGTTTTTTGTTGCTCGTAATTTTGAACTGGTTGCCTTTGGGAATGTGCGTTATTGCTTTTAAAAATAGTTACTTGCAAGTTTCAGATTATATTCTAGTATTTATGTGCTTCTCTGGGTGCATCTAGTAAACGTTTCAGGGAGGATGATGAAATAGCAAGAAAAGAACATGAATCAGGGGGTCAATCGGAATAGTGCTGGAAGGGACCTTGGAGGTCTTCTAGTCCACCCCCCTGCTCAAGCAGGAGAACCTATACCATCTTAGACAAGTGACTGTCTAGTAGTCTCTTCTTAAAAATCTCCATGATGGAGCACCAACAACTTCTGAAGGCAAGCTGTTCCACTGGTTAATTGTCCTCACTGTTAGGAAATTTCTCCGTAGTTCTAGGTTGCACCATCACAACCAGTGTAAACGAAGTACGCATGCATTGGACTCGACACACAAGAGCCCGCATGCACCGTTTTAATGATTTTGCCACCAACCTGCTACACTCGACAGGGCGGTTCAAGTCCACGTGGACCAAACAACAAATTTTCAAAACTTACTTTTAAAACTTGGAAAATCCGTCGAAAAAAGGTGCCGGATCTCTGTTCCGGTGTATTCTATGACAAAAAAAAAGCACTAGTTTTAGGCCTACGCGGCATCTGGTTCTTAATCTAGTCTGCCTTGCAGAGCTGAATATATTCACCCAGAAGTGGTCACATATTTTATTTGCATTTAACCGTAATTAAGTTTGGATTATGGCGAAAGCATTCAGCACGAGACAGTCTCCAACCCACCAAGCTTGTACAGCACGGACTTACCCTTCCTTCTCAAATCACTGTGATCTGCACCTGTTTAAATAGACCATCACCAGACCATCAATCTTCAACAAACCAGGCCCAGAGGGCTTCTTGCTGTACAATCAAGGCAAACTATTCCATTAACAGGAATCAGTAGGGGGTTCCTATCTCTCCTCTTTCAGCGAGGATTTTCATGCTGACTTCATGCCTATTATGTCTGAGCAATGAGGCTCCGATTTGCTTGCATCAGCAAGTCATGAAATAGATGGGCTTCAAAAAACCTTGTCCCCCTAAGGTACTTGCCCTTCATGGGGCATCAACTATAGCTCTCCAGATTCAAGAGTGTACGAGCTGAAGATCAAGGATTTGTGCGTCAAGGGAGTTGAGAGAAATGGGGGGAGGGGGTTGTTATCCAACGAGCAGTTCTGAGCCACAGCAGCAATTTCATTAAAGCTATGTCTCCATAAAGATATTTTACATCCTTTGATCAGCACACGGTAATTTTACACACTGCATTGCCATATCTAAATAATTCATAATTTATCAGGCGGGGGGGGGGTCTTCTCTACAGTAGTTCTATTGCAGGGCTAGGCAAGATAATCATACAGAAGAAACTGTAGCGGAGGGGGGCAATTTGAGAGGAAATGTTAGATGAGATATTGTCTCGGGTTAAAGATGGGGTCACTTTCTTTTTTTTTTTTTGCAAAGGTGCTGCATTTTCTACTTTTGCAGAGGAAAACGGGGGGGCACGTGCCGTACTGCCCTCCCAAATGCCATTTAAGAGAGCCAGTATAGAATGGTGTTAAGAGGGTGGGAGAGCAAGGTTCAAATTACATTAAAAACAATTCAGAAAAATAATACACTTATCAGCTTTTGGTAGGATGAGTTGCTCTTTCAACACTGTGAGGAAAACCAAAGGAAAAGAGGACCTTCGGCTATGTGAGCAGATGATGGACTAGAACATATTATTCTATGGGACGAGATTGAGAGAAGTAAAGAGGGGGAACCATAGATAAAGTGATAGATAAGAGTTGTATTATTCGTCAAAGCGATTGCCAGAGAGAAGTTGAGGTGGTAAGCAGACATCAGACCAAATCAGTGACTCAACGGCATCTGTTTGAGATCATCTTCCCATTTCACTTTCCCTTTTTATCCCTATGACATTATTCTTATCCTTAGATTCTGAGACATGTTAAATCCTAATTTGTCTTCCTGTTGTTGAAATGTTATTCTCCCCATTTAGTAGATATTCCAGATTCCTGGAGGCACTGAGTTTCTGACTTCACGCCAGACCAAAGGAAGAACCAAATGCGCTGAAGAGATTTCTACCAACTCATCTTCCTGGATAAGACATAGCAATAGGAAGAGGGTGGGGGGGGGAAACACATTATATATAACTTTAAAAAAACATCTCTTCCTCATCGGAACGAGCCATTTATTTCCCTCTCCTTCCTTTAAAATATTTTAAATAATTTTCTATCTGCTATAATAATTTTAAAAGCGCCTTTCCGTTTTTTCCCCGTTCATCTGACTCCTGGCTTGTCCTACAATACTACTGAACAGACTTCAGTTGTGGTGCATTTTCTCACCACAGTCAGTGAAAGTATTTTGTTTACATTGTCCGTCTGGCTGTGATAATATCACAATTCTACAGGACAGTATCTGCCCCAGTGGAGGCCCGTTTGCTGCTAATTAGCTTGTTGGCTGTCTCTGAGTTGAGGCTTTGTCTCTGTAGGCCTCACACAAACTGTTGACATTCCAAGGTTCTCATCTCATCGCTTTAGGTTCCTCTCCATTAACCTTATGTGTTTTCAGTTTTACTTCCAGCTTCACTCTGGCTTTGCTGCAGCTTTTTTCAATCTTTTTTAGTCATTCGTCCAGGTCTAAGCGGTTCTGGTGCAGCGTAGCTTTGACAGAGATTTGGGAAGGAACTTGTAGTACTTGTGAGTAATTTAAATGCACCATAAAAGTTCTAGAAACTTGTCAAATACCTACAGAAAGGGCAGGGGTTAGTGAGATACAGCAAATATTGTATTATTATATTATATGTATCTTGTGTGTGTGCATAATTTTTATTTAAAAGTTTTAAACAAGGGTGTAAAACTGATACAAACTAATATGTAGTAAGGGGGGGAGATTTAAAAAAAAACAGTGCAAGAAAAGAGATATGTTGAAGAAAAAATAGAAAGAAAATGTGTATTTCCTTAAGGGTTGTTTTGATTTAGGTTCTTCAGTCATCAACAATACCAAAATCACAGGCAAGAACGGCTTCATAATTTTTGGAGTGGCTAGCTACTTTATTGAGAAATTAATTTTTTTAGTAAAAAAGTTTTAACCTATTCTCCAAAGCAACTGAGGGCATAACAAGAAGCAACGGATGGAAACTAATCAAGGAGAGAACCAACCTCGAACTAAAGAGAAATTTCCTGACAGTGAGAAAAATTGGTCAGTGGAACAACTTGCCTCCAGAAGTTGTGGGTGGTTTTGAAGAAGAGACTGGACAGCCATTTGTCTGGAATGGTATAGGGTCATTGCTTGAGCAGGGGGTTAGACTAGAAGACCTCCAAGGTCCTTCCTTCTCCAACTCAATTATTCGATATTTCCACATGGAACCTTTGCTCAGCATCCACTCCAATGTTCACTGATTCCTATGCTCTTGTAGCTGCTCCTCAGAGACTCTGATTTATTTTTGACTTGGCTGTGATACATCTCGAGTTGCATTTTAAGTGATTTTCCTTTCTCTCTGCTGAAGCTCTGGAGAACTTGTGAAACATTCCAGTTACCTGCCTCCCACCTCCTGGATTTAGCTCAGCTTTGCTTTCTCCTCCTCCATAGGGAATCAATCACTGGAGCACTTTACTGAGATGTTACTCTTTTTTTTTCTTTCCACAGCTCTTTAAATTTTTACAAAATGCTTAGCAGGCTTCTTCCTCCAGGTCCCTTCTTTATGTTTGACAAAGAGCAAGAAAGGAAAGAAAATCAGGAAGGAAAGGTAGGCCCGGACTGAAAGAAGTTCTCTGCCCTTTGAGCATCTGCAGTGACGGAAAAGGTCAGCGGTTGGCTTCCGAACTGCTTTTTCGGGACTTGGAGGAATGAAAATGGGGCCTTGTGGAACTGCCAAAAATCTCTGTGTCTTGATAAAGGAGAATATTTATAGCTTGGGGCTGACTTGTTAAGTTAATACCAGGGTTGTCAGGGTAATGATTTGAGGGCTAAACAGCTTATGTAATGATGCAATGTAATATAAGGTGGACGATGCAATAATAGGAATGACTCAGCAGGTGTGTGTATCCCTTTAAGAGTCAGAGTAAAAAAGGGAAGGCTTTGCTGGAGTTTTTTTCTCTCTCGTCCATTTCCTGCTGTAATTGCTGTATATTGGAGTTTGCTGTTTCACCACATGTATGTATTTTGTTTCTAGTGTATATTATAGATAGTGTAAGATAAACCACCATTTAATACAAAGAACTATTTACTGTATTTACGCCTGGGTTATCTCAACGCAATAAGACTGTGCATGCTCTGACATTCCCCATTGACTTTGCTTATCAGAAGGTCACAAAAGGAAATCAGATCACCCCGGGACACTGCAACCATCATAAATACACGCCAGTTGCCAAGGGCCCGAATTTTGATCACATGACCATCGAGATGCTGCAATGGTTATAAGTGTGAAAAGCGATTGTAAGTCACTTTTTTCAATGGTGTTGTAACTTCGGCCACTAAACAAATGGTGGCAAATCGAGGGCTACCTGTAATAAGAGAATAATCTTTGAAATGTCATCTTGGAGATTAGATTAGCCCCAATCCTTTTGTTTGGCTCTGAAGAACTGGTAGTGTCCCCTGGGGGGGGGGCTTACCTCATTTTAACATTTGTGCTATGACATTATGAGACAGATAAAGTTGACCTTCCCCCCCAAAAAATAGGTAAAGGTGAGTCTCATTTTAGAACAGGAACAAGATCGTTCTTCATCTGACATTCTAAAGATGATCAGAAGTCTGTTATTTCTCTCAGCTAGGAGACAGCAAACTGTGGAGATGCTATTAAAAACATAACATTCAATTGACCTTTTGCTTATCTATAAATGTAGAATGAGCTGTGTAGACCAGTATCGCTGATTCACCGGGGAACCGTTGTGAGGAAATTTATTTCCTTGCACTTGCCATAAAAATAAATTGCTCCTTGGAAAGCATGAGCGATGTGACTGCCATGTTTGTCTGTTGCCACCACCCAGTAATAAGATTATTATGGAACAGAGGCTTCCCCCCAAGGGAACCGTAATTGCGTGGCTGCGTTATCAAATTTTCTTTCATCAAATTGCCACATGGGCATTCGGCGGTGGAGAAGGATTGCCTGTTTTAAGCTTTGCAGCTCATGATTTGAGAAGCTTACATCCTAAGCTGGCTCTGATTCATGGATCATATTAAGGTGTGGTTTGTTAAGCCATAGTTTAGGGGATAAAATACAAATATCTACATTGTAAAAAAAAACAAAAAACCCCACTAAGCCATACATAGCAATACACAGAGTGTTTATAAGTTCAATCTTACGAAAGCATGTGTGTGTTAAGTTGCCAGCACTCCCAAGTGTGAATCAACATATTTTTTGTTGCCCAGGCCCAGAATGGACTTCCGGAAGCGGCATCCACACAGAGAACCGGTTGTTCACATATTTGAATCCCACCACTGGATTCTAGGCTGATTCCTCTTTTAACACTGCCCCCTAAGTTCTGCCACTCCTTCCCCTACATCATGGAACTTTGCTTTTTTATTTTTTTTAAATAGATTTAGACAAAATACAGAAGACAGAATCTGAGAAGAATGACTCGTTGGGCATTAATCAAGCTGGATGCCCTGGTGTCTCCACCCTCTATTCCATGTCACAATCCTCCTTCCACATATGTTGGATTTCAGCTCACACAATTAGTTGCTCCGTGACTAAGTTAAGGGTTAGGTCCTGTAACCACTGCAGGACCTTCTAAGCTTCTACTCCCTTTGTTTATTCCCTCAAATCAACTTTTAGATCCTTGGATGATCAGGATTGAGGATGTAGTCTTTAAAGCGATTTGCATTCTGCTGGAGCTACATAAATAAAATATGATCATTTCCCATAAGAGCTCTTGGAGGGACACAAAGTTCCCCCTGCAAAAAAAAATGGGAAAAAAATGTTTGCTGCATATATATGCATACTTAATTATTTAGGTGTACTTGCAAGCCACAGATTCACTTCCTTCTCCCTAGAACATTTGATTTTCTCTTGTGGCTTAAACCGCTGGCATTTTTTTTTTACCACAACTTGATCAAAATGAAGCAGAACCAAGGGATCTTTAAAGGTATTATATTGTCCATGGATTATAGTCAGTTATCCCTCGTGTAATACAATATAAACATTTAGATATAGGCATTTTGGTACAGCCTTGCAATGCTGCAAAGATTTCTTTTTAAAAGCCTGTGGTTTTTTTCCCACCTGATTCCTATTCAAGTGATGAGATTTCTTTGAAGCTTGATGACATCGTCATTTAAAAAAGCATCTTAGGACTTTGGTGAATCATCTAAAAACAGTTTTCACACATCGGTGATTTTCCTTTCTCCTTTAAATTAAGTAGTCGAGTTCACATGTTTGAAGAAAAAAAAAAGCTTCTGTCATTTACTCCGGCAATGATGTAACAGCCTACCTGATAATTACTTTGTGACACAGCTCCTCCAAAAATAAAATAAAATAAAAAAGATTGTATACATCGGCAGAAGACTGCATAGGTATAAAGTTCTAGGCTAGGCAGAGATAAAATTATCACCGATTAAATTAATTGCTTCTATAAATTGAACAAAATTAGTGATTTCGTAGAGAGTAAGGCAAGGGGCACAAAACATAAGTAGAGTCCTGATCATATTCCCTCATTTACTATAAGAATGTGTGTGATAAGTGAAGTTGGGGAAAGCTTAAAACAGTATCATGAGGAGGACTGAAAGAGGAGAAGGAGGAGGACAGCGGGAAGAAGGAGGAGGAAGAAAAACAGAAGGAGATGGGTAAGGAACAGGAGGAAGAGGAGAGGGAATGGGGGAGGATGAGGAGACAAAGTGAAGAAGGATGAGGATGGAGAAGATGAAGAAATTAATGTGGAATGGGGGAGAAGAAGAAAGAGAAGTAGAAGTAGACAAGGAAAAGAAGGAGATGGCGATTTAGATTGAGAAGGAGGAGAAGAAAGAGGGAATGGGGAGAAGAAGAAAGAGAAATAGACAAAGAGAAAAAGGAGAAGGAGATTAGATGGAGAAGGAGGGAATGGAGGAGAAGAAGAAAGAGATATAGATAAGGAGAAGAAGGAGACGAAGAGGCAAAAGTGATAGATGAGGAGAAAGAAAGGGAGAAGAGACGGGCAGAGATAGGGAACAGCAACATGGCAACCAAGAAAGAGATCCAGGGAATTCCAGACTCCCATCATTTCCAGATTTCTTTTTTGGTGAAGAAAACCATCCATCATTTCAAATCTTGATAACTGGAACTGAAAATCAGTACTACAATGAAGCAGAATGAGACAGATGCACGAGGCAGAACATTCTGGATGGGCCATGAGGGCAAAGCACAAAAGAATGAGGTATAAAAGCTAACTGCCTAATTTAGTCTGCTGCCTCAGAGCACAGAAAAAATATAACGGTCCTTGAGAAGGATTTGTCTTCAGTCTAGTCAAAATCCGTCTTTCAAAATGGGGAGTGATGTACCTTCAGAACGTTTTGTTATAAAACAAAATCTCAGTTTTCACACTAAAGATTATTGCCCATGTCTAGTTTATGTCTAGTTTAATGAAATCTTTAGTTTAATGAAAAGGACTAGGAGGGATATGATAGCATTGTTCCAATATCTAATGCTGCCACAAAGAAGAGGGGGATCAAGGTATTCTTTAGAGCACCAGAAGGCATGATAAGAAACAATGGATGGATACTAATCAAGGAGAGAAGCAACCTAGAACTAAGGAGAAATTTCCAGATGCTGAGAACAATCAACCAATGGAACGGCTTGCCCTCAGAGGTTGTGGGTGCTCCATCACTGGAGGCTTTTAAGAAGTGGCTGGACAACCATCTGTCTGGAATGGTACATGGTCTCCTGCTTGATCAGGACTAGATGACGTGCAAGATCCCTTCCAACTCTGTTATTCTGTTTCTCTGCCTGAATTCTTCCACCAACCCATGGCACACAACATCTCCTATCTGACTGTTGTACTGTATTCTTTTCTTCTGTAGTTGTGTTTCCTTTTCGAAGCAGTTGCATTCTCAAATTTTCAAATGTCCATGATCTGGCCTATGCTTCCAAGAAATGTCACAGATTTCAGCAGTTTCATATACTCCCTAGTACGAAGTACCAACTATTAAAAGACAACCAGCAAACTTTGCTAATAGCAAATAAAGTTTTCATGTTAATGACGCAAACGTAGTCTTCTGAATTACTCTTCGGTGGAAAATGGAGAAGTTGTTTATCGGGGAATGGAGATGGCCTACGGATACACACTGTTGGCAAATAAAATCAACTTAATTATGTCTTTGAGTGTAATTAAACCTTTTTGTTGTTGTTTTTGTTGTTGTTTTAGAGAGATTGGCAAGAAAGCTTTCGGCTGCAATCTGATCTTTAGAAAAGCAGAAAAAGAATGCCATTCCAGAATTAAATGGAAAGAATGGCCTGTTTGTGTGTTTTTTTAATCTTGTAAAATTAATTGCAGAATGATACATTTCTTGGTTCTTGGCAAGAGCAGATAAGTATGTTTGTTTGTCTCTTCATCCAGGGAGGGTGTCAGTTTGTTGAAAGGGTAATTTAATGTTATTGCTAATTTTCTTTCTAGTTCTCTCCATTCCCTAATCTCTTGCATGTTTTCCTTTTCCAGCTGATGTTGAACGTTTAATGACCAGTGAGAATACTCAGGCCTCTTTAGAATTTTTTTTCAGAATTAGTCAACTGTAGAGTGATGTTTAGAATAATAAATTTTAGTTATTTGTGCTTCTTTCCTATCAGCATTTCACACAGCTGAGTCCAGTATGAATATAAGAGAACTTGAAATTTACCCATTAAAAGTAAACTGGAAAGAGAGATGACTATTTACCTATTTTTGTTGTTGTTAATGTGTATGTTTATTAATGGCATGTAGAACTTTTAATTCCAATTTGACCTTCACTCCCTCTCTGCACATACAGCCACCTTCGACGTTTATTAAATTTCTGGGTATTACTTTTATTGCATTAAAAATCCCCCAAACAATTTGTAACGTAATCAAGAAATGAAGACCTGTCCATCGATAAGTTGTGAAACTTAGGATCACGTAATCAGATCTGGCGGGCTTGCTGATCTTGCATGCTCCAGTTTCTTTTTTTTTGTTCCAATTTTACTGTAGAAACGGTTCCTGAATTTGACTCACTCAAGTGACTAGGGACTCAATGCTCTTTGAATGTTTCCTCCCAAAGGGACCAGCCTGTGCTCTGAAAAAGAGGCCCTGCCTTGTGTTGCAATCTGGGAAGTGTCCCAAATGTCATTTAGATTTAATTTGGAATCTATTTCCAGATAGATAAAGGAAGAATGGAGGTGTCTCAGTCACTTGCCTGAACTCTACGGGAGATCAGAAAGAAAGGGGACGAAGAGTTAGTGGTCCTCTACAGCTGAAAATCAACACCTGCAAGATGAATAATTCAACCATTAACAATTTCCACATGAGGATTTCTTATCTTCTTTCCAGTTCATGCATATGAGAGATGCTCCAAAAAGACTGATCTCTTATTCTGACTTTCAGTTTGATGGAAATTGCCTTGCGACTTTGGGGCGGAATGCAGCTGTATCTGCCTGCCACAGGTTACAGAGGGAGACTGAATGCCTTCCATGCTGAAATAAACTGAATATTTGCACCTTTACCTTCCAAATTCTGCATCTGAAAAAGGGAATAATATGAACGTCTTAATGGTGTAGTCTTATTGTTCATCATTTGTGCACCTTCCTTGAACCGATGCCGTTCTTTATCCCAATTTAAATCTCCACTCAGCTCTGAAACTATTTAATTTTATTGGCATGACATATTCTGTGGTGTTGGCATGACTGTAGCAATAGCACTTAGACTTATGGACTGCTTTATAGCCCTCTCTAAACAGCCAAAACAACATTATTTAGTTGTGTTGGCCTGAGCAACAGGCCACAAGGAGGTACCTGCACTGTACTTTGTTGTGTCCCAAGCCTACTACATCTGCTGAATGAAAGAAAGAATGCATGCATTCATAAATAATGTAGCTAAATTTCAGCCAGCTTTTAAGACTTTGACAGGTGTTATCAGGACAAGATGTTAGGCAAGATAGACCTCCAGCTGGGGTTTGAGATGTGAAGAGGGCAGTAGCCATGGCTGTTGGAAACAAAGTTGTACTAGGAAGGAAGGAAGGAAGGAAGGAAGGAAGGAAGGAAGGAAGGAAGGAAGGAAGGAAGGAAGGAAGGAAGGAAGGAAGGAAGGGTGTAAAATGGTGGGTTGGAGGAAGGAAGCAAGGGAGGGAGGGAGAAAAAAGGGATGGTGTAAAAGGGTGGGTGGGAGGAAGGGAGGGAGGGAGGAATGAAGGAAGGAAGGTGTAGTGTAAAAGGGAGGGAAGAAGGAAGGAAGGAAGGAAGGAAGGAAGGAAGGAAGGAAGGAAGGAAGGAAGGCTTACTGAAATCCAAATGATTTATCTTCTTGTTGCCACATCTGATAATTTTTCTATACATCCCTGTAGTTATATAACATCTACAGCTTTCCAAAGAGTCCTAAACCTGCTGAAACAGTACTGGTCCATTATTCCACAGAGCAATAATACCTTGAAAGAGCAATCTTTACTGGCGCTGCCAAAAGGATATTTCTAAAATTGCTTTTAAGAATCTGTCCCATAAGATCTTTTAAAATAACCAACCTATCTACAAGCGTGCAAATATTGGGTCTTTGGCATGACCGCCTGTAATGTCCTAGTCTAGCCGATCGGGAAAGTCCAGGTATACCAACTCAGATCAATGCACGAAAGCGCTCCGAATATCCAGACCATCATCTGATCTTCATTTGTATTCCGAACAGCTGTTCCTTCGAGTTTGCAGAGATACAGCTGAGCAGAAGCTATTATACCTCTTCAATCAAACTGATTGCTGAAAAAGGCAGGGAGTCTCATCTGAGTTATGCTTCTACATGGCCAGAATCCATGATGCGCCCGAAAAAGCTTTTAAAACAGCCTTCATTTTTTGTGTTATAATTATAAGTGACAAATGCTGATTTTCCTACAACCTGTGGGAGCAGGGGAGCGCCACACTTGAATCTATTATCTTCTTACATTTCTCCTGAATTCATTTGCAAACACAAAATGCCATATTCTGAGAAACTGGGGATTACACAGATCCACACTCAGAGGAGTAAATTTTGCCTATTCACTGGTAAGGGGGGGGGGGGTAAAAGCTGGACCTTCCTTGTTCCCCCCTAGTCTCCCTCATCTCTCATCCCATCTTCCTTCCTTCCTTCCTTCCTTCCTTCCTTCCTTCCTTCCTTCCTTCCTTCCTTCCTTCCTTCATTCATTCATTCATTCATTCATTCATTCATTCCTTCCCTAAGTGACAGGAAGAAAGATAAAACTTGGGTAGTTTCTGCCACCACCATCAATGGACCTGCTTTCATCCTTGTATCCCAAGTGACAAGGATAACAATAAAAATATGAGGTTTTTCCCCCCCACCCCTACCGTAGCTAATAGTGGAAATTTGGGTCAAGTAATGCAGCTTACATGCAACTTACAAGTGGACACAAATTTGCCCCAAACCTCAGTGTTACGATTGGTTTGAGCACTGGGAGAAAATCAGTTACTATTCATTACCCAGTTACAACGGATCTGTCCTACACAACATAAACTCTGCAACGATCACTATATTCTCACGCTACAGGTGCTACCTCATATCCTAAACATAGCTTAGATGCTGTAACGTGTCAGAAAGGCTGGTGCTGCTTTTTGGAAAAACATGAAAGACCACCCTGTTCTAACAATTTTGGATTTCCAGACTGCTTAGTGTAGGTAGATAACAGAATAACAGAACCAAGAGAGTTGGAAGGGACCTTGGAAGTCATCTAGTCCAACCCCCTGTTTGAGCAAAAGACCCTATACCATTCCAGACAAATGGCTGTCCAATCTCTTCTTAAAAACCTCCAGTGATGAAGCACCCATAACTTCTGGAGGCAAGTTGTTCCACTGGTAAATTATTCTAACAATCAGGAAGTTTCTCCTTAATTCCAGGTTGCTTCTCTCCTTGATTAGTTTCCATCCATTGTTTCTTGTCCTGCCTTCAGGGGCTTTGGAAAAGAAATGTACTCAGTGAGCCTTGTTTTAGGGCAGGTTTATTGTACTTCAATGCCCGTCCTCCTTTACTACAATGAGACATTTAATTATTTAGAGCTTCCAAATGTTGCCTATCTTTTACAGATTGTCACAACACATCTCAGTTTTCCCATGCCTCTAACCCAGCTCTGCCTTGGCAAAAAATGGCCTGCCTGGACACAGATGGCACACATTGAATCACATGCTGCGAAAAAGCAGGTGGGACACATTCACAGCTGGAATTTAATTTTACAAATGGATTTGCACAGTTAGGGCAGCAGCGCGCAGTGAGCATGGATGTGTGAGAAAGAGAAAAACCACAAAGGCTTGCATCGAATTCAGCAAAGTCTTATTGTTGAAATAAGAAATCGGTTTTCAGTTGGACTACTTTCTTTTGCAGAATACATCTCCTAGGAAGCTTGCTTTCACCCACCCACACACACACACACACACACACACACTTCTATGTGGAGAGGTCTTCCACTGGTAAAATTCAAACCAGCCTTTTGCAATCTCATGATAAGAATCTCATGGTCCACGGTGTTTAGTTTATGCATTAATATTCTAAGTCCTAGCATCAGAAGCACCTGCTGTAGTTACACCTGTACAAGACCTTCTTCACTGCTGACCATCAGCTCCCCACCACCACCACCTCTTAACACCTGTTGGTGACCTTCTTCCATTACCATCTTCTCTCTTGGTCACTAAGCAGCACAGAAGATTGAAGATGGATCTCAGAGTCACAGAGAGAACAAAAGGGCAAGGGGGAAGATGAATATTTGAGGTGCTGCCCCAAAGAAGAGGGGGGGATCAACCTATTCTCCAAAGCACCAGAAGGCAAGACAAGAAACAATGGATGGAAACTAATCAAGGATAGAAGTAACCTAGAACTAAGGAGAAATTTCCTGACAGAACAATTTACCGGTGGGAAAGCTTGCAGTTTTGGGCTCGATCGTGGTCGTATGTGAAGGACTACCCATACATCGATGTCCTTAGTCTACCTTATAGTTAGTCTAATTACCTTGTTGTAGAAGAAGGTTAGATATGTTTGGAAGAAGTCATCTCTTCCGATATTTCCCAGCGGCCATTTTGGAAGCCTGCAGCTGGGGGCTCTCTTGAGTACCTGCAAACTATTCCGAAAGATTTTTGTTTGTTCAAAGCATGAGGAGAACATTACCTAAATAAATGTACATCCATTGAAGCCCAAACCCCATCGAAATGTGAAAGAAATTCAAACACATAAATATTATTTCAAGAAAGTACTATCTGATCTCCATCTCCTCTTTCTGACACACACATCCCTTCTTTGGATGCAGCTGTTCCAGGGATGGAAGCTGAAAAAAAAAAAAAGGTCTTGTCAGCACAAAAATTTGCCAGACCTATCATCATAAATTGCATCTTGGAAGCCTGCAGAGTTCTCCAAAAAGTCTAGCCAGATTAGATTCCAGATTCAGTCTGGAGAGACATTGGGGGGTGGGATGGGGGGGTAGGGTGAGGGGAAGAGAAAGAAATTTCAACCCCATGCATCACTCTGTGTGACTCATGTGCTCTCTGTTCCTGTTGAACCACTGAAAAACAATCCAAAGGGTGTAGTTGCGGTATAAAAAAAAAATCCTAGTGTGCAGTGAAGGTGCTTGAAGATCATCCCTGTGGCTTTGGATCTGGTGGCTCTGTTGGGAGTTTGGGAAAGTTCTTGCATTCAGCTTAAAATACTGACTGTTTTCAATTACTTCTCCCTGTGTAGCAGAGTGAATCAGGACTCAAGAAGGAAGTGAAGCCCATTGGAAATGACATTGGTTGCTACAGCATCCATTCTCCTCCTTCTCCTTCTCTTTTGTCTCCTCCTCCTCCTTCTCCTCCATCTCCTCCATCTCCTCCATCTCCTCCTCCTCCTCCTTCTCCTCCTCCTCCTCCGTCATCTCCTCCTCCCCTCCTCCTTCATCTCCTCCTCCTTCATCTCCTCCTCCTCCTCCTCCTCCTCCTCCTTTCTTTCCTGCTCCTGCTCCTGCTCCTTCTCCTCCTCCTTCATCCAATGGAATGGAATGGAATGGAATGGAATGGAATGGAATGGAATGGAATAACAGAACAGAACAGAACAGTTCTTTATTGGCCAAGTGTGATTGGACACACAAGCAATTTGTCTCTGGTGTAGAAGCTCTTGGTGTACATCCAAATACAAAGTAATCATAAGATACCAATGAGAGAAAGTAGCAGAAAAGATGAGAAGGATAATAGTAATACATCCCTACTACATGGGCAAATATCCTTAGACATAAGAAAGCACTCTGGGAATTAGGTGTTCGGCAGAGTGATGGATAATAAAGTGGTGGGCCATTTCAGATTCCAAGGCAAAAAAAGTACCGCAGGGACCCCATTTGGTCTTCAAGTTCTTAATTTTCAGCAAGCTGTGCTCATCTCCTCCGGATTTCATGGACGCTTCTTCCACATAGTGGCTGTGTTATATGGCAGCTGTGCAAAGATGGTTTGTCACTGTCTTTTTGTGAAAATGTTCTTTCAAGTTCCCAGTCTAGTTTACAGCCCTGATGTTCCCTAGACTAGACATCTCTCATTCAAATTTTAACCAGGTTTGACCTTACTTAAGCATCTGAGCCTGGGGGAAAAAAAATCATTTTGCGGTGTTGATCTGCATCAGTTCTGCATAAAATAGGATGACATTTTTGGCAATGGAGCGAAAAACATGCCAGCATCCTTACCCAGTTAATAATTAATGACTAATTAACTACCTAATTACTTTCTTCTGACACAGACAAGAAACATTTCTGGGGAAATCTGTTATTCCTTGCTTTGAAGTAAGGCCGTTTCAGGTCCTTAAAACCTCGTTGTGTCAACAGGCCTGGGGATCACAAGGGAAACAGTGATCTGTTTGGGCTGGTGGGGCTGGTTCCATTGTCCAAAATCTGGTGCTCTCTCTCTCAAAGCCTTTTAATCATCATCATAATTTTTGTATATTTTGAAAAAGTTTTTTTTATGATTTTTGTCTGTACGCCACCCAGAGTAACATCACATGAGATTGGGGGAGGAGATATGAACAAGGCAGAGGGGGCCAGGTTGTTCACCAGAGCACCAGAGGGAAGGACGAGAAACAATGGCTGGAAACTGATCAAAGAGAGAAGCAACCTGGAATTAAAGAGAAGCTTCCTGACAGTGAGGACAATCAACCAGTGGAACAGAAGTTGCCTCCAGAAATCCTGGGCGTTCCATCACTGGAGGTTTTTAAGAAGAGACTGGACAATCACCTGTCCGAGATGGTGTAGGTTTTCCTGCTTGAGCAGGGGGCTGGACTAGAAGATCTCCAAGGTCCCTTCCAGCTCTATTCTGTTCTATGATACATAGATGATTGCATTTCTGTCATTGTCTCCGAGAGAGCAGCAGTCTACACCTTCAGGACCTAATTCATGATTTTGTAAACCCAAGTCTCCAAAATGTCTATTTCAAATGAGGTTTTCTTTCCCTCCCACTTCACCCTTTGTACTTGTGTTGACTTTCTGCTCCTACTTTGGCAGCTCTTCTCCAGTCTATTTGGGTTTTACACTCTTTCTAACAATCTGAAGGTGTCTGATAGCTCAGTCTCTGACTCATAAATTTTATTAAAAGGCATAAGCCTTCATGAGCTGTTTTAACCATCTGACGAAATGAATTGCAGCTCTCAGAAGGCTTCCAGGAGCAACGTGTTTGCTCCTACGTTCTACCTCTTGGTAGTAAAATTCCTTCCACCTTTGGTGGGGTGGGGTGGGGTGGAGTGGTGGGATTCAAATATGTGAACAACCAGTTCTCTGTGTGGATGCCGCTTCTGGAAATCCATTCTGAGCCTGGGCAACAAAAAATTGGCTACCGGGTGCAAATCGGCTGAATCCCACCTCTGGTGGGGTGGGATGGGGTGGGAGGTTATTGTTTACTCATCCCAGCAGACCTGAGAATATTTTGTAGAGTTGGCTACGTACATGTACACTTGTGCAATAGTCAGAATTTCAGCTATGTTTATTCTCCTTCCACCTGGCTTTGAACACTTAAATCTCTACAATTACAAATGAACTTCTTAGTCCCCCAGACCTCCATATTTCACTCTCAAAACAAAGCTCCCCAGATTTAGCTGCTCATAGATCGTCTGCTTTTTAGGTCAAGGTAATTTATTTGGCTGTTTGTTTGTTTTTTAATAGCTGGTCTCAGTGCTTGAGAATTGGTTTTATGCGGCTGCTTTCCTTTCTACTGCTGGTTAATCGGCTGGCTTATTTATGAGACATTGTTGTTTTATGTTTGAGTGCAGTTACCTCAGGCATTACATCCAAGGATTTTTTAAAAAAATTGGTTATTTTATTAAACAAAATCAAGAAAAAATAAAATGATAGAAAAAGAAAGCACTGAAATAAATTAACACACACACACACACACACACATATATATATACCACTTTACAATCCCTTGGTAAGGCCACACTTGGAATACTGCATCCAGTTTTGGTCACCACGATGTAAAAAAGATGTTGAGACTCTAGAAAGAGTACAGAGAAGAGCAACAAAGATGATTAGGGGACTGGAGGCTAAAACACATAAGGAACAGCTGCTGGAATTGGGTATGTCTAGTTTAACGAAGAGAAGGACGAGGGGGGACATGATAGCAGTGTTCCAATATCTCAGGGGCTGCCCCAAAGAAGAGGGAGTCAAGCTGTTCTCCAAAGCACCTGAAGGCAGGACAAGAAGCAACGGATGGAAACTAACCAAAGAGAGAAGCAACCTAGAACTAAGGATAAACTTCCTGACAGAACAATTAACCAGTGGAACAACCTGCCTCCAGAAGCTGTGAATGCTCCAACACTGGAGGTTTTTAAGAAGAGACTGGACAGCCATTTGTCTGAAATGGTATAGGGTTTCCTGCCTGAGGGCATTATTTACCTTAAAGAATATTTATTAGAGAAGCATGGCATCTTAACTCTCATCCTCTCAATCAAATTATCTAAATTTTGCTTTCTGTTGGTCCTCTGGAATGCAGCCCTGCCCTCCTGGAAATCCAGACCACATTCCACCACAGTTCTGCAGGGCACAAGGGTTTACAACAGGGGTCTCCAACCTTGGCAACTTTAAGACTTGTGGACTTCAACCTCAAATTCTGGGAGTTGAAGTCCACAAGTCTTAAAGTTGCCAAGGTTGAGGACCCCTGGTTTACAGGATATGGGCCAAAAGCTCCAGATGACAGCCATAATGCTGTACTCTATTTGTTTCTGACATCGTGTTGTTGTTGTTGTTTATATTATGGCTGCCATTTTGACTTTTTGGACCACACTGTGCAGATCTCTGGAAAGGCTGCTCTTGAATGCCAAGGTCTCTGCCATTCTACACACAATGAAAGCAGCATAGGGCATCGAGAAGTAAATTGGTGTCTTCCCATCCTCCTGTGCCATGAGCCAAGGAGGATGGGCTGGATGGCAGGGTAGTCTCTCCAAGAGGCTACATTGGTCTACAAACTTGGGGCTCCTGTTGGAGACCACCCAAGTGTCACGGAAGGAGAATGGCTTGCAACACATGCTTCGCAAAATGCCGGAGATCGTGAGGAACTCTTCTCTGCATTATTAAATTTCTGCTTTACGGCAGATGCCTTAGGAATTTCTTGACCTTTTCCGGGATTAATGTACATGCTTCTTTTCTGCAGCATGTTCAGCGCAGAAATGGGGAGGAAGGAGTGGGCAGGGAAGGAGAGGAAGGAGGCGGCAGAAAGGTATATTCAGTGAATTAATTTTACAGCCTTGATGCTCCCTCTTGTTTCTTTTTTTTTTCCTCCTTCCTTGCCAGATGTTCTGCTGAGCCAGAAAAGCTCATAATATACCATATACATTTCTCTTGCTTTTTCCAGACTTTTGCTTAAAAAAAAAAAAAGTTATTCTCGTCTCATTGTTTTAGCTTGCAGGAGACAGAAAAGAACATTTGACCTTAAAAAGAAAAATGCTCCAACAAGCCCCAAATAAACTTTTATTTTGCTCGCTAGGAACGGAGCTGCTCTTAAATTTAAGTTAGGCAACACAGATGCAATCATGAAACCATTTACAGCCTCTTGTTAGCTTTTACAACAAGGCGAAGGATGGCGTGAGGATTCAAACCATGTAGGGGAAAAAGGTGATCCTCTTGTGGCTGGGGGCTGGGCTATTGTTTTGGAAGCCAACAAAGGGGAAGATTCACACAGTTAGCTGGGTCCATGTTGCCCAAGTACATCAGGTTAGGATTTTTTAAAATTGCCCTTTTTTTATTGGATCGTTTTCCAAGACCGGAAGTTTATTGTTCCTGGTTTTTAAGCCTTTTGAAAAGCTTACACTACAGGCAATCCTCGATTTACGACCACAGTTGAGCCCAAAATGTCTGTTGCTAAGTGAAACAGTGAGTTTTGCCCCCATTTTATGACCCTTTCTTGCCACAGTTGTCAAGTGAATCATTGCAGCTACTGTTAGTAACGTGGTTGTTAAGTGAATCTGGTTTTCCCGTCGATTTTGCTTGTCAAAAGGTCACAAAGGTTGGCCCGAGGACACGGCAACCGTCATGAATACGATTCAATTGCCGAGCCTTCAGATTTCGATCGTGTGATCGTGGGGATGCCGCCACAGTCATAAGTGTGAAAAGTGTTCGTAAGTCACTTTTTTCAAGGCCGTTGTAACTTTGAACGGTCAGCAAAGGAACTGTTGTGAGTTGAGGATTACTTGTATCAGCTGAGTAGGGCTCTCTTTCCAACTCGTGGGAAACTGTGCAACACTGGCAAACACAAGGGAGCTTGGGGCCACACCTGATCCTGAGACCACAGGTTGCCCCCTGATTTAGGTGGCATCAACACGTGAGTTCTGTCTCACCTCCTTGCCAGAAACTCCATTGGCTGGCTTTAAGGTTGCCTTGTAGCCAAGGAAAAAGATCCTAAGGAGTGACTCATTCAGTGACCATAGGGTGGAACGTTTACCAGATGGCCAGATCTTTGGGAAGTTGGGGAGGGAGGGGAGGGGAGGGGAGGAAAGGGAAAGGGAAGGAAAAGAAAGGAAGCGGGGGAGAGGTGGGGGAGGGGGAAAGGAAAGGAGAAAGGAAAGGAAAGGAAAGGAAAGGAAAGGAAAGGAAAGGCACAGAGGAGAGAAAGAGAGAGAAGGGAAGAGAAAGAAGACAGGAGGAGAGGAGAGGAAGAGAGAAACAAGGTAAGGCAAGGAAAGGAATGGGAAAAAGAAAGGAAAAAGGAAAGGAAAAAAAAGGAAAGGAAAGGAAAGGAAAGGAAAGGCACAGAGGAGAGAAAGAGAGAGAAGGGAAGAGAAAGAAGACAGGAGGAGAGGAGAGGAAGAGAGAAACAAGGCAAGGCAAGGAAAGGAATGGGAAAAAGAAAGGAAAAAGGAAAGGAAAGGAAAGGAAAGGAAGAGAGAGGAAAGGAAAGGAATGCTTTCCTTGTAGACACAATTTTTCTCTATTTTTTAAAAATCTTAATCCTTACATTACATCTGCTCTTAGGAACTCTCACTTCAATCCTCACCCCAGTGTAAAGTTTATGCCACGGCAATAACAATATTAATGCTCAAAAGATCGACAATGTTGACAAATTAGGGATTACACCGTTAGGTGTGCTATTCTGTGCATAGATTCTGTCTCTTCCCTGCTTTTTTCTTTGTTTGGTTTTTCCTACTGCTTTTTACTCGATTAACAAAATAAAAATAAAATAAAATAAAAATAGATTGAGAGGCAAATAATATTACGCAAACGGTAGCCAATTATCGTGATGCCTCGAGATCATTGTGGCTTTGACCTGACAACTGTGAAGTCACCTTCTTGCTGGCATCTTCAGGTAGATCTCAGATTTCATTCGGCATCTCCCCTCCTAGGAAAGGAACTGGATTTGTGGGCAGGCAGGAATTTGGAATGAAGATTGAGGAAGCTGTCTTTCTTATAGGAAGATCCAGGTATCTCAGGATGCATTCTGACAGTACGTGTCCAATTAGCTTTTGTGTTCGCTGACTATGGGGACTGAGGAGCGGGCAATGGCATTCATACAATTAATTAACCCATCATGTAAATGTGTTTCATTCACGGGCTAGATAGAGCCAATGGAGTGGGGGAGGGATTTGTCATTTCTTTGGAGAATGACTCAGGTTCCCATTTTAAATTTAATTACAGTACAAACGAGGCTAATCATTCATTTTAGTGGGAGAGAGGATTTTATTTATTTTTTTTAGTATCTTGGTTACGCACGTGTGCATAATTAGACACCTCATCTTCTTAGCCGAAGATATAAACTCACTTATTATGACTCGGATTTTATGTCTGTAATTCGAGATAATGGAATCAGGAGGGGGGGGGAAATCCAAACCTTTGGGTGGGGGGTGGGGAGGGAAATAGCCCCGTGCATTTTTCTCAAATGAAATATACTTTCGGGAACTTCGTGGCAGTGTGACGGATATTTCGGGGTCCCCAAAGGGCTCTTCCAAAAGGCAACGGAGCTATCTTGGGTTTGGTTTGGGTTTTTTTTTTCCTTTGAAAATGTGTCACTTCTCTTTCAAAAAGCTTCTTCGGTTCTGTTCGGCGAAGAAGCCCCTCGGATGAGAAGCGAAACATTTTCAAGGGGAAAAAAACCAAGTTGGTCCAGTTGCCTTTGAGAAAAGCTCCTTCGGGACAACCATCATCTGAAAGATTGAGAATCTCCATGGATATTTTAGGGTCTCTTCCAGATGGTTCTTTAGTTTCCAAACTCAGGGCTGGGGTAGAGATGGAGGGGATGATGGGATTTTGGGGAATGGGGGCCAATCTGTTTTGGGCCCTGATGACCATTTGCCAGAGGGAGATGCTTCCTGCCTGCTTTCAGCTATATTGCAGGAGGAGTCATTAGGCTGGACTTGGAATTGTAGAAAGGTATGTTTGGGAGAGATGTTTAAGTCCTTCTAGCCCAACCCCCTGCAGAAATCTTCTGACCACCCCAGAGAAAAGGGTGCTGAAGCTCTGGTGATGGAGCACCCACGACTCCATGAGTCAGGCTGTTCCACTGCTTCATAGCTCTCATATTCAAGGAATTCCTCTTTATTTTGAGTTGGGATGTCTCTTTGTGAAGCTTCCATTTGTTGGTTCTTGTCCTCCCCTTGGACACTGAAGAGAACAAACCCACGCTCTTTTCAGGTGGACAGATATGTTGATGATATGCTGCCTTTGGTTGCAGTGAATTCCAGCTACGTAAACCTGGTGTATATGCAGCCCAACCTGCATTTTGAAGTCCCTCAAGGACCCCCTCCTCTCTGCAAGTTGGTCTCCAGTCTGCCCCGGGGTCCAGTCTTCTGTTTTCTGCTTCTGCTCTGACTCCCACTGATGGGACCAGCAGCTGGCAGGTGCCAGAAGCAAAACAGTCTGGGTGCTGACATTTGCCGAGCCAAGAGTTTTACACTCTCATAAATTTCACTTCCATTTGTGTCTGTGCATGTGGAGGCGTGAGTGACAGAAAAACAGGTTGTCAGATTTTTGTTTCACACTCCAGGCTTCCATTCGTACTTTTGAAGGACAAAAAGGGCATGTTTATGTGTGTGTGAGAGAGAGAGCTTGCGTGTCTGGAAGCTGGTATTTTGTTAGGATTTGTTCTTTGTTGCTGCTTGAATTAACAAAAGAACTGAATGCATAAATGGTCAGAAGAAGTAAGGTTACCAAGACTGTGCAGCTGAGAGCCTGATCCCATACAACAGGTATGCAGTACCTGATTCCTTGGGGTCACAAGGCAGCCCCCAATCCCTAATTAGACCTGCTGTCTGTCTGTCTGTCTGTCTGTCTGTCTGTCTCCAGAAGTTGTGAATGCTCCAGCACTAGAAGTTTTTAAGAAGAGATTGGACAACCATTTGTTTGAAATGGTATAGGGTTCCCTGCCTAAGCAGGGGGTTGGACTAGAGGACCTCCAAGGTCCCTTCCAACTCTGTCTATTCTATTCTATTCTATTCTATTCTATTCTATTCTATTCTATTCTATTCTATTCTATCATTTATCACCTATCTATCCGTTTGTCTGTCTGTCTGTCTGTCTGTCTGTCTGTCTGTCTGTCTATCTATCTATCTATCTATCTATCTATCTATCTATCTATCTATCTATCTATCTATCTATCTAGCAATCATCTATCTATCATCTATCTGTCTGTCTGTCTGTCTGTCTGTCTGTCTATCTATCTATCTTATCTATCTATCTATCTATCTATCTATCTATCTATCTATCTATCTATCTATCTATCTATCTATCTATCTATCTATCTATCTATCTGGCTTTCCCCCCCTGATACTTAAAAGAATGTTGATTGATAATATTATGTCCTTTTACTTTTTAAAAGGTAGTTTAAAAGTCATCATAAATATTATTGTCACGATCACTAGTGAAGTCTTTTAAATGAAAGCTTTTCTTATTCCTCTGTGAATCTAATTCACACTCCTTGATTGTAATTTAGTACTGACGGTTTCTCAGCTTCAAGGGACACCAAAATAGAAGCAGACAACTGCTTATGTTAAGACTCCTCTCAAATAGCTATTGGATTTACAAAGCTATTTCAGGGAATATGAGAAACGGATTAATGGGAGATCCTTGTGGACTCTAAAATCAATGCAAAGTTGTGCTTCGTTGGCTCTCCACAATCTCTGTGTGTTTAAACAATGCAAAGAGGGGGAAAAAGAAGCTTAAAATGTCCCTGCAGGAAATGAGAGAGCAACCAGCAAAGATGTATGCGTACTTTGTGTAGCTTTCTTTTTGTGGTTGTGGTGGCACAGGTGAAGCAGAAATCACTATAATTCTTATGGAGAAAAATTGAACGGCATTATTTTGGCTTTTCTATATCTTCAGGAACAGCCTTTATGCTCCAGGGTTGCAATGCCTCCAGACATATGATAGCAATTAAAAGCATTGCAAAAAATCTCCCCAAATGACTCCTGGTCCCACTCACATGTGATTATTCTGTGTCACCCCCACCCTGATGGGGCTTGACCTTCCCCAGCAACACATCAGAACACCTCTCAGCTGCCAAAACTCTTTTCAGCCCTCAATGTACGAGCATGTTCAATCTTGCAAATGACAGCTTCTCCTACCATGGATCAGAAGCCCATTAACCTAATCAAGAAACCAGGCCAGGAAACTAACTTTGGTCTGCCAGTTTGAGACTGAGAGCTTCCATCATGTTGCAAAAGGAAAAATTTGGAGAAAGAGATGGGCAGATCTTTTGATGCAATGATTGTATCCCAGCAGTCTCTTAATGTCAGGTAGGAGATTGGGAAGCCTGAGATGATCAGTCCAGAAGACAAGGATAAAGCAGAGATCTTCCAAAAGCTGTAAATGTCCACTCTTCATCATTCAGACCAAAGAATCTAATTCTGCAGAGGTAGTTATTGTTGCATGCAATAAACTCCAGTCCCTACTTAAAATAGCTGGGGGTAAAAGAGAACTTGACCCACACCCCTGGCCAGGGGTGGGATTCAAATAGGTGAACAACCGGTTCTCTGTGTGGATGACGCTTCCAGAAGTCTATTCTGGGCCTTGGGCAACAAAAAAATTAGCTAGCGGTTCCGCGAACCGGCTGAATCCCACCACAGCCCCTGGCCCCATAGGGCAGTTGTGTCTCAGGGAAGATGGATTCCTTGACCCCTTGCAGCCTAACTATGTCCCTTTAAAATTAAAAGCAGTGGGAATCAATCTAGGACAGTGTTTTCAACCGTGGCAATTTTAGGACGTGTGGACTTCAATTCCCAAAATTCTCTAGTGAGACATCTCAAAGTTACCAAAAGGTGAAAATTGCCAAATAAGTACAATTCTTCAGCCACCAGCGATTCAGCCCCAGGTGCATCTAGGAAAATGTATACAAAGACAGATGGTGTCAGACCTGCCGCAACTTAAACCTCTAAATAGAAACGATCCTTGGCTCCATTTGTTGAGAAAGGTATAGTTTTATTGGAGATCAAGTCTACTGCAGTACTGCATAGCCAGAACTGAGAATTACATGCCAAAACCCCTAAGTTCTACTTTTCCCTCCCTAACTGCTCTTCTCTGCCCACTCCACGGTAACCAATCAAGTCCACGCAAGATGTTTTCATAACGGTCAACCCAAGCACAGCTTGGTATGTGGCTCCCTCCTTTTTCCAGCTGGATGACCTTGGAGCAGCATCGGAGGATGGCACAGTCTCTACTTTCATTTCCCCAAACATCCCCCCCCTTATCTCCCCTCTCCCCCCTTCATGGCAGCTGACAGATGGTCTCTTGGAAGACCAGAAGTTGTCTTCTCAAAATCAAAATCTTGCCTACTTCGATGGCGTTCATACCACTCAGATAAGCCAAGTAAGACGGAGAACTTTTCTTTCCTCTGGAGAAAATCAGAGGAACTGCTCACCCATCTTCTCTGTCCTCTAATATGGGTGATGGATTTCCACACACACACACACACAAAACCCTTTTTGCTATGCCTGAAACTTTTCTGTCACTCTGGCTGATTCTCAGTGCTGTGAAGAGCTGCTGATTTTAGCGGATTCCATCATCCCATATCAATATCAGCAGAGCCCCCATACTTCTGAATGCACACACATTCCCCGAACGGCCCAGTGGATGGAGCCGAGGGATGTTTTGAATCGGAGCATGAAAATATGGGAAGAATGATTAGAACGTGGAAAATCCCACTGCTCAGAATGAGACCAGATGCAGCCAGGTCTCCGGTTGAGGAACCATGCATGGCACAGATGGTGTTCGTATGCCTTTCATTAAGGGCTGGATTTATTTCTGCCAGCGTTACATCCCAATATCATCGGATGGTAATTTACACAACAGATGTGGAGGGGATATGTGCAAGAGAGGCATGAGAGGCATAAATCTGCAACATTTCTCTAGCCACCCTGTGGTTTTCTCCTGGGCCCCACATCATGGAGAGGATTTGCTTAAGGAAAAGAAGATGTCCATAGGCAGCCAGAGGCCTGGTGAAAAAGTTTTCCTCTGTTAGCTCAGCAACTTAAAAGGACTAATTGATCTATCCATGGACAAGAAGCAACAGACATTTGTGTATCCAGAGGTAATTGATTCTCGGTGTATACAGAGATCCTCATGCCTCAGAATAGTTTTACCCAGCAGTTGCCTTTGAGTGCTGCTTGTATAAACCCCCCTAGGAACTCCTTGGAAATTGCAAGAGGTTCTTCAATGAGCAGATCATTTGGTACCTTGCCAAATATTTCATTTGCATTTCCTCCAACCATTCATGCTCAGGCTTTCGAGTAAGAAGTTGCTTTCCTTCCCTTTCTCCTTTTCTACAATGCTGTCAGGTGCAAAAGTTCAGGACCATGCATTAAGTGGAGGTTCATAAAGGATTTATTGCTCAAGCCTAGAGTCTACTAACTTTAGTCAGCTAAAGTTCAATACTAAATTGGCACCAGATGAGCGACAATGGAATTCAAGAGGGATTGGATTTGGACCATTTGTGACAACTCTAAGCTGATGATACACCTAACTCCGCCCTTCCAGCTCTGGCTGCTCTTCTCCAACATCTGCATACATATAAGGGAGGGGAGCACACTAGGGAGAAGATTGACAGACATGAAGGAGAAGAAAATGTCTCATCAGTGGGTTCCTACCATAGTTATGGGAAGGCCAGGGATTTAAGTAGCTATCTGTGTTTTCGTAGTTCAGTTTTTAGTACATGGAACAGTAAATTTTGCTACATTATGGAGGAGGAGGAGGAAAAGAAGAAGAAGAAGAAGAAGAAGAAGAAGAAGAAGAAGAAGAAGAAGAAGAAGAAGAAGAAGAAGAAGAAGAAGAAGAAGAAGAAGAAGAAGAAGAAGAAGAAGAAGAAGAAGAAGAAGAAGAAGAAGAAGAAGAAGAAGAAGAAGAAGAAGAAGACATTCATTAATCATTTTAATAATAATTTGCTGATTTTATTACGGTTATTAGAAAAGTCTCCTTTGAGTTGGGCATGAGTCCTAGGGATGTCCTCAATATTTTCTTGGCAACAGCCAGGAAGTGGCTTGCTGATGCCTACGTCTTGGATGACTTCCTATAGGATTTCCTGGTAGTTCCCCACCCAGGTTCTCACCAGGTTTGACCCTACTTAGCTTGTTTTTAAATTAGCCAAACATGGCTTGGTGCTGCCACCTGCTGCAGACATCCATCCTGATGCAAAACCAGTCAGGTTGTTTGGACATGAATTTCGGAAAATCCTAAAATTGCATCCCATCTTCCTGACTTGATTCAATAGTAACATATTAAATATATTAAAATTGCTGCTCATGGGCTTACATCTTCCACTGCTTGAAATAGGAGCTTCATTCTAACTTCCAAGAGGGCTGGATAAGCTAGGACATGTATATAGATTGTGCCTCATTTCTCAAGAAGATAAATTATTTCATTTATTTGGAAAGGGAAAGGAAAGCATTTCACTTATACACAGAAGGCTGAACGTAACTGGTGACAACACCTATTGCTGTCAGTACTTAAATAACCCTTCATAGTTTAAATTAAGCAAATCAAAGAAATTTGGTGACTACGACGGATCTGTGGCTTCTGCCCTAATACACTTCTCCTTCTATGGGAAACAAATAGAGCAACCCAGTATATAACTTCAGCAGACTGGATGAGATAGTTCTAGCCTATTTTCCAAATAGGAAAATGAGATAGTTCAACCTTTTTTCCAAAGTGCCAGAAGGCAAGATGAGAAACAATGGGTGTAGACTAGTCAAGGAGAGAAGTAACCTAGAACTAAGGAGAAATTTCCTAACGGTGAGAACAATTAATCAGTGGAATGGCTTGCCTTCAGAAGTTGTCGGTGTTCCATCACCGGAGATTGTTAAGAAGAGATTGGATAGCCACTTGTCTGAAATGGCATAGGGACTCCTGCTGGAGCAGGGGGTTGGACTAGAAGACCTCCAAGATCCCTTCCCACTCTGTTACTCTGTTAACTACCTTCTGGAAGTCCATAGTAAAGAGATCAGGTATACCTCTTAAAGTAAGATGTTCCAAAGTGTTGCAACCATCACAGAGAAGGTCCACTTTCAGGTCCACATTCCCCTAAGTTTTTGTGTAGTTGGGATACAAAGCAACCCCATCCTTGATGATCATCAAGGATTGGCAGAATCCCTTTGGAAGAGACAGCTCTTGAAGGTCTGCACCATGCAGGGCTTTCTAGATTGAACCCAGCACTTTGAAGTGATGTGAAAAGTTACTTTCGAACCATATGCCTTGAAAATCATTGATCGACTGTGTTTGGTAAAAGCTGCGTCTTTTGAAAGCAGCTATGTACAGTGCCCATCACAATAGTCCTAACATATACTGTATTGATAAGGGCATAAATCAAGGTAATCAAAAACATTTGCTCTAGGAAGAATCTCAACTAGTGCACTAGCCAAACTAAAGCAAGTTTCTCCTGGCTGCAGACTTCATCTATGACTTTAACAGGAGCCACGAGTTCAGAATTTGGGTAGGCAGGACCCCTTGAAGAGCCTAGAAAAATCCCTGGAACAGAGCAGAAGCAAGGATGGTTCAGGCAATCAATAATGTTATCTTGCTAGGCTTGGTGGCACAGTGGTTAGGATGCAATATTGCAGGCTAACTCTGCCCACAGCCAGGAGTTCGATCCTGACCAGCTCAAGATTGACTCAGCCTTCCATCCTTCCAAGGTTGATAAAATGAGAACCCAGATTGTTGGGGACAATATACTGAAGATGTACACCGCCCGGAGAGTGCTGTAAAGTCTAAGTCTAAGTCCTAAGTGCTAAGTGCTAAAGTCTAAGTCTAAGCGTAAAGCACTACGGAGTGTTATATAAGTCTAAGTGCTATTGCTATTTTCTTTTTACCAAAATTAGTCCAGTTATTTGAACAAGGAACGCTGTCTAATAACTCTTCTGAATATCAACAGTGCCAAACATCTCTATTTAATGTTTAATTAATTTTCATCCCTGCCATTTTGTACCTCATTAAGAAACCTACCCAACATCAATAAATCCCAACCGCTTCTCTGACCAAGCTCAACGCAAAGGTTTCTTGTTTGAAGGCTCCCCTCTATTGTTTATGACCGCAACGTAAGGTCTCATTGATTTCTTATGGCTCCGAAACACATGTGTTACAATTATTTTTTTGTGAAAGGCACACACAGAAAAATAAGCCATTAGACTTACTGATGAGTACCATCCATCTGTTTGGGAGCTGATGAGGCAGAACAGATTTATTGCTGGGGGTTTTTTTGAGGCGCACTATTGCTTAAAAGTCAAGAGTACATTTGTGCTAAATCTGCCACAGGCATCCATGAGACAATCTGATGTGGTTTTAGGCCACTCCTCTAGCTACACACCAGTAAGAATTTGCTTTTGACTGAAATTGGAGTGGGGGGGGCTAACAAACTTTAAGATGATAAATTATTTGATAGAAAGGAGGGTGGAAGATGTAATAGTATGTTTTTGTGTTATTTCCTTCCCTTTTCTCTTTTTCTTTGTTATTATTGTACACTTTTGCTGCATGGAAAAATCTTTTTATCTTTATTCTTTATTGGCCAAGTATGATGGGACACACAAGGAATTTGTCTCCACGGCATAAGCTCTCAGTATACATAGAAACAGCAAAGTAATATACTCATAAGATACCAATAGAAGAAGGTAGTAGGAAAGATGATAGCAATAGTATAATAATAATAATACAGCCCTACTACTTGGGTAAATATCCTTAGACGTAAGCCAGTGCTTATACTAATACTAATAAATATCAAAAGATACATATTAAAAATGAGCAAACTCGTCCCTTTCAATTTATGATTAATGGTCAATGAAAATGGTTAATGAAGATTGATTCAATCACGGGCAAGGGCATTATGAAGGTGGCAATTGTGTGGGCCAGGTTTTCTGTGCCCAGACGCAAGAAAAGACTGGACAGCCACTTATCTGAAACAGTATAGGGTCCCCTGCTTGAGCAGGGGGTTGGACTAGAAGACCTCCAAGGTCCCTTCCGGCTCTATTTGGATTGATCCCTTTTCCTGTCCTTTCAAGGATCGTGAAGAAATAAGAATGAATTTTGTAAACAAATCTGTAAGGAGTATATATATATATATATATAATGAAATAACTAATTAATTTATGATCACCAGGAGGGTTTAAGTAAAAATACTTTAATTGAAAACCGAGCTTTCGTTGGGAGCTCCCAACATCTTCAGGGTTAAAAGCCAGTTAAAGGAATGATTTAAATAATTATATAACTATAATTAAATAATATATATATTCCACGATAAATGGTCAAAAGCTCTGGGTTTCAAACTCATAGTACCATTCCCCCAGTAATTCACCAAAACATTTTAAAATTTATTTATAGGTTGCCTTCCAGATATATTGACCCAGTTGGAGAGGTTTCTGCATTCTTTCCTGCAGCAATACAGTCAGTCAATTCCCCGATGCTTCCCCCCCCCACACACACGCTTTTTTCCCCTCTCTCTCTTTAATCTGCCCGGATGGAGTTCCATTTGTCCCATCTCTGTCTGGACAACATCTGGAGCCTCAGGAAACTCAGCTGCTTGGCTTTTTCATGCACTTCAGAGGAGGGGGGGGTGGGGGCTGAGGAAAGCAAGAGCATCTTTCCAACCAAACAAGGCCTTTTGTTCTCTCCGAGCAAGTGTTTCTCATTAAAATTGTCATCTCCCTAACAAATTGCTTCATTTCTCCTGCAGCTGGGCTGATCGTGTTCCTCCGGGTTTGCACGGGGCCGTAACCTTCCTAAGGGATTGGAAGACTAGAGGGGGGGAGGGGGGAAAAGTGACTTTGCATTTCTTTATTCCCTCTCCCCGCTTGTGCCATTTCGCAGCGCGGGAAACATCTGCATTTTTTTTTTCTCTTTTACTGACTTAGTGGAACTTTTCTACGTTTTTTTTTGTTTGTTCGGGTTTTACTTTTTATTTGCTCGCCCTGTAGTTTCTCTGGGCAAGTTCCTGCTAGCAGCAAACATCTGTCCCCTGTTAGAAGCTTCTTTCAAAGGCAGGAAAGACAGCTGGGCCCCTTTGAGGAAGGGAGAAGTCTCCCACTCCATAAAAATGTTCTGCATTCCGACTCTTGAAGCAAAAAAGGAGAGAAGCACATACCGCATTTGGCTTGAGAAGTTCTCATGCTGGGTAGGAGAACGGTGTTGCTGCTTTGGATCTTCTCCAACAGGATGTAGAAGGGGAAAAGGGACTGTTGAGTTGAGTTGATTCCAACACAATCCTACACCCTTTACCCGTTGTTTCAGGCAGAGAGGGTGGAGTTGGGGGGCTATGGTACCTTTGACTGAAGAAGGCGGTGTGATGTTCATTGTGGAACCAAGATGTTCATGACTTCATCACAGATAAAAAGATCACTTCCAGGACAGAGAAAGGATTACCAGCCTCTGCATCACAGCATTAGAGTAGAGCATCAGTAGTGATAAGTTCAATATTGTCTGGCCACCTAATGAGAAGGAAGGACTCACTGGAGAAGGGCCTAATGCTGGGAAAGATTGAGGGCAAGAGAAGAATGGGATGACAGAGAAGGAGGTGGCTGGATGGAGTCACTGAAGCAGGAGGCGTGAGCTTAAATGGACTCCAGAAGACAGGAAGACCTGGAGGAACGTTGTCCATGGGGTCGCGATGGGTCGGACACGACTTCGCAACTAACAACAACAAAAAAGAGGGAGGCAGTGTTTTGCCCACAGGAACCAACATGCTTTAGACTTGTGATTCTCAACTTTTCCTTCACCACAGTCCCCCTTCAAATACTTTTTGTGGCTACGGATCATGGCCACGGACTCCCAAGACTTAACTCAAGATTTAAATCAGTGGTTCTCAACCTTTTCATCACCACAGACCCCCTTTAAATATCTTTTGTGGCCATGGTCCATGGCCACAGACCACCAAGAGCTAACTCAAGATTTAAATCACATTTCTGCAAGCCTTTGCGGACCCTCTGTGATGACATTGCACCCCCCCTCCCCAGGGATCTGCAGACCACAGCTTGAAAACCACTGCTTTAGACACTTCCAAACTTCTTCCCTTCCTGAAGTTGATGTTGCTTGTTGAGTCCTTTAATCATCAAAACAAAAGGACATATTGGAAGGAAACATCATATTTCTTTCCTGTCATCCCCACCAGCATTCTTAGAGAATAAAAATGGTGGGGTGTCACTGCAGACCCACACTGTGGTTGGATGTCTGTCCTCCATGCTGAGATAGAAATGAGAGTCTGAAAGTGATGGAGGACATCCTGGAGAACAAGAAGTAAAAATAAGAGCACCGTTTCATTTGCTTTCTGGTATCTGGGGGTCTGCTTACACTTATTTTAAGCCAACATTTTGTGGTGTGTGACATGAACAAATGGAAGCTAAACTAAGTGGTGAGGCCCAATGTGTTTTTAAAAGCAATGTACATCTACAGTCACATTTAAATGACGAGTTTATGGTGGAACCCAACCAATATATCTAGAAAGTGCATATTTTAGAAGGGCATGTTTACAAAAATGTGCTCAGCAAGTATAATAATCCCTTCATTTCATTGTGTGATTGACCTCTGTTAGGTAAATCTATATTTGCTTATATTTCACAGATTTAAACAGTTTATAATCAGTCTCTGTGCTGAGCACTGTAAGGTGGTTATAGTATATACAATAATGTGGAACCGCCAGGAAAGATTTCTTAGCACCTCGATAAAGTTTTGTTTTTTCAAATTTTGAAGCAGTTGGGGGGGGGTTGTAACTAGTGAAATGGTGTAAAGCTGGCATAAATAGCTACAAATGTTGGTGTAATCAATCATAAATTAAATGTCTAAATATTTAAATTCCACTATCTGCTGCGGTTCTTTGGATACATTGGTAGTGTAGACCTTGTTAGAAGAAGCAGTTGGGCATAATGGTTAAGACATCAGGCTAGAAGATGAAAGGCTGTGAAACCATGAATTCTAGTCCCACCTTGGGCAAGAAGTCAGCTTGGGTGATCGTGGCCCAATCACTCTGTCTCAGCCCTAGAAAGCAGACAATGGCAAGTCTCAAAGATGCTTTTTCAAAAGGCAGCTGAACTGTTTTGGTGGGGGTTTTTTTGAGGAAGAAGAAGTTTCTCTTTTCCTCTCGGAAGCTTCTGAAGCTTCCATCCTTGGCTGGTTGGAGCTGTGGGTAAAACATTTGCGAAAAAGACATTTGCTGGCTTAGGGTTCCCCGGACCTTTCTGCTTGTCAAACCCCTTCATGAAGTTTCAGATTGTTCATCAATCCCCAAACATTTGTTATATGAAAATAATTTTCTTCTTCTTCTTCTTCTTCTTCTTCTTCTTCTTCTTCTTCTTCTTCTTCTTCTTCTTCTTCTTCTTCTTCTTCTTCTTCTTCTTCTTCTTCTTCTTCTTCTTCCTTCTTCTTCTTCTTCTTCTTCTTCTTCTTCTCCTTCTTCTTCTTCTTCTTCTTCTTCTTCTTCTTCTCCTTCTCCTTCTCCTTCTCCTTCTCCTTCTCCTCCTTCTCCTTCTCCTTCTCCTTCTCCTTCTCCTCCTCCTCCTCCTCCTCCTCCTCTTGAAAAAGCACCTTTGAGTCAACTATGACCTGGATGACTGAGAATCTCCATAGACACTTAGGCAATGCCAGGCAAGTCACCAGGAGTCAACACTGACTCAAAGGCACACAGGGAAAAAAGACACTGTTAGGGAGACACCAACCTTGTTTGTGCCCATCCAGCCAACATGTCTGCTTTGAAATGGAAGGAGGAGGAGGAGGAGAAACGTCATCCCTCATGGATATGATTAATGCAGCATCAAAATTCCCAACTTCGGCCAGGTGCAAATAGCTAATTCCCTCAGCCCACGCATCAATTTTGAGTGTAATTCCTAAGATCAGCCTCTTTTTTCCTAACTTTAATGGGAACCAGCTGCCTCCCATTGTCGATATTTAATAACAAGGCTTCAGCAAAAGTCGGCGAGGGAGAGGGGGAGGGGGAGAAAGCAAGAGGGGAGGATGGATGGATGGATGGCTGAAAAAAAAAACACATGTCTTTGCAGTCCCCTCCTGGGAGAGGTTCCCAAAATTCTTGGGGCAGAATAACCTGCTGAAACATCTCGCTGGATTAAACAGGTCCCCTCTTGCACGCTTAAGAGTACAACCTGGCTTACCAGAGGCTGCAGATTTCAGCTGCAACAGTGCAGTGGTGATATGGACAATGTTTTCTTTCTTTAATATCTTGCATATGTCTCTCTTTTGTTATCTTTCGTTACCTTTTGTTACCTTTTTTTTCCTTTTATTTTCTTTCACCTTGACCCTTTACAACAGGGGTCCTCATCCTTGGCAACTTTAAGACTTGTGGACTTCAACTCGAAGTCCTGGAATTAAGGAGAAACTTCCTTACAGTGAGGATAATCGACCAGCGGAACAGCTTTGCCTTCAGAAATCGTGGGTAAATCCATCCCTGGAGATTTTTAAGAAGAGACTGGACAGTTACTTGTCTGAGATGGTATAGGTTCTCCTGCTTGAGCAGGGGCTGGACTAGAAGACCTCCGAGGTCCGTTCCAGTTCTATTCTATTCTATTCTATTCTATTCTATTCTACCTGTAGTTACTATTGAAGTAATAGTAGTAGTAGTAGTAGTAGTAGTAGTAGTAGTAGTAAAGTTGGAAGGGACCTTGAAGGTCATTTAGTCCAACCCCCTGCTCAGGCAGGAAACCCTATACCATTTTGGACAAATGGCCGTCCAGTCTCTTCTTAAAAACTTCCAGTGTTGGAGCATTCACCCCTTCTGGAGGCAGGTTGTTCCACTGGTTAATTGTTCTCACTGTCAGGAAGTTTCTCCTTAGTTCTAGGTTGCTTCTCTCCTTGGTTAGTTTCCACCCGTTGCTTCTTGTCCTGCCTTCAGGCGCTTTGGAAAATAGCTTGACTCCCTCTTCTTTGGGGCAGCCCCTGAGATACTGGAAGACTGCTATCCTGTCCCCCCTCATCCTTCTCTTCGTTAAACTAGACGTACCCAATTCCAGCAACCGTTCCTTATATGCTTTAGCCTCCAGTCCCCTGATCATCTTTGCTGCTCTTCTCTGTACTCTTTCTAATGACAATGTACTACTAATGAAGGATCTGCTGTTAATTTAGCTAGCTTGAATTCAAGATCCTAGCAACTTGGACAACTTTTTTGATATGCTTTCATCAAGAGGAATATTTATTAGATCTCTTTGTCGCTTTGGTCTTAACTGATTCTCGGAAGGCGCAGGCGAAGTGTTGACTCTGGGTGAAACTGTCCCCAAAGAAGCAGTGCCTGTGGTTGAAGCCAAGTGCCAGCGGTCTGTCAGTGCATTCCTCTTCTCATTATAAAAATCATCTTTTGCTTTTCATCATTGAAAGCAGATGCGGAGAGTAAATAAATAAAAACAAGCAGCCGTCGTCTCGCCTTCCGTACGAAAAAAGCCACTAGAAAAAGTGCTGGTCCGGTTTGTCTACTTTACATGCCAACTTCTGCTTAAAGCAGATCAGCCTGACGCACGATGCGCCTGTGACTGCTCTGGGCTTGAGGCTTTCCAGCTACTTGGAGAAGGATCAACTGGTTTTTTTGGGGGGGAGGGGAGGGGGCAGCGCTGCGCCAGAATTTGTCAACACCCAAAAGCTGGAATATCAGCAACAGACTTCCACAGCAAGCATTCTCCCTGATCACTTAGATCAGGGGTAGGCAACCTTGGCTCTTTTAGGACTCGTGGACTTCAACTCCCAGAATTCCTGAGCCAGCCATGCTGAGGGGAAAGGGAGAGTTTCCAAGCTGAGCCATGCTGGCTCAGGAATTCTGGGAGCTGAAGTCCACGAGTCATAAAAGAGCCAAGGTTGCCTACCCCTGACTTAGATTGATAAAAAGCATCCACAAAAGAGACCTAAAACAAGATGGAGCGACGATATCGGCAATCAGCAAAAATAAACTCAAGGTAGAAAATGCAGAAGGTGCCTTCATCCTGCAAGGGAATAGACAATGGCTAAGATAATAATAATAATAATAATAATAATAATAATAATAATAATAATAATAATAATAATAATAATAATAATAATAATAATAATAATAATAATAATAGTGGTGGTGGTGGTGGTGGTGGTGGTGGTGGTGGTGGTGGTGGTGGTGGTGGTGGTGATGATGATGATGATGATGATTGCCCTCAATCTTTCCCAGCATCAGGCTCTTCTCCAGAGTCCTTCCTTCTCATTAGGTGGCCAAAGTACTTGAGTTTCAACTTCAGGATCTGGCCTTCTAAAGAGCAATCAGGGTTGATCTCCTCTAGGACTGACCGGTTTGATCGCCTTGCAGTCCAGGGGACGACAGAGAATGAGGTGGCTGGATGGAGTCACTGAAGCAGGAGGCCTGAGCTTAAATGGACTCCAGAAGATGGTAGAGGACAGGAAGGCCTGGAGGAACGTTGTCCATGGGGTCGCGATGGGTCGGACACAACTTCGCAGCTAACAACAACAAACTTCAGCCAGCAGATACATAGAGCCTTAGTCTGGAGACAGAGGAGATCACACATTTGAGGAAGTCTCATTTAATGAGCTTGGTGGATCAACGGTGAAAGTCACTTTCCCAAGTAAGGAAGGAAGGATTAGTTGTGCAGTTGATCCTCTTGAATTTCTCTCCTCTGACAAGATATGTGAACACTGTGTTCCTGAAAAACTGAAGAATGGTAAACATAGGCTTGGTGGCAGGATTATTTTGAAAGTAGACAGACACTCTGTGTTTAGCCTTTGGCACAACTAGTCTTTTTGGCTACCAGCCATGTTGAAAAGGGTGTTTTCTTTGAGCTGGCAGCCCTGTCAACACAAGCGATTCCAGGCTGACTCTTTATCCATGCAAAAGCAAATGGCAGCATTCCTGGGGTCTCTCGGGGTCTCCCCGATTAGAAACCAGAAGGCTGTGTTGTTTTCTCTTCTCTGGCCAGTCCAGTTATGGACCAGGAAGAAAGTTATGGGTTGGCAATGCATAGAAAGGGGATAAGTGAATGTTAATCAAAGAGCATCATTTCTATTATTTCAAATATAGCATGTCCTCGACGTACAATCACAACTAGGACCGGAATTTCCATTGTTAAGCCAGGCGGTTGCTAAGTCAGTCACATCTGATTTTACAACTTTTTTTTGCCAGGTTTGTTAAGTGAAACATTTCACAGACTATCTGTACTGGATTCCTCTCTACTCTCATGAGAATGGGGGTCTATCTCCAATCCAGAAGGGATAAACTGAGTTCAGAAGCTATACCAATTTCATCCAAATTAGTTCTGAAGTTTGATAGGATAGGATAGGATAGGATAGGATAGGATAGGATAGAAACTTCGTTGTCACTTTAAATGTACACTAATCAGCATACCTTAAACTAAAATTTCATTACATTCAGCTCTCAGAAAAAAATACCATTATGCATATACCCCCCCACTCACACATATATGACAGAGAAACATCACAGTCTAGCTCGAATGTATTCATATGCATGATGAAAAAAAAAAGAATCCTGCAAATTTACAAGATGGATGGCATAGGGAACAAGGCTGTTACAGAATCTATAAATACTTCAAAACCTCCTCCCAGAGGGGAGCAACAGAAACAGACTGTGAAGTGGGTGTGTGGGGTCTCTAACAATGCTTCGAGCTCTAAGCACATAGCACTCATAAGCAGTATCCTGAATAAGGGGAAGTGAGATTCCTATAATCTTCTTAGCTGTCCTCACCACTCTCTGTATAGATAGACCTTCTATCTGAGGCTCTGCTAAACAGTGATGCAGTTTATTAAAACGCTCTCAATCGTGCCTCTGTAAAAAGTGGTCAGGACAAAAGGAGAAAGATGTGCTCTCATTCATCACACTACATCATTCCATTGTTACATAAAGATAGACACATGCTGACTATTTTTAAAAAAATTATCCTGAAGGTTCGATCCATCGAGAAGATTTAAACAAGCAAGTCTTTGTATATCTTGATGGATCAGGAGCCCTTCTCTCCCTTTGCTGGCTGAATCTTCAATTAAAAGGCTTTTTCCAGCCCGAGGATGGAGGAAAACTATTGCTGGTTATATCCAACCCTAGAGCCATTAAAAAAAATAATAATGCTGTCCTAATTATCTCTCCATAGTGTGGAATAATTAAGGAGAAGGGTAGCAGATGTGGAACAGCCATAAAACTCCCTTGTGTCAAGCCAACTTCATCATGGCCACAGCTTTTTAGAGAAGAAGACAGGAAAATGAATTGGTTTGTCTCATCAGCCGAGAGCACTGAACAGGGATGCAGGTTGCTTGCCGTGAAAGGTGCAGATAATGAGGAAAAAGAAATAGAAATAAGACCTTTTAATAGGAAAAAACAGATAAACAGCTTTAGTTCTCAATAGACGGGCATCTTGTAGAAATACTACTAAGGGGAACAATAGCTATTAGATACTAGAGACATTCCTCCAAAGCTTATTTTCTAAGTAGGGTTCTTAATGGTAGCTACAGTTTTAATCTTATCGGTCCTCTGGCTGATAAGACGACTATTAAGATAAATTTATATAACAAAATGCAAAGTTGCTCTTTATGGACTCAATCCAACTGACCTAATATTATTTACTTTTAACGAGCCATTGCTTCGATTACAATAAAATACTAGCATTTTTTTTCCTTTCCCTTATTTTTTTAGTATTCTGGAAAGGAAAACTGATTAGTGTCCTTGGGTTTCCTTGGATCAGATTTTTTAAGCACCGTATCTTTTCAGCTCCCTAATGTGTATTTTTTTTTTTTTTAATCTCTAGAGTATATGAAGTTTTTCATTTTGGTATGTTGATAGACACCTCTTTTTGTCATCTTCCTCGCTTTCTGTCTCACTTGATATATAAATTCAGAGAGAGAGAGGGAGAGAGAGAGAAAGAGAGAATGCTCTGGAATAAATAATATTATTTCCAATAATATCTCGAGATGGGAGAAGATGGCAAGTAAGAATTGATGGGCAGCAGGGAGAAAGTGGAGTTGCTTAATTCATTCTTTGCATCTGTCTTCACACCAACGGAAAAATCGCAAACAAAGCAGTACTGTAAAAGACGGATGAGGAATACAAGTCAAAGTAGGCAAGAAAATGGTAAGACAACATCTGTCTCCCCCCCCACCAGATGAGTTCAGATCACCAGGATCAGATGGATTACATCCAGTGGTGGGATTCAAATAGGTTCTCTGTCTGGATGCCACTTCCAGAAGTCCACTCTGGGCCTGGGGAACAAAAAATTAGCTACCGGTTCTGCCGAAGTGGTGCGAACTGGCTGAATCCCACCACTGATTACATCCCAGTGTTCTGAAGGAGCTGGCAGATGAGATCTTGGAAAAATTGAACCATATCTTTCAAAGATCCTGGTGTCCTGGGAAATTACCAGAATACTGGAAAAGAGCTGATGTGATTCCCATCTTCAAAGAAGAGGGGGAAAAAATGGATTCCGTCTCTGTTATTCTGATGTTCTGAAGATCCCATTTGAGAAAATAAAAATAAAGTAATGGAAAGTCAATATTTTCTTTGGAAATATGCCCATCTGACCAGAGGAGAAAAAACTGCAAAGAAACACAAATCTTTTGTGTGTTTTTTCTGAGCTATATAACATCTTGGGGAAACTACAAAAACGATTGGGAAAAATTCCTCCTTTTCTTGACCAGCCACAAAAAACATGGCGTTCATTTCTGAATAAGAAAGTGTCTTGTGATAACCCTATTGTGACTGATTGATTTTGTGCCATCAAGTCAGGGTTGACTCTTAGTGACAACATAAATAGATTTTATCCAGGAAGATCTGTCCTCAGCCTGGTTCTTTTTTTTTTTCCCCAATGGGCGAAAAAAAAAGTTTCTTATCACTGTTTTGTTGATGGTCATCCTCTCCTTCTCTTTCTTTCCAGCTTTCCCATATTATGGACTTTTCAAAAGAGCTGAGCTGATCATTGCTCTCCAGCTTGGTCCTTGGGTCTTCCAACCATCACTGCTGTAATTCAGTCCATCCAGCATGGTATGGTCTTTCTCTCTTTCCTTCTGCATTTCCCAGCACTATAGACTGCTCCAGAGAGTGAGGTCTGAAATAATGTGCTTAAAGTAAGATAATTTGTGCCCAGTCATTTGTGCCATGAGTGAGATGTCTGGGATTTGTCCAAGTACATGTTATCGTAGCATCCTCACATTTATTTATTTACGTAGATTAAAAAACACCCAAGTTCCAAACAACTCTGGATGCTTTACATAACAAAGAGATGTAAGTCCAAAAAATAAACCATAGGAAACCATTACCAAATCTTTCAGAGGCTCAACACCATCCTAGCCCAATAGGAGAGGGGGGGGAGAGGGGGAAGGATAGGAGGAAGAGGAGGAGGAAAGGGGGAGGAGGAGGGGAGGAGGAAGGGGGAGGGGAGAAGGGAGGAGGAGAAGGAAGAGGAAGACGAGGAGGAGGAAGAGGAGGAAGAGGAGGAGGGAAAGGGGAGGAGGAGGGAAAGGGGAGGGAAGGGGAAGGGGAGCAGAAGGGAGGAGGAGAGGGGGAGGAGAAGGAAGAGGGAGACGGGAAGAGGAAGAGGGATAGGAGGAAGAGGAGGAGGAGNAAGAGGGGGAGGGGAGGAGGAAGAGGAAGAGGGAAAGGGGAGGAAGGAGGAGGGGAGGAATGGGAAAGGGAGCAGAAGGGAGGAGAGGGGGAGGAGGGATAGAAGGAAGAGGAGGGAAAGGGGAGGAGGAGGGGAGGAAGAGGGAGACGGGGAGGAGAAAGAGGAGGAGGGAAAGGGGAGGGGGAGGGGAGGAAGGGGAAAGGGAGCAGAAGGGAGGAGGAGGAGGAGAAGGAAGAGGGAGACGGGAAGAGGAAGAGGAGAACTTTTCTAATTACTTTTATTCCCACTACAGAAAAAAGCCCACCCATCTCTTCAGCCTTCTTTTCCCAGCAAGCTAAAATGGCAGAAATTGAAAATCTGGCACCCCCCCTCCCCACGGCCGTGTCTGCTGTCTGATCTAAAGGTGTGACAAATTAGCATGGCTTTCCCGCAAGGACCCCATCAGACAAGTCTGAGCCGAGCCATTTTCCTGCAGCCGAGCTGAAGAAATTCTTCGCAACTGGCAGGTCAGGAAGGCCACGGGGGGGGGGGGGGGAGGGAGAGGGCCCCAAAGCGGCTGTTGGCAAAAACCAACGGTTGACTGGATGGCTTGGAAATATTCTCAGGCAAGACCGTCACCCTCCAATCGCGGAGAAAGCTTCCCGAAGAGAATTTGATTCAAGAACTGACTTGCAAGTTGCCGAGAGTTTTCTTGGGGCCTTCAGAAGTCAGAGATCCGGGGGCACATTCAGCCTAAACAAGGAAGGAAGCATTCAGAGGCTTTAAAATAAATGTCCTTTAAAATAAAGCTTTTGAAATACTCTGTCCTGCAGATAACGCACTCGCTGAACTCAAGCAACTTTTAAAATGTAACATCGTTCGATTGATGTGGCCAGTAGACGACTCAAGCTAGCTCACAACGTTAAACTAAGCAGATACGTACGTACAGACACAAAAATAAAAGGAAAAATAAAACACAGATCATCCCTAGACTTCCAAGAAAGTGTAACCAGGACACGGCTATGATCGGTTTAGGACCTTTTTTTGATTTTCTGAGCCAAAAGCAAATAAACTCAATGTTGGGAGATGATTAAAAAAAGAGAGAGAGAGAAAACGGTTTCAATTTCTTGCCTCTAGGTCTGCAAACCGTGTTCTTTTTTTCTTTCTTTTTTCTAGCTGTCTCATTTTGCCATTCATGGTGCACCTGTTCAAATCGGATTCAGAAAATGAAATCAGTGGGGGGGGAAAACACTGCCTGTGGGCTTTTCTTTAAGTTTTGTTTTGTTTTTTTCCAGAAGGAGCTTTGAAGGAAAAGCAAAACAAGAGAGACGTGCTTATCTGCAAACTCTCTCTGGGTTTTTTTTTCCCCCCCTTCCAGAGGATGTTATAAATGGGCTTCACCAAACAAACCAACAAAAGTGCATATAGTCAAGGCCATGGCTTTCCCAGTTGCAATGTATGGCTGTGAAAGTTGGACCATAAGAAAGGCTGAGCGCCAAAGAATGGAGGCCTTTGAACTCTGGTGCTGGAGAAGACTCCTGCGAGTCCCCTGGACTGCAAGGCGATCCAACCGGTCAGTCCTGGAGGAGATCAACCCTGACTGCTCTTGAGAAGGCCAGATCCTGAAGTTGAAACTCAAGTATTTTGACCACCTAATGAGAAGGAAGGACTCACTGGAGAAGAGCCTGATGCTGGGAAAGATTGTTCTTTTTACTATGGCTGGTCCTATCATCAGCCAGATGTTTAGGCTGGATTTGGCATTTTTTTTTATTCACCTATCAAGTCCTTCCCAAAGACTTGGGATAGGCAGATGTTGTTTGATTATGTTGAAGATATCATCGCAAGATGTAAGCTGTTCCAATTAAATTTGCCTTTTTCAATTGACTGGTGGCGATTTTGTCAGTGCAGATGGCATTCAAATGATTCTCCAGATGTTTTGAAATCTTATTATATCCTACGTTTTCTTTTAAGGAGCTCAAACGGGCATACACACCCTCTCTCATTTTATTCTCCCAATAATTGTCCTGTGAGGTAGGTTTTGCTGGGAGACAAGGACCCTTATTTATTTTTTACAGATTTCAGAAGTACAGTATTGCAGCCTCAATATGGAAAAAAGAGCAATAGAATAGAAGGTATACAAAATATTGTCACCTTCTGGTAGAATGAGGTGTCTCAATGAGTTAAACAGGGGAATATAATGAAATCTGAAAGGAATATTACTCTAGGTGGCCCAATGAAGCATGATAGTCCCATTATGGAAAATAAGTAAATAAATTGGACAGTCATTTGACTGGGGTGGTATACGGTCCCCTGCCTTGAGTAAGGGGCTGACTAGAAGACCTCCAAGGTCCCTTCCAGCTCTATGATTCTATATTCTATGCAGAATATGCTGCAATGTGTTTAGGCCATACCATAGAACATACCCCCACCTGCATCTAAGTTGGGTATGCATAGAGAAAATAGAACAATGCATTTTACACATAGCTTTCTGTTTCAATCTCTTGGATGTCTTGAAAGGTCAGTTCTTATAGATTTTGTAAAAGAAAAAAAAAACACGAGTCTTTTTCTTTTCCTGGGGCATGGTGTGGATTTTCCAGAATATCTTGATCAAAGAATCAGAAAATCATTTCCAGTCTGTACAAATACTGTAGACACGTTTTCTTTCTGCTCACATCATTTTGCATTGTACATTTTTATTCAAAATCAGTCCAGTCTGAGTACTTGCTAAGAGAATAAAAATTCCTATTTAATTGGGCATAATGGTTAACAGATGTAATTAGGGTCATATATATAGGCAGGTGCAAAGATCAAGATTTTTTTTCCCCAAACAAACTAGTCCCAAATGGTAATTGACACAAGAACAATCCATGGACTTCCCCATTTCTCACCTCATACAAATAAAAAGCAAACACTATGGAAGAGAGTCATGAAAATATATAGCAGCCTTTAATACTGTTAATATTTAAAGCAGCAGTAATTCAGACAGTCATATTCCTTTATGTGCAATTGTTCTTTGAAATTAACTGGCTTGGCACTCCTATGCTTTAAAGCACTGGTCCGCACAAACAAGCAAAGCTCCATCTGTGGGATGCAGGCAGCACACAAAACCATGCCCCCTTCGGTCCGTGGAAAAACCTCTCTCCATGGAACCAATCCCTGGTGCCCAAAAGGTTGGGGACCTCTGCGTTAAAGTGAGCACCAAATTGTTGTTGTTGTTAGTTGCAAAGTCGTGTCCGACTCATCGCGACCCCATGGACAACGTTCTTCCAGGCCTTCCTGTCCTCTACCATCTTCTGGAGTCCATTTAAGCTCACGCCTGCTGCTTCAGTGACTCCATCCGGCCACCTCCTTCTCTGTCGTCCCCTTCTTCTCTTGCCCTCGATCTTTCCCAGCATCAGACCCTTCTCCAGTGAGTCCTTCCTTCTCATTAGGTGGCCAAAGTATTTGAGTTTCAACTTCAGGATCTGGCCTTCTAAAGGGCAGTCAGGGTTGATCTCCTCCAGGCCTTCCTGTCCTCTACCATCTTCTGGAGTCCATTTAAGCTCACGCCTCCTGCTTCAGGGACTCCATCCAGCCACCTCATTCTCTGTCGTCCCCTTCTTCTATTGCCTTTGATCTTTCCCAGCATTAGGCTCTTCTCCAGTGAGTCCTTCCTTCTCATTAGGTGGCCAAAGTACTTGAGTTTCAACTTCAGGATCTGGCCTTCTAAAGAGCAGTCAGGGTTGATCTCCTCTAGGACTGACCGGTTGGATCGCCTTGCAGTCCAGGGGACTCGCAGGAGTCTTCTCCAGCACCATAGTTCAAAGGCCTCCATTCTTTGGCGCTCAGCCTTTCTTATGGTCCAACTTTCACAGCCGTACATTGCAACTGGGAAAACCATGGCCTTGACTATACGCACTTTTGTTGGCAGGGTGGTGTCTCTGCTTTTGAGTATGCTGTCTAGATTTGCCATAGCTTTCCTCCCCAGGAGCAAGCGTCTTTTAATTTCTTGGCTGCAGTCCCATCTGCGGTGATCTTGGAGCCCAGGAAGATAAAATCTGTCACTAACTCCATTTCTTCCCCATCTATTTGCCAGGAATTGAGAGGGCCGGATGCCATGATCTTGATTTTCTTAATGTTGAGTTTCAAGCCAACTTGTGCACTCTCCTTCTTCACCCGCATCAAGAGGCTCTTTAGTTCCTCTTCACTTTCTGCCATTAGAGCACCAAATACTGAATACCATTAAATATACAAGCGCGCCATCTTCTGGCTATTGTCAACTATTGCTCAAAGTACTGATATTGTTGTGCAGGCAGTCCTCAACTTACAAGCGCAACTGAGCCCAAAATTTCTGTTGCTAAGCGAGACAATTGTCAAGCGGGCCTTGCCCCATTTTACGACCTTTCCTGCCAGTCGTTAAGTGAACGACTGCAGTAGTTCAGTTAGCAACGCGGTCATTAAGCGAATCCGGCTTCCCCATTGACTTTGCTTGTCAGAAGGTTGCAAAAGGGGATCATGTGACCCCACGATGCTGCAAACTGTCGAAAATATGAGTCAGTTGCCAAGCATCTGAATTTTGATCAGGTGATCACGGCTGCAACGGTCATTAAGTGTGAACAGCGGTCGTCACTTTTTTCAGTGCAGTGCACATGTAACTTTGAACGGTCGCTAAATGAGCAGATATTTGCCACTATTGCAAAACCAAACAAACTGTTGTAAATCGAGGACTACCTAGTACCACATTAAGAGGAAGCACCGGTGGTCCTTGATTAACAGCCATTTTGTTCAGTGCCTCTTTTTATTTTCTTTATCAATCTACCGGCAACAGGGAAAAAAGGAAGGAAAAGCGTTTTTTTTTCCTCCCTCTTCAACAACGCGAACCGGATTTAAACAAACCCAGCACAGAACAAAAACTGAATACAAAAACAAATACAAATACAGAGATTCTGTATTCCGAGACGATGCATACTTTGCAGCCAGTTAAGCTACAGTAACCTGCCCAGTGCCGGCATAATTTCCTTTGAGCATCCAGAATTTCCCATTTTCCGGTTTGCTTGTTTTTTTTTCCCCTGAATTTGGGATTAAGAACTCAGCCAAGAGAAAAAGAATAAAAAAAAGGGGGGGGGAAAGCACCTGGAGCCCATCTGGAACTTCTAGTGACTTCACCCAGGCCTTTTTTCTTGGTGATTGTATTGTTTTCTTGGAAGGAGATGATCCCCCAGCTAACAATCCCGCTGAGATCCCCTCGTGGTCTCCCATCCAGGCCGCCCTCCCTCCCTCCCCGAGAACAAACCAGCGCGCTGTTGGCTGCCGAAAGCGAAAGTCTCGCGAGACGAGACTCCGCGCGCTTCCTGCGGCCCAACCCGCGTCTTCCAAAACGTCACTTCCGCCTAAACCGGAAGTTGACGCTCAGGTGGTTACTATGTGGGGGGGGTTGTTTTCTTTGGGCGATCCGGGCTTTTCGCGCAGAGGGAGGGGATTCCTCCTCCTCCTCCTCCTCCGGCCGGGAACCGCCGGTGAGCGCGCCGGCCCCGAGGCGGCTTCTCCCTCGGGGGAGCGGCTGCCCTTCTTCGGTCTCTTCCCTCCAGCGGTGGGCCCGGTGGTCGTGCAAACTGGGCTGGAGGGGGGGCGATGAGCAGCTTCCTGGCTGCCCCCCCTCCTCAGGAGGGGGATAACGGGGTGGGGGGAGCCCCCCCCGATGTATTGGGGGCCGTGACGCCCCCGTGGCCATCGGCAGCCGTTGTTGGAGCGCCTAAGCCAGGGGGCAGCCGGGCGGACTTCAACTCCCAGAATGCCCCAGGCAGCATAGGGAATGGGTGGACTTGACTAGATGGCTAGGGAATTCTGGGAGTTGAAGTCCACAAGTCATCAAAGGGCCACGTTTGAAGCCCCCTGGCTTAAGCCCTTGTCTCTCCATTCTGAGCCAGGGGGCAGCCGGGCGGACTTCAACTCCCAGAATGCCCCAGGCAGTATAGGGAATGGGTGGACTTGACTAGATGGCTGGGGAATTCTGGGAGTTGATGTCCGCCCGGCTGCCCCCTGGGCTCAGAATGGAGGGACGCTGACCTCAGTCAAGCTGAGTCCCCTTTAAAGGAAAGAACAAATCGAGGGGCTTTTGCAGCCTTGATGCGGGAGGCTTAGCTGAGGGTGGTGGCTGCTGATCCTGGGATCGGGCTATGCCAAACTGAGCTTTTCTTCTTGCCCTCCTAGGTGGAGCGAGCAGGATGGTGGCAGGGGCACAACGTCCTGTAGTGCAGCAAAATGTCAGGGTTATCATTTACACCAGGGGTCTCCAGCCCTTGGCACCTTTAAGACTTGTGGACCGGAGGAATTCTGGGTATTGAAGTCCACAAGTCTTAAAGTTGCCACGATTGAAGACCCCTGATTTACACGCTCTCAGTTGTAAAGTACAGGGTAAAGCATGTTGCAGCGAGGCATAGTCTAACATAATGGATGGGCTCAGTCACTGGTTTGGGGCAAAGGTGGGTGGGCAACTGGTGGATGTCCTAAAGACAGAATTCTTTTTTTGGGGGGTGGGGGATGAGTGCTGCTAAACAGCTGGTGTTACATCATGCAAGCTTGGGGGAGTGGGCTTTGGGGGAGGTATTTTTGTTTTTTAAACTGATCAGCCTATTTGGGGCTCGCGCAACTATTCTCATTTTGAATTCTGCTTTTGGTTTTTAATAGTCTTAGAATGGAAAGGAAAGCTGTCAACATAATCTGGTCTGGAAGTTGTGTCTTTTTTTTATAGCTGAAAGTAAACACTCTACCATGAATGAAGGGATTACAGGGTCATAAAAAGGGAGTTTAAAGTGGCTTGATGAACAGTTGCTGCTTGTAGGTCCTACTGGTTATGGGTATGCCTGTATCCCTGGCCAGTTGTGAGATGCTAGGAGAGAGCAGCATTCGAAGGATCACCGTTCCCTATCACTGGTTTAAATAATTGCTGTTGGTGCGACTTAGATTCATCTCATTTTTGCTTTAAATAAAATAAGCATTTCCATTGTTTTGGGATGTCTGTCCAACTTATTTGTACAGGGGAGAGCTAAGTACATCTCTGCTTATTTGTATGTCATAATAAAGCAGATTTTCAAACAGCCTTCATGTCTTTAAAACCTCTCACTAAGATGTGGGCATTATTTTCATACACATAGCAGTTATGCTAATGCTGGATGGTAAAGTATAAGTTAAAGACATCTAATTTGACAAAATATTTTCCTGCTTTTTTGTTTTGCATAGATTTTAGTACAGCATTAGTATCTGTCAAGTCAGTTGCCCTGAATGTTGCTGCTATGTTGGTTTTTCTGTCTAAAACTTTGCTGTACTCTTGGTTTACTAAGCACTTTGGTTGTCTGTTTTCTAATGTTAAGAGGATGCTGTGTTTGGGGGTTTTTTGGGGGGGTCAAAGTTGATGCTTCTGAAAAAATGCTTTTGGAAATTAAGGGAATTGTTGATAATCTTTTTTCTTCTGTTTTTCTTTCAGAAATGATCATTTTTTTGCCATGAATAGAGATCTAATCAGGTGGCTGAGCCAATATTTGCCATGGCATCCGAACTCTGTAAAACGATATCAGAAGCAAAGCTAGAAAGGCACAAGAATTTATTCTTGAACTATCGAAATCTTCATCATTTTCCTTTAGAATTGCTGAAGGATGAAGGTCTGCAGTACTTGGAGAGATTATATATGAAAAGAAATTCCTTAACTACCTTGGTATGTCGTTTCACTGTTTAATCGGCAAAAGATTTTTTTATTGTGTTGAATAGAATGTGTGTTTTGGAGTATTTGGAGTATCGGTTATTCCTTAGGTTGGGCAAAAAAGGGTCTATGCTAGCCTTTTTCAGGTAGGCCAAGTCAGGAAACAAATACTGTAAGGCATGATGTCTAACCTTTAGGCACTGCTATGAAGAAGTTATGCTTCCAGCATCCAGATGGATGACATTATTTATTTAATCAAAGGAACTCAGAATATCCCAACACACCGCAACCAGCTTCATCCTGGTTCTAGCTTGAAAGGAGATAGGCAGTTTTCAACAAAAGACTTTTGAGGATGGCATTCTAATTTGAGAATAAACAAAAAGAGAGAAATTTTAGCCTTTTTTTAACAGTGGCTATACTGCCTACCTTATCAAATCAGTGAAAACCTGGTCGTTCATTACAGTTCAGTTAGAAACTGCTGCGCAGCTTCAGCGTGTTGAGCATTAATTCTCCAGTAGGTGGAAACCCAAACTCAAAGTTCCTGGATTTCTTGAACTGGAAAAAAAGGCTGAGGCTATGAACGGTTCTGCATATGTGCTTAGCTGAAAGAGACGATTCTAAGGGGGTTGCTTGCATTACAAATTGAAATAATTTGCAAGTAATATCCTGTCCTTCCAAGTTATTTAACCATATGTAGTTGCTGGCTATGGTTTTTTTTTTTTTTAACTTTGCACAGTTACATAGAACTAGACTGCACACTTTTTATATTTTATAAGCTTCTTTCAGCGACTCATTTTTAGAGAGCTGATGTTGAATTTATAAAGATGAAACTATAATTTTGTCCATTTGTGTTTTTTAGCCAGAAAATCTTGCCCAGAAACTTCCAAATCTTGTTGAACTGTAAGTATATTATTTTTCTTGTTGATAGTGAATATGCTGAGGTTTATAAAAGTGGCTTGACTTATATGAAAATACTTTAAGTGGATATAAACAGTATATTATGAGCTCTTTTTTCCTGGTCAGATTCCTTAGACCTGATCTAATTTTGTTCTTATACTACCATCCCCAGGATATAGGGTAATACTTGTGAAAAAGAGCTGGGAAAGATCATCACACTCAGTTCTTGCTGAGTGGCTACATTTTATCAACAGCAGCTTGATTATTTACTCAGGAAACTTGTGAATACAGTAGTGGCCAAAATTGTGGAAACCTTTTGGGAAAAGTGTACATTTGAGGTTTGATGGCTAATAACGCCACTTTTTGTTTTGGAGTAGTACCATAAAATTATATATCAATGGAAAGATAATTTAATCAAGACTGTAATGCCACAAAGTTTGTTCAATTATCTGTACTGTATTCTATGAAACGTTATAGCCAAATAACCAGAAAAAGGAAGCACAACTTGCTTAGGTTGATATCAGGTAGCTTTCCTTCATCCGATTGTAGCCAATGAGCGTGAGTGTTTAGAGAGCCAGTCAGGTGTCATCTTGTTTTGGCAATGAGCCAATCAGATCACAGTAGGATCCAGTGATTGATGTCCTGTATTGAAGCCGAGAGGAGGACATTTGTCAGTGTGTTATGTGATGGCTATCAAGTTGGTTGGGGTTTTTTGTGTTCTTTCATTTAGTGAGCTGGTAAAACGTAATAAAATTAAAGTAATGGTGCAAAGAGTTGACTGGTCGCCCAGAAAGCGATGTAAAATAGTATTATTAAGTGAACAAGGCTACAGTGACAAAGAAATTAGAAGAAGAATGGGTGGAAACTTAACCAAAGGTGGCATTTCTACTCTACACTTTCCCCAAAAGGTTTCCACAATTTTTGGCCACTACTGTATACTGTCTAACAATAATACAGTTTGTAACAATCTAATTCTTACCTGCTGTAAGGATTTAGAGTGGCATTTTACTTGATAATAGAGTGTACCTCTTAGAACATAGTATTCTAATACCTTTAATAACTATCCCATCATTAGTATCTTTGCTCAAGAATGTGAGATGGTATGCTTTGGTCAGGAAAACAAGAACCTTGTATCTTGTATGGAGCAATATAATTCCATTTTTGTATCTAACAGTTAATATATTTCATCAGCAACCCTATAGACATATTGTGGGGAAGAGAAAACCCTCATTAGCAATAGTGCCAAAAATTTCTGGAGAACTTAGCTCCTTCAGTTGTTCAGATAAGAATGCTTCATGTTCCAAACATTTTGAAAGGGTTTGCAGTGTTCCCACAACCCCTGGAATAATATTCAGCTACAGTGTCATGGCAACAGTTCCTGCAAGCATTAGTTGCTTAAAATAATTACAGAAGCACATCTGTAACCAGGTCATATTTTATAGCCTCTCTACGGTCAAAGGATGTGGACTAAATTATTTTTGTATATTATATAGGGACACTGTGATTCTATGCAGGCTGATCCCATATATCTAAGAAATGTGGTCTAAGCCTCCACTTAAATCACCATCATCATCATCATCATAGCCCATGGCAAGCTGTCCTTTATTTATAATTTGAGTGTCAGCAGTGCACTTATTAATTTTTGAAGGTCATTGCAGTCTGCAGCTTCTTTAAGAAATAATCTTGCCTCATCTTATCTAGTGGGAATTCTCTTTTAATGAACTTAAAGTACAGCTTTCACCAGAGTTGCATGTTTTTGGCACCATGCAGTTTCAAACATAATCTGATTAAGCCACAAGAATCTTCTTTAATATTTGAAAGAGGTTATTTCTAGAAGCTCGGGAAAAATCAGCAAGCTTGTTGAGCTACATACTAAGGTTTTCTTGGCTAAATTGTATTGCGCTCTATAATCCTTTTTTGTTTTAAACTGTCTAATTTACTCTGTTGTTTGAAGGTTGGGATTTCAATCTGGATATATTTTAATCTTGTTAATGGTTATCAGGTTGCAAAACGTAAGTTGAGGTGCAGTGGAGCCAAACTTGCGGAAGCTGCTAATAAGATAATTTTTTTTCCCTTGCTGTGACTCTTGTGTTATGATGGACTCAAAAAGATTTCAACCTGCCACTTCAATTTTCTTTAGGAGATTTGATGAGAAATTGTTTCCCAGTTATATTTTAACTAAGCCTTAAAAAGGCTGGCCCTCGAACCCTCTCAACACGGCAACGCTAATACAGCTGTCCGTATTTGAGTGACAGTTCTTCCTACTTTTTTTCATGCTGCATAACAATCTTGTCAACTTTGCATGCATGATTAATAGATGATCTCAACCTCAAACAATGCAGCCATAATGGTGCTTGGGTATCTTCATTACTCTGGGCACTGAAATGGATGCCATAAGAAAAGCCTCGAATTAGTAGAGTCCTATTAAAATTGTCTATGTCGGATGGGTCCGTAAACAATTCTAACTAATACTGTGTGAAAGAAGACTGCTCCTTGGTCATAAATACAGGTCAGGACCCAAAGAACCTCACAAATAGTTCCAGGCACAGAGATAACTTTATGCTAATGGAGAAAAAAAAGGTATTTTTTAAAAAAACAAAAAAAAACAAAAAACAGATTGCGTGATGGAATGGAACACACCCCAGCCTTTGTACTTAAAGTAGTTCTTAGTCTTAAAGTGCTGGGGCTTGTCAGTAAATAAAGTACATTATTTTTTTTTTTAAATAAGTAAATTATTTTTTTTTTTAACAGCATCAGTTTCTCAACTGTTGTTGAATTAAAATTGCCACTTGGAATTTTTTTAATGTTGCTGTCGAAACTGTGTGAAGATTGAAGTAAACATAGAAAATTAGAAGAATTTCAACCAAAAAAAAAATTGTTTCTGATTTCCTGCGGGGTGTGTGTGTGTTAATGATACTTTTAAAATATACACAACAGTAATAATACTTTCTCCATGATTGCTGAAAGAGAATTCCAGTTCTTTCCTGTGTAGGAACTGCTCTAACGTAATTTCAACCTGTCTAATTCTGAATTAGCTCAGATAGGAAATCTGTTGACCTTGGCCTGGTTTCAGTCATAGAGTAAGCCGCACAATGTGTGTACTTAAGATTATCTCATTTTGACCGTGCAGTAGCTGCTTGACCTGACTGACTAATTGTAACCTACTTCCTTGATTGACAATGAGGGAATAAAAGAAACGAGTAGCGTGCATGTTTTCTGTTGTTGTACAATCTCATTGTAAAGGGGCGTTCGACCTGAATACATGGGTACATTCAAAACCATAAATCAAAACAAATAACATGCCTAGGAGAAATAGGTGAAACTGACTGATTTAATTTTAGGTCCAACACTTTCTCTTTTTTTCCTGTTTTGTGTCTGTCATCGAAACACATAGGAAATCACAATTGGTCGGTGTTGGGTTCAAAGCATCTGGCTGATATTTATTTTTCATCAGTGTTTGTTAGTTTATATCCCGTCTTTATTATTTTTACAAATAACTCAAGGCAGCTAACATGTGCTACACACTTTCCTCCTCCCATTTTCCCCACAACAACAAAAACAACAACACTGTGAGGTGAGTTGGGCTGAAAGAGAGTGACTAGCCCGAAGTCCCCCCACCAGTTTTTATGGCTTAAGGCAGGACTTGAACTCATGGTCTCCTTTTTTTATATATAGCCTGGTGCCTTAACCATGAGACCAAACTTTAACAACATAATGCCAACTTAGTCAATATTTTATCAACTGGGCTTGCTCACAGTCATTCATAATTCGTCACTTCCTGGTTAGATTACTGCAATGAGCTCTATGTGGAGTTGCTCTTGAAGACAGTTTGGAAGCTGCAACTGTTCCAGAATCTAGCAAGGCTCGTAGTTCTGGGTGTCTCATAGTTCCCCCAAATAACACCACCGCTGTCCAATCTCTTCCTGAAATTCTCCATTGATGGAAGAGCACCCACAACTTCTGAAGGCAAGCTGTCCCACTGCTTAATTGTTCGCATTGCCAGGAAATTTCTCCTTCGTTCTAAGTTGGATCCCCCTGATAATCTTCCATCCGTTGCTTCTTGTCTTGCCCTCAGGTGCTTTGGAGAATAAGTCAACCCCTTCTTCTCTGTGACAACCTCTCAAATACTGGAAGGCTGCTATCATGTCACTCCTAGTCCTTCTCTTCAATAGGTTAGACTTACCTAGCTCCCGCAGTCATTCATCATATAGTTTATATACATAATCGTTCATTGGTCTGGCGCCTGGTGGGAAAGATCCTCTCTAGGTCAATTCAGCAAACTTCTCAAGATCCTTTCCCAGTGCCTGGAAACTGTTAGGGATGAGGGACAGCAGATTTCAGCTCAAACAGCCAAGATGGAGTCACAGGGCTTTAAGATCCCAGATTCTCTGAGGATTTTTGTTGTTGCGTGCCACCTAGGATCGTCCTATGAGAGATAGACAGCTATTTAAAATTTTAAAATAAATAAAAAAAACTGGCTTTATTTGCCCACTCCTGAAAATAACACTATATTCTGTTCTTTCCCCCAGATACCTGCATTCAAATAATATTATTATTGTTCCAGAAGGTGAGTGCCCTAATAATGTCTGGATTTTCAGCTATAGCTTTGCTCTATTGATTGTGCTTATAGTTAGAGTGCTGGGGAAGCCAAAATGCCATTTAAGTACTATTCAGCTTCAACTCAACGTATGATTTTTTAAACCTTATTCGTCATTTATAAAGCATTTCTTTTTCATTTATTCCACAGTCGTACGCCATGCAATTGCCTTTTGTAAATGTAAACCCTAGGAGATTAAACTCTTTTATTCACCATTTATGCCAGTAATATCAAGGAAACGTTTTGGCTGAGTTGCAGTAGTTTTGGTTTTTTGAACATGGCTACTACAGAGTTGTTCTTCTTTACTTCCTCTTTTGCTGCTTCGGGTGTCTAGGGATTCTACAGAGCGCAGGACCATTAATGCAAATAGATTAAGTAGTTGCAGAAAACTGCTGAGAATTATACCTGGAGAATTCGTACATTCCAGACATAAATTCAACCTCTTTGTACACTAATGAAAACCTAAATGACTACAGTTGATAATTTTTTTTAAAAAAAAATTATTTGTTTAATCAGTTTATATGCTCGCCCATCTCACAATTTAATTTTCTTTAAAACTATACAACCAATAGAAACCGTAACCAAAGACAAGCACAGACAACATTCCTATGACAGCGTTTCTCAGCCTTAGCAACATTAAGATGTGTGGTCTTCAACTCCCAGAATTCCCTAGCCAGCCATCCCACACATCTTAAAAGTTGCAAGGGAGAGAAATACTGGACTATGGCAACTGGGAATACCAGCAACCATCATGCCTGGGCTCACTTAACTTCCTAATGTCCAGTGATACGATATTCTAGAGCAGGGGTGTCAATCACACTAAAACTGCACCCACCCCATTGCCGGCAATGGGGAAAAAGTCACATTACGTCGCAACATGTCACGTGACGTCGCGAGTTTGACACCCGTGTTCTAGAGGGAACATAATTTTGTTCCCTCGACATTCTTTCCATATAACTGCTGAAATAGACTATTGCATGAAAGGCTGTGCAAAAAATAAACGTGTCAATCTGTACAGCCAGATGTCTTATCTTTTAGGAATAAGCTATTATTAACAAATGTCTCATTCTAAGTTAAATATATTGCCTTTTTTTTTTTTCTTAAAGCGATTGGTTCTTTGGTTAAACTGCAGTTTCTGGACTTGAGCGATAATGCTCTTGAAATTGTATGCCCAGAGATTGGGCGTTTGCGATCTCTACGCCATCTTCGATTAGCTAATAATCAGCTAAAATATTTGCCAGCAGGTAAGACACGCGAAGCCTTATGGCTCATATATACAATTTTACCTGTTATATAATATTTGAATTATGTCAAATAATATTAGTCAACCGTTCTTAATGTATTCCTTCCACTAATTGTGTTCATTATTGCTGGCTTAAAATTAAGTGCTTAGTTATTAAACTGCGTTAAGTTTGCTGAAGGCAGATTGCATATTAGAAGAATTACATGTACCTTGTTACCTTCTACCTCATTTCTCATGTATCAGATAATCAGATATATTGTGCCACGAATACTACATTTTAAGGTATTAATTTGGGATGGCATAATTTAATCACTACTCATTAATGTTCAGCTGGAATTAAAGAAGAGTATAATAAAGGCAGCACAGTCTAATCACAATTACTTGGAATCATTCTTAGGAGCATGCATGTTTTATCAGTTTATGTATAAGGTTGATCTACGATGTCAGTCTGGAAGATATTCAGATATTCATAATCTGCAGTACAATAATAACAGTGTAGTATGTTAATAGAGATACATCCTGTACCAAATGGATGAACCCATTTTGTAATATCAAGAAGTCAGAGAGACAGTAATGGAAAGGGAATATGTAGACGATGAAAATGCTGGTGGGGGTAAAATTGGGAACTTTCTCACATCAAGAGGATCTTAATCTACTTTTACGAAAATATTTGAATTCCGGAAAAATCGCATTGGTCGGTCGCATGCGCCCACACCCCTTGGGAAATGCTAATCGAGAGAAGCTGTAAAGTTTTTTAATCTCTTGCTGACGTGTAAAGCTATGTGCGCGTTTTCAATTTTCCTTTCAAGCATTAACTTTATCAATGGGCTGTTGGCTTTTATGGCTAGATTAGCTGTAAAATGTAATTTACCAGCAAGCATAATTGTTTACAAACTTAATTACTGTCGTGCTCAAACATAGCACGTTATTGCTTTGGATACTTTTTGATGCAGTGAATAAGGAACACGAGACAACAGCAGGGTTTGTCGGAAGTTTGGATAAAACATCGGGCGTTAACCAGACACAGATTTGAGAGGTGCTTTGCATAGACTCTGAAATCTGAATCAAGATAAGCCTGGACTGGAATAGCTTGTTGGAGGAGCTAGGTTCAGCCACAAAAAAGTGATGTACAGTAAAACAATAAAAAGTTATTAACATATGAAAGCAAATATGAATGTTTACAAATTTGAATTGCAGTAGTTAAGAGAGGACAGTGGACGTTAACAACAATGGAGCCACCTCAGCCTTCAACCCATCCATACCAGGACATAAGGCTCCAGTCCAGAAGTCAAGTACCTTCTCTGGTCCAATCTGATGGTGGTGATGTCCATTGGGTATCATCGACCCACTGCTGATATCACAGCTAAACTTCTTGATAACCCACAAACCTTCATGCAGGTATTCAACAGCATGAGGGAGACCTTATAGCAGAAATAATGCTACATAACAGATAATATTTTCTTCCTTCCTTCCTCACCATTGTTGGTGGGAAAACAATTTTGCCTTTCGGCTCCATTTCACCCTACGGTAAATGATGTAGGATACAAGCAAACCTAACATTTATTTATTTTTCTTAATACAGTGGGGTTTGACAGTTCCTGGCAATACGTTTAAGAGTTAGCAGACTGGACTTGCAAAAATGTAGCATACATTAAATCTTAACAGTATAAAACACCACCCATAGGAAGCCACTTAGAGTTAGAGGGGCAGCAAATAAATTTAATAATAATAAATAAATGATGGCATTGTCTGGCTTGCAAACCTACCCTAATTTCCCAGTTAGTTAAATGGATTGGTTCTTGTGAATTACGACCAGTTGTATTAAGGATCTGGATGACTGAAGATGGTGATGATTCTTTTAAAATGAGGTTAGACTAGTAAAAAACTGTTTAGAATAGCAGTGTAAATCACCAGTAGTACCTGTTAATAATAATAATAATAATAATATACGCTATGACAACTTAATTACCAGAACCGCAAAGACGTTGTCATGTTTTGTTATCGTAATCCCTTCTTCCTGATTAATCATAATTTCCTAAGGCAATAGCGAAAGTTAGTATTTATAACAAAAGGAACGTTCACTTTGAAGCATGTTATACATAAGCTCCAATGCTAATCCCTGGTAACTTTTTTCTTTGATCTCAACCCTGGGAAAGCCTATTTTGTTATTAAACATGTTGGCTCCCGGTGATCCTGTAACCTCATTCAATAAAAGGCATTCTGAGACAAATGATGGAAGTATCTTAAAAGCAGAATGAAAACATTTGGCCTTTTTTTATTGCTGGAAGCTTCCTAAGAAGGTGCACCACATTTTTTTTTTTTACTTGTTATTTTTCATCTGTCTAACCCTCTTAAGGTCTAACTTCAGTGTTCTAGCCACAAGACAGATTATTCCATGTTTCTCCTGCTCAGGGCAGCTACAGATATCATTTCCCCAAATCTCACATCTTCCAGAACAGGAGTTCTCATAAACTATTTGACCCAATGATCCCCTGTAGTCTCAAATAACGTCATTAGTTACACAAACACACACACAATTATCCTGGGGGTAATTGCACCTACTTTAAAAACCACTGCTCAAAAAGTACTAGATCAGCGGTTCTCAACTTGTGGGTCGCGACCCCATTTGGGGTCGCACGACCATTTCACAGGGGTCGCCAAACAACGCCGTCCGCCATTTTTTTTTACCCTTTTCCTTAGCTGTGCTACTCCCTCTGCTTGGCGGCAGCCTGCATGCAAGAACTTTACCAAACATGCCCTGCAGGAGGCGTGTGAAGAGCGCAGGCGCAGAGCAAGGCCCCACCCTC
>NW_015386434.1:167866-211893 GCF_001527695.2 Protobothrops mucrosquamatus
CTCCTCCTCCTCCTCCTCCTCCTCCTCCTCCTCCTCCTCCTCCTTCTCCTTCTCCTTCTCCTTCTTCTCCTCCTCCTCCTTCTTCTTTTTGTGTGCTGCCTGTATTCCACGGATGGGGCTTTGCTTGTTTGTGCGGACTGGTTGCTGGCATGCTGCGGCCCGGTACCAGTCCATGGACCAGGGGTTGGGGACCCCTGCTGTAAAGGATTCTACCTATGCTACCAGTTCTGGCCAATCCTGCTCCATGGAGGTGTAGAATTAGAAGTAGCCTAATTCCAGATCCTGAAGTTGAAACTCAAGTACTTTGGCCACCTAATGAGAAGGAAGGACTCACTGGAGAAGAGCCTAATGCTGGGAAAAATGGAGGGCAAGAGAAGAAGGGGACGACAGAGAAGGAGGTGGCTGGATGGAGTCACTGAAGCAGGAGGCATGAGCTTAAATGGACTCCAGAAGATGGTAGAGGACAGGAAGGCCTGGAGGAACGTTGTCCATGGGGTTGCGATGGGTCGGACACGACTTAACAACAAAAATTCCACTTGTTCTGGATGAAAGTTGAAGGTTGAAGAGCAATTCAGCCCTGCTCACTCTGATGTAACCTGAGGACAGATTGCACTGTTTGTCTTTGATATATACGTGTCCAGCATTCGGCATCCCAAGGATAAGAAGAAGTTGAGATATTTGAATGAGCATTCTTCTGGCTAGACAACAAAGATGAGAAATACCTCGGTCTCTCCCTAAGAGTTGGGGGAAGAAAAAAAAAGATATATCTTGGCCAGCACTGCTTCTGGATCTTCGCCAGTTTGCCAACTGGCAGCTTTGAAGAATTTGAACTGGGTGGTTCCTGTCGCTAAAAATACTCCTGCAACAGAGGTCTTGTGTCTGAAAATAGCTGGGCCTTTTACTTGCTGGTCTGTGGTTTGGGTAATATGTAGGCTGCGCTCTTCATGGTCTTCTGCTGCTGGACAGGCTTTGGGATGTCTCAGAAGGCTGATCTATGTCCGTAATAAAGACCTGATCCGATTTGACACAGAAGACTGAACAGCTCACCTACCTTTTTCTTAAAACTTTTTACCACCAGCTAATAGAAACGATGCTTCTTTTCCCATTTTCTCCTCTAACTTTTTTTTTGTTTTTTTGAGTGTGTGTATAGGGGGGGAGAGATTGCAGTCTTTGTTTGTCTTCTTCCAAGCAGAACTTCACTTGTCCCTTGGGGATCTAGCCGCCTTCCTCTTTTTTTCTATCCCAAAGGTGCTTTTTTCCAAAAGGCAACCGAACTTTCTTGGAGGTTTTTTTTTTCTTTGAAAATGTTTCGCTTCTCATCCAAGAAGCTTCTTCAGTTCAGTCAGAACCGAAGGAGTTTCTTGGATGAGAAGCTAAATTTTTTCAAGGAAAAAAAAAACCCCCAAGGAAATCCAGTTGCCTTTTGGAAAAAGCACCTTTGGGACAACCATGACCTCAATGAGAATCTCCATAGACGTATTTTTTTATCTTTTTCTTGTTTTGGTAGAAAGACAAAAGTAGTTGTCTCCTCTTGGGTCATTCCATGAGTTTTCCCTGGTTTATTTTTTCTTAAATTCATATCTTCTAGTCCAGGGGTAGGCAACCATGCTGGCTCAGGAATTCTGGGAGTTGAAGTCCACCAGTCATAAAAGAGCCAAGGTTGCCTACCCCTGAGTTAGTCCATTTGCCAAACTTGGGTAGCTCATTGAACAAAACTTTCCCTTCTAGCATCCCATCATTCTGAATGTTATTTGCAAAGAGTTTATGAAAAAAAAATCCGCTGTTGCCTGACTTTCTTGGCTGCTTCTGGATTTAATCGAAAGCAGAATAGCCTGACTCCCACACAATGTATGGCTTTAACTTCCTCCACAAGCATATTTCCCATTCTGCATAACTTTGTTTCAATTGGAGGGGGGGAGAAATGCATACAAGGAATCCTTGATTTACAACCATTCATTTAGTGACTGTTTTAGTCACAATAGCACCAAAAAAAGAGTGACTTATGACTGTTCTTCGCACTTACGGCCGTCGCAGCATTCCCGGGTCCCGTGATCAAAATTACAACAGCCCTGACTTAAGACCGTTTTTCTCACTACGACCGTTGCAGCATCCCCATCGTCACGTGATCAAAATTCGGACGCTTGGCAACTGACTCGTACTTATGACGGTCGCAGTGTGCCCGGGGTCACGGGATCCCCTTTTGCGACCTTCTGACAAGCAAAGTCAACGGGGAATTGACTTAACCACCATTTTACTAACCAAACAACTGCAGTGATTTACTTAACAACGGTGGCAAGAAAAGTCGTAAAATGGGGCAACAGAAATGTTGGGCTCAATTGTCATAAGTCGTGGAGTACCTGCATTCATTTAAAATCTGTTTCTATCTGTGTCCTGTAGCCCTGCTCCTAAGTTAGAATTAAATTTTAAGTTAATTCTAAGAAGAATAGAAAAAGTAGAAACGGGAGGCTGCCTTAACTAGGATTGATGAGTTGTGGCACCGTGTCCTACACCCCACTCAGTTTACATTTGTTTAAAAACTTTCCACCTATGGGAATAATAGATCTTCCTTCTTTTCTCTTTCTTTTTCTTGGTTTCTTTTTCTTTCTTTCTATTATTTTTTTTCTATTTCTCCTGTGCTTTTTTTAATTATTAGATATGATAGTTAATTTGTGGAGCGATAATGATAAAAAGATTGTAATGATGGAAGAGATGACATTAATAAATGAAGAATTACTGAACAAGAAATAGAATATAGTTGAGAAATGTAAGAATGTAATTATGGAAATAATAGGCTTGAATAAGAGAAATTATGGACACCCGAATTGTAAATAATATTTTTGTTTGAGGCTAAGTTAGATATGGTATTTGGAAATTAATAAACCTAAAAACAGGGTTTGATTTACATCGATGAAAGGTTGCTGATAACTTCTATTGATTAATTGAATTCTTATTTTACTTAGAAATGTATTAGTTTGACTATACTATTCTAATGGTTAGAGAGGGAAATTTTAAGGAGCATTATTTGAGCTATATATGTATGATGTTAAAACTTTCCACATAAACCTTTTTTTCTTTCTCCTGCTTTTTTCTTATTATGCAAATCTTTCCAGTGGTTTCCCACCTGGTTCCTTTCAATTATCCTAATGACCTGTCATTTCCCCCTTCCTCTCCCTTCCCCAGTCCTCCTCCAGCATCTGCAGAATAGCCCCAGATCTGTTCCTATCTTCTAATTATCATAACACAAAGGATGCTGTTTTTATTGTTTCCTTGTCGTGAAATATGCATCTGGTTGAAAATGGTCCCTCGTTATTGTTTTTTCCTGGGAGATTTCATTTTAGCACTTTTGGGTCCTGAAGTTTTCACCACACCACAGCCAAAGCAAACCATCCTATTTTTTTTTTATTTTTTTTTATTGAAAATTTTTAAAATTTTTACAATATAACTCCCCACCTCCCTCATACTCCACCCTTCCCCACCCCCCTCCCTTCCCCCCGACTTCCCAGAGCTACACATAGGGTTTACAATACAATAATTATATTCTGTCTTAAATTATATTATCCTTAAGTTAACAATTCTATAACATCCTTTAGCTCTCTTCTAAACTGATATATTAAACATCATTATTACAAATTATTTAATTTTAATAAAATATACTACATTAACAATCACAAATTTACTCAAAAACCAAATGAAACTTTTTAGTTCCATATTTCTTTTCTATATAATCTATCCATCTTCTCCAAACCAGTATATATCTTTCTTGTGAGTAATCCTTCACATAGGCTGAAATCTTAGCCATTTCTGCTAAATTTGAAACTTTAAATGCCCAATCCTCTATAGTAGGCAAACGATCCATTTTCCAACATTGAGCTATTAATAACCTCGCATCCTATTTCAAATAAGATGTGGTGGCTGAAATTTTTATGGCAAAACTCGCAGAAAACTTTTTTCCCCCCTTCATATTGTTTTTCCAGTGTTTCCTATTTAGGGATATGTGGCTTTTCCCTCTGCCTGTCTTTTTCCTCATTGTGGCTAATGGGGCTTCAAATTAAGAGAATGGCTTGCTTATTTGATAGGGGCAGCGATCATAAAATCAATTGGCATGGCCGTGAGTACAGCATCTTCTAGTTGTTACTGCAAAGAAAGTCGGAAAAGAATCTTTTGTTAGATGTGCTACACCACATTTGCACTTCGGAAGAATCCCAATAGCTTCGTAGAGAATCTATCCATGAATAAAAAGTCTTACCAGTTTGTGTGAACCTTGTAGGAGGAGGGCCATATTAGACTATTATATCCCAAAATCAGGAGGAGTCTGGGTAAGTGCCACATTTTATTAAAATGCACGCAAACATTTCGGCTTTTTAATAAAATTTGGTAGCTTGAAAAGGTGCTACCAGATTCCTGATTTATGCAGGTCAGGTCAAGAAATTCAGAACTTCCACAGTAATAATAATAACATAGGTCAATCACAACTTGTGTCTCAGCCACAGCAAATGCTCCTGTGGTGCTAGGTGACACATTCCATGGATGCTGCAACACCTGTAATATATATAAATGCTCTTTTTAAAACTTGGAATTGGATTTTGAATTGAATTTGGATTCCAATATTTGGGGGGCTGTCACAAGGAAGACAGGTCAGCCTATTCTCCAAAGCACCTGAAGGCAGGACAAGAAGCAATGGGTGTAGACTAATCAAGGAGAGTGCCAATCTAGAACTAAGGAGAAATTCCCTGACAGTGAGAACAATTAACCAGTGGAACAGCTTGCCTCCAGAAATTGTGGGTGCTCCATCACTGGAGGTTTTTAAGAAGAGACTGGACAGCCATTTAGAGATTGGACAGGCTCCAACTTCGCTATTCTGGATTTTCCTTTAAGGTGTTTCTCATAAAGTGTGAAATGTAATGTCTTTTTTTTGTGTGTTTATTGTGTTTGCAGAGCTCGGAGACCTTAAAGATCTGCAGACGCTGGATGTCTCAACCAATCATTTGATAACCTTGCCTGAAAAACTGCACAGGTGCCCCTCTCTTCAGTACCTCACTGCTGACCAGAACCATCTCTGGTACGTCCCTCGCCATCTTTGCCAGCTTCCCAGTCTGAATGAGTTGTCCATGGCAGGAAATCAGCTTGCTTTCTTGCCTCTTGGTGAGTGCTGTTTTGGCTATCTGAGAATTAAACTCTAAAATATATGGGCAGGGGTCTAGCTACGAAAGGAGCCAGTGAGATAAATTTTATATTAGAAATCAAAAAAAGGATCTGATATCTAACTAGTCAAAGTCTTCCAATTTTACGTATTTTGGGTTCATGCATTATGCTAACCAATGTTTGCTACAACAACAACAACAACAACAACAACAACAACAATAATAATAATAATAATAATAATAATAATAATAATAATAATAATAATAATAATAATAATAATGTTGAAAGGGACCTGGGGGATCTTCTAGTCCAACCCACTAGTCAAGTAGGAGACCTTATACCATTTCAGACAAATGGCTGTCCAGTCTCTTCTTAAAAACTTCCAGTGTTGGAGCATTCACAGCTTTTGGAGGCAGATTGTTCCACTGATTAATTGTTCTAACTGTCAGGAAATTTCTCCTTAGTTCTAGGTGGCTTCTCTCTTTGGTTAGTTTCCATCTGTTGCTCCTTGTCCTGCCTTCTGGTGCTTTGGAGAACAGCTTGACTCCCTCTTCTTTGGGGCAACCCCTGAGATACTGGAAGACTACTATCATGTCCCCCCTCATCCTTCTCTTCATTAGACTAGACATACACAGTTCCAGCAACAGTTCTTCATATGTTTTAGCCTCCAGTCTCCTAATCATCTTTGTTGCTCTTCTCTGCATTCTTTCTAGAGTCTCAACATCTTTTTGACATCATGGTGACCAAAACTGGATGCAATATTCCAAGTGTGGCCTTACCAAGGCCTTGTAAAGTGGTATTAATACTTCACGTGATCTTGATTCTATCCCTCTGTTAATGCAGCCTAGCACTGTGTTGGCTTTCTTGGCAGCCGCAGCACACTGATGAAACCAACAATCAGATGGGCTAATGTAGAGAGTTGCAATCCACGCACTATAAATCAGGATGGCTGAATTCCCAGTTCAGGCTAAGCCAAACAGAAAAAAAACAACCCCTGCACTATGATTTATTAGCTGATTTTTAATGAACCGTTAGCTTAACCCAGGTTCACAGTTTGTCAACTTCGCTGAGAATTCCACTTTTTAGATGTGGATTTCAACCTTCCAGCGTGCCTCCTACAACCTTCCACCAGTGATGGGCAGCATCAGTTTTTAGCTTCTCACCTTGTGCAAATAAACCCAACCAATATTGTTGATAAGTTGGAGGGGATAGCAGGTTGCAAGAATCCAACTGGTACTTTATTCAAGACAGCATGGTTTAACAAACCAGGGTTTAGCATGTTGCATGAATCCAGTCTAAATTTGATAATTAACAATTGATCAGTGGAACAGCTTGCCTCCAGAAGTTGTGGGTGCTTCTTCACTGGAAGGTTGGCCTAGAACAGGGGTCCCCAACCCCCGGTCCACGGACCGACACCGGTCCATGGCATGCCAGCAACTGGTCCGCGCAAACAAGCAAAGCCCCATCCACAGGATGCAGGCAGTACATGAAACCAGGCCCCCTCCGGTCCGTGGAAAATCTCTCTTCACAGAACCGGTCCCTGGTTCCCCAAAGGTTGGAGACCTCTGGACTAGAAAACCTCCATTTTCCTCCTAACCCTGTTATTCTGTTAAATAAAGTTGAGTTTGGGTGGTCTGTTTCCCAGAAGTTAAAGGTGGTATGGAAGAGGAAAACTTGTGTGAAGGAAGTGTTTCTCTTTTTACCTCTTAACACATATATATATACACACACACATACTCCAGACAGCTCAAGAAATTCTGCGGAAATTCAGTGAATAACAGAATTTGGCAGCATAATTTCCATCCATCCCGAAGGTAACTTTAGGATGGGAATCCGAGTGTTTTTCCTACAGTAGGCCTCTCTCACTTTCACCCTCATTTTGGAGGAAAAGCAAAGCAAAACAAAAACTAAAACTCACAGCACGAAGAATCTGGCCAGTTTGCTGCCAAATTTTAGCAGCGTGTTCTTGGAAAGCGATGCGACCGCAAATGTGCTAAGGACCACCTGCAGCTTTTGAGTCGCCCACCCTACTTTGGGATATTGCTCTGCCAGCCCATATGTTTGAGGATGAGTGTATTAATTCTGCTCCTTTTTGTAAAAAATAAAAATCACACACACATCAAATTAATAATACCGCTTACTTTATTATCTCAAAATACATAGCTTTTCTGCTTTCACGCCGGGGTTAAAAAAAATATCAGGGCAGATATATAAGACCTTTTGTTCCATGTTCAGCCATGTGGAATGCAGATGCCTTGAGGACAATTTTTTTTAAAAAAAAAGTATAGTTGAATTGGGGTTTGTTTAGGACTGGTGCAGTTTGTTCAAGGGAAAAGTCTTTGATCTTCCATGCTGGGAGGAGGAGAAAAATGGAAAAGTTGCAGATAAACTGTACTGTATTTTTTAAAAAAGCTACATGCAAACTTCTCTTTGTGACTTCAGATGCGACCTTCCTTTTCTACGAAGTCTGAAAAGAACATGTTTAGGAAAAATATTTTTTGTGTGTGTGCTTTTTGCATGATCATACAATCATAGGCCTGGAAGGGACCTCGGAGGTCTTCTAGTCCAACCCCCTGTTCAAGGCAGTATACCACCCCAGATAAATGGTTGTCCAGTTTCTTCTTGAAAACCTGTAGTGACAGGGCAGCCCCAAACTCCAGGAGGCAAGCTATGCCATTGATTAACTATTCTCGCTATCAGAAAATTTCTCCTTACATCTACGTAGGGTCTCTCTTATATAAGCTTCCACCCATTACTTCTTGTCCTGCCCTCAGGTGCTTTGGAGAATAAGTCAATCCCCTCTTCTCTGTGACAGCCCCTCAATATTGGAAGACAGTTATCATGTCCCCCCTAATTCTTCTATTTGATGGGCTACACATATCTAAGTCCCTCAGCCATGCATCATAACAATTTAGCTTCCAGATCCTTTATCGTCTTTGTTGCAGAAGTTTAAAACTTTAATAAGAGCCACAAGAACGCTGCTAAGATTTAAGATTTCTTAACATTTAGATATAATCTTTTTGTGGTTTGGCTTGGCTTCTCTTGGCTCAGCTTTTAGATGAGAAAGGAACAAGCAAAGATATAACAAATGTGCCGATAGTACAGATATACAGTATGTGTACCCTGGTTCTCAGCTGCTGAAAGACTTGCATCGATACAGATTTCTCACAGTGCACTAAAAGTGGAGAAGAGGGGGAAAAAACAGCTATTTGTTGCTTATTTTTAATGGGTCCTGGCTGCATTTTCACAGCTTAGGGAATGTTTTTAAAAAATCTTGTAGAACCTGAAAGTTTTAATAGCAAAATTAAATTTATACTAACTATAAAAGTACTAGCTACAGCCTCAATTAGGGAGGTTCATCACCACTTTGCAAATTAAGTTATGATGCACTTCCAAGGCTTTTTATTTCCAATCTGATTCAGTTAACAACCGTGTTATTAACTTAACAGCTGCAGTGATTCACTTAACAACTGTGGCAAGAAAGTTTATAAAATGGGGGCAAAACGACTGTCTCGCTTAACAACGGAAATTTTGGATTCAATTGTGGTCGTAAGTCAGGAGTATCTGTACTTTTTGGCTGGTCTCCGGGAAGCAAACTGCTAAGCAAACTGAAGCCAAGAAAAAAATGTTGTAAATCAAATTGTTTCATTTCATTCACAGGTTCATGCATGCACCGACACAAAAGAGAACTACGGAGCAGTGTTCCCTTATTCTTAGTCACGTCGATGTTTTTCTTGGAATGAGACAGTCCTACTTAGATTTGGCAGCTTTCTTGAAGAAGAAAAAACAACAACCACATAACAAAATTGGAACTCTGCATTGTTCTTTTCCCAGCCGTTTAACGAGACTTCTGTTATTTCTGGTGAAAGAACGCATTTGCATATATTCCCAGACAGAAACGTGGAAATTAGGGGATAATTTTCATGGCAGAATCTGTCTTGTTATTATAGGGTTTCCACTGATTTCATAAAAAAGGTTTTTCTAGACTGCTCAGATGCTAAGTGCGTTCGCTGACATGCCAGGAAGGTGTTTGTGTGTACGTATGTGTTTGCTTGAACATGCCTGTCAGGAAGGTGATTACTTATTTTCTGTTTCATGTTTCTTAAATGCAGATTTAGGTCGTTCCCGGGAACTGCAATATGTTTACGTGGATAACAACGCTCACCTTCGAGGTCTCCCTTCTTACCTTTACAACAAAGTCATTGGCTGTAATGGGTAGGTCCTCAGATTTAAGTTAAGCCCACAAATATAAATTGCCGTGGATCCTTTTATTTTCTAAGTCTTATTCATCAGTTTTATCTTGGATTATTTAATCTGTCGAATGACGGTCCTATGCTTTAAAGGAATTTACCTATAATGTCTGCTCCATTCAGTTGTATTAAATCGCCTGCATTAATTTTCTCACTTTTAAATGCTTATAGAGCTTAGCCTTCTTTGCTGCTTTTTGATCTTCTAAGATAGTTCAGGGGGAAAAACTGAACTTGAGACTGAGTAGGAATGGAACAGAAGTCTTGACACAAACCTGCATTTTTCATATACATCGTTATGGTAACATTGTTCATAACATCCTCTAAGAGTGCTTTGCAACATAGGGTTCTATACGTTTAGTAAGGCCATGTATCATATAGGGTGATATAGATAAGCCTCTAAATTGGCACATTCCAGATCCAACTGAAGAGAATCTTCATAACTCAAGAGTTGAACTATGGAGTCCTTGCTGCTCCCCGAGCTTGGTTATCTGCTTGCAGACATTTCATTACCCAACTAAGTAACATCATCAGTGCTAGAAGAGCGTGGGGTTTGGTCTCTGTTTATACAGGATACAAGTGGTTTGACCTTTCAGACTCTATGGGGATTCTCAATCATCCAGATCATGGTTGTCCCCAAAAGTGTTTTTTTCCAAAAGGCAACTGGACTTTCTTGTTTTGTTTTTCTTGGAAAATGTTTTGCTTCTCATCCAAGAAGCTTCTTCATCGACTCTAACTGCCTGGTGGGGAAGGATTTATACTCTTAGCAGTCATCTCGTCATTAGTGCTTTGAAAGTCATTGAGGCCACTTGGGGATCGAGCTGTATCCTCAGAGTCAGCTGAATTAGAATGCAAACATGTATGGACCCTTTTTGGGACTGCTGAAAAGACTGCGTTGTAAACAGGAGATAAGTGATGTTGTATCCCTCTCCACTGTTGAGGGAGGGCCCCTCAGTCTTATCCTAGATGGCCTCTTTGACTCCTCTTTTGAAAACAGCAAAATTCTGGACAGAGAGGACCGCTGGATTGTTGCTCATTTGCATTTGAGCATTTAAGATGATTCTAATGGCAAGCAACCAAGCCCAGCCCCAAGACCTTGACACCTTCAGATCTTTTAGAATACACTTCCCAACATTCCCTGTAGCATTCCGCAACGGGGAACGCAGTTTAGCACATCTGGAGGGTGATTAAAGTATTCCTGTTTTCTTTCTGCCTCCGAAAAGTGGTATTAGATACCACTTGCTTGCTTTCCCTGTTAAGATGGCCATTCTGTAGCAAAACGCATTCCCTTAGCAAACAGAATAACATGCCTCTGTTTAATTGGGATTGATTCATAATTTGAAAAGCATCCTTCTGTGTGCTTTAGGCGCTGTTGGCAAAACTTGAAAGTGTGCACATTAGATGAAATGGCAACTGCTGGCATAATCCCCTTAGGTCTGAATTGCCTTCTGCCAGGTGATTCTGTAAATAGATCAGTGAGTCCTGCTCACTCTTCTTACATTGGACAAAGGGAGATTGTTACCTCCAGGAGTTGAATATTCATAAATAGCAGCCACACAAGTCAAATCCTTAGCCCTGTTGGGACAAACACGTTGGGAGTGGATGTGTAAAAGACAAATATGGGTCCTAGCCTCTGCCAGCTGAAAGATTCCATGTTCTTGGAACTGTTGAATGGAAAAGGATTACATCCCAGTGAAAACAGCAGCATTTAAACAAGCGGCAACACTTTTGTTTTGGTGGTTCATGAAAATAAAACGCGTGCCCTTATTTCTCAACTGAAAGCAGACCTTGAAGATTGAGAAACATAAGCTAGACAAGTTCTGCCTTACTTGTTACCAACTGCAGTATCCTAAGGGCTTAAGAAAAAATATACCGTGTCAAATTCGGTGTCTCTTTTAAGTCTTTTTGGGAAAGCAATTGAATTGCATCAGGGTCTCCTCCTTGAGCGAATGCCACCCACTGAGACCACGAGAATAAGACCCCTGTGGAACAGCTTATAACAAGCTATCCGCTCTTCTCCCATCTTGCTGGATTTCCAGAGACACAGGTTGCCTCTCAAGGGCTTTGAGAGATGTGGCAGCCTGCAGGTATGGCACTGGCATTAGATGCTGATCAAAGTGATGCAATCTATTTTAGCCAGCTGGGGCACATGGAAACCTGCAGCTTAGAATGTCAAGTATGTAAGTAAGTAAATGTATGCGTTTAATTATCTGAAATTTTACTTGCTAGATCCAGTGCAAAGCCAAATTACAGGACCAGCTCTTTTGCTCTTCATGTCTGTCATTTAAATTCTTAAATGTAACCAGATTCTGAAAAATCTACTTTGGGGGGGGGGGAGAGTTGCCTGGTGCTCTCTGAGCTTGGTTGTTTTCTTGCAGATGTTTCATGACCCAAACTAGGTAACATCATCAGTAGTAACACTGACGATGTTACCTAGTTTGGGTACTGAAACATCTGCAAGAAAACAACCAAGCTCAGAGAACACCAAGGAGCTATAAATATTCTCCTTACTGGTTATTTTCTGTTGGGATATTATCCCTTTGTGTTGATTAAAACACTTTGGAATCAACGCCCTTGTGTGCAGTTGCCATATTTACTTCTGTCAGGCCTTAGAGCAAGCTTCTGCTTGTCTTTTGGATGCGTAATTGCTTGGCATCTGCAGGCCTGATTAAAATTGATGAAGTCAAGTTGGGGATGTCACACTTAGCAAGCTTCTTGTCAGCAAGTTAATTTTCATTCTTGAAGCACGATGTTGGGCACCTCCTGTAAATAGGTGACATTTGCAGATTGTTGCCAGGTTTGCATATTGAACTGATCCATATTTGGGAACTGATTTGATTTTGATTTAGAATATTTTCTGTTCATACTGATCACGTCAAACACTAGATTATAGTTTGGATGAGCCCCCCCCTCTCTGTCTCTCTTTTTAAAAAGGCCGGCAAGTTATTCGCAAGAAATGTATTTAATGCAGATTTGCCTTTTTCTTCTAACCCTAGTTCTCATTGAAATGATCTGTGATGATGTCTAGTTTTACGAATGAAGGCAAATACACGTATCCAACGATAACGATGCAAAATCAAACTTGGGTCGATTCCAGAACCAGAGATTTACTCTCCCAGCTTTGGGACTCGTGCTGGAGCCAGTCTTCGGGGAATTTCTCTACTGGAAGCCTGGGAAACAGACCCCTTGTCAGTCAGAGTGCTGGATTACCACCAGCCTTTTAAATACTTAGGAGCCGAGGGCTTGGCAGCCCAAGGAAACAACAGCCAGTCGCCAGCCATCCACACACCAATCAGCTGATAGGAAGACACCGCATAAACACGACTCACAGAACAGCCCAAAGCATGTATTCCAGTAGAGAGAAATTCCCTGAAGAATGGCTCCAGCATGACTCCAAGAGCTCGGAAATCTCTGGTCCCGGGAACCGACCCAAATTCGATTTTGTACGCCTAGTTTTGATTGCAAGGGCATGTCTTGAGTGTTCTTTTAGGTCAATGGTGCCCTCGTCAGCTACTCTTCCGCAGAATAATAATAATAATAATAATAATAATAATAATAATAATAATAATAATAATAATAATAATAATAATAATAAATTGGAAGGGACCTTGGAGGTCATCTAGTCCAACCCCCTGCTCAGGCAGGAAACCCTATACCATTTCAGACAAATGGCTGTCCAGTCTCTTCTTAAAAACTTCCAGTGTTGGAGCATTCACCACTTCTGGAGGCAGGTTGTTCCACTGGTTAATTGTTCTAACTGTCAGGAAGTTTCTCCTTAGTTCCAGGTTGCTTCTCTCCTTGGTTAGTTTCCACCCGTTGCTTCTCGTCCTGCCTTCAGGCGCTTTGGAGAACAGCTTGACTCCCTCTTCTTTGGGGCAGCCCCTGAGATATTGGAGCACTGCTATCATGTCCCCCCTCGTCCTTCTCTTCATTAAACTAAACAGACCCAATTCCAGCAAGTGTTCCTTATATGCTTTAGTCTCCAGTCCCCTAATCATCTTTGTTGCTCTTCTCTGCACTCTTTCTAGAGTCTCAGCATCTTTTTTACATCGTGGTGACCAAAACTGGATGCCGTATTCCAAGGGTGGCCTCACCAAGGCATTGTAAAGTGGTATTAACACTTCACGTGATCTTGATTCTATATATCACAGGTCACAGATCACACCACGTTTACGTCGCTCACCATTTTTTCCCCTTTCTTCCAACCTCTCTCCAGCTGTGGTTCTCCTCTTCAGAAATCAGAGCTGCAGCTTCTGTCCTTTTCATCGGGACAGTTGACGGTTTTCCTCCCGGCGGAGGTGAAGCTGATAGGCACGGAACTGGACCACGTGCTCCCCTTGCAGGAGGCGGCCATGAGGACCTTATATAACACATACTGCAAGTCTCTAAAAGGTAGATGGATGATGGTTGAGTGTCTCCAATATCTTCGGTCTGTAAAGCTGGGAGGGAGGAGAAAGCTCTGGTCGTCCAGATGTTGCCAAATAAAAATGTCCGCCATCTTTTGCCATTTTTTTTCCTGTGGTGTTTACAGGTCATCCCTGACTTAACACCACAGTTGAGGCCAGAATTTCCACTGCCCAGCAAAATGGTCGTTGAATAGTCGAGCCCGATTTTGTGACCTTTTTGGCCCGGGTTGTTAAGCAAATCGCTGTAGTTGTTAAGCAAATTGTGTGGTCGCTAAGGGAATCCCATTGACTTTGCTTGTCAAAAGCTGACCAAGACAGTCGCGAATGGTGATCGCGTGACTCCGGGACACCGCAACCATTGTAAATACACGCTGGTTGTCAAATACCCAAATTTTGATCGTGAGATCATGGGGATGCTGCAGTGGTCGTAAATGTGGGGACCAGCCATCAGTTGCTTTTTTCAGAGTCGTCAAATGGTTGTAAGTCAAGGACTGTCTATATACTGAGTGTCAACAATTCATTTTCTGCATCCTTCTCAGAATCTGGGATAGAGGTGTGTGTGCATTTGTCACCTGAAAACCTAAGGGAACAACCCTCCAAAGACCCTCCAAAACATGAATATGATGGGAGGGAAAACTATTAAGTGCACGAGTGGAGAGTAATCTTATTAATGGTGTTTAATTTTAATTATATCTGAATTCAAATGAAACCAAGCAGGCAGGCTTCCAAACAGGTCACCCAGCTACTGCTGTTTCTGTGAAGGTTTTTAGAATCGTCGTCTGACGCCCTCTTTTTCCCCCCCGTTCCTCTCTAGATTTGAAGTTCATGACTCCGATCTCATTACCCAGAAGCCTCCTGGATTTGCTGCACTGCCCTCTGGGACACTGCCACCGTTGCAGTCAGCCCATGTTTACTATTGTCTACCCAAAGCTCTTTCCCTTGAGAGAGACACCAATGGCTGGATTACATCAGGGGTAATTACAGAGAAAATTACATGCTGGTTTCAGACTGTACGCATGGGCTTCAGCTAGAAGAGAAGGCATTTGCAAAAGCAAATGCTTGAGCTTTTGTGAGTCTGATGACTATCTTCCCTACAAATGGAGAAGTGCATTATTAAGACTCAGTTATGAGGTGGATTTTCCACAAGATGCTGCTTCTATTCCAAATTGCAGCATTTCACATTGAATATTCAATTGTACGTTTTTTTTCTCACCTGGAAAACTTAAGTAGCGGAAGATGAGCTATGAGAGAGATTCTTTCTTCCTATAGAATAGGGAGAAAATCAGAAAGTGAAGTAGGAAGGAAGCATGCAAAACTTGGCATCAAGATTTCTAGAGGGGGGGGTCTCAAAACTTGGCTAGAATAGAATAGAAGAATAGAATAGAATAGAATAGAATAGAATAGAATAGAATAGAATAGGACAGGACCTTGGAAGTCTTCTAGTCCAGCCCCCTGCTTAAGCAGGAGAACCTATACCATCTCAGACAGGTGAATGTCTAGTCTCTTCTTGAAAATCTCCAGTGATGGAGCGCCCATGATTTCTGTGGCAAGCTGTTCCACTGGTTAATTGTCCTCACTGTCAGGAAGTTTCTCCTTAATTCCAGGTTGCTTCTCTCTTTGATCAGTTTTCAACCATTGTTTCTCATCCTTCCCTCTGGTGCTTTGGTGAACAACCTGGCCCCCTCTGCCTTGGGGCAGCCCCTCAGATTCTGGAACACTGCTATCATGTCTCCCCTATTTCTTCTTTTCTTTAGACTGGCCAAACCCAAGTCCCGCAGCCCTTCGTATGTTTTAGCCTTCCGGCCTTTGATCATCTTTTAAGACCTGTGGACTTGAATTCCCCAGCCAGCCTAGAGCATTGAATACACTGCATTCACTTTTCCCCCCTCAAATGTGGAATCATATTTCTATACATAGTATTGGGTGATAAAACCTATCCTGATTACGCTCCTTGAAGGGGTAACATTTTGAATCCAAAAGCACCCAGAGCCCATTGGTTCCCTATCTGCAGTATACAATATTTTCCAATAATTTCAGACACAAGTGAGATTTTAATTAAAGCAGAACTTGAGTTTATGAGTCAGGCAAAGAGGTAGTAAGGTAAAAGGAATGCCCCTTTAGATGTTTGCCTTTTGGCTCTGGTGCAAACGATTATTTGCCCAAGAATGTAAAATTATTTGTTATCCAAATAGTTATATAACTTTCTTTTCAGTTGTGTTCTTAAGATTCTGTCTCGTGCACTGTGATTGTTGGCCTTTCAATACGCACAATAGATGGCTATTTAAATTGCTGATTATTTTTAATTTGATCATTCCGGTTTTAATTTTTTCTTGGTTGCTTTTACTGATGTGATATATTTTTAAATTGCTTGTTAAAGCAGTTCAAAATCTTTCTCTCTTTTTTTTCCCCTTATTTAAGCAAACATCTTTGCATAAAAATTCATGTTGTCTTTTCCATCACCACTACGTGGGAGAAGTCACAACATAGAACGTAGATTATTTGGTAGCAAATAATGGAAGATTTGAGGGAGCATTGTACTTTTTTTTTTTTAATGTTCTTCCTTTAAGAAATTAAGAAATTTTCCAGATGTTTTCTTCCTAGGTTCAAATCTGCACTAATAATTAGCGGAACCTTTTGGTATGTTGACAGAGGGGGAAAAAAAACCTCTCGCTATTTTTGCAAACTCAAATATTATATGTACTTCGTTTTCTGAGGCTCAACCCTCGCTCCTGATTCCTTTGCTTTTTTTTAACCGTCCATAAAAGTTGTATCTTGTGTCTTAGGGCCAGCATTTTAACTTGAGACGACAACCGTTGCCTCTTGCTCTCCTTTCCATTCCTATATTTCTTTTGTGTTCCCAGGAGAACAAGAGTCAGTTTTGTGGCATATTGCTGCTCCACCCAGTGTCTGCAGACCTTTGACCTATTGAGCTGATAAATACTTAAAGGTATTCAGGAGTGGTGCCAGCTTCAAAGCAGCATTAGACTGTGGCTCCTAACCAGACTGGAATATGTGATTGTGTGTGCCAAAGCAGTGGGAGGCATTCCCCAACTGGGAACATGGAGAACCCCTTGAGGCCTGGGTTCCTATCAAATCTGGACAAAAGGCAGAAGCTCTCATGAAACCATCGTGATTGTCCAGCTTTAGAAAATGTTTTAACACCTTCCTGTTCCTCCACGGGCAGAAGATCAAGCAAGCAAACATACAATCAAAGACCCAGCTGGACACTTTTCAAAACTTGTACTTCTGATTCAAGTTGCATTTTATACTTCACTTGGGTTGCATGGGCAATATCAGTTAGTGTGTGTGTGGGTTTTTTAATGATACCTTTGCAGTCCTTGTAACTTTTTCAATTATTTCCCTGCTTGATTTCCTGTTACTGCTCTCTTGAGAAGCAGCCATTACAGGTAGCCATTTATTCATGCTAGTGAGGTTTTTTTTTTTCCCCTACTTTCCATTAAGGATCCAATACATTTTCTTTCTTCTCCCCCCCCCCCAGCTGATGTTTTGATAGTGACTTAAAGATGTACTTGCGAAACCTAACTTGATGCGGTCCGTCATCCGGTTGGGTAGGTAGAGAGAATGTTTTCAGTTATTTATTTTTTTTCATCTGTGGTTGAAGTCCTGAAGACAGCACCATTGGCAGCCACAAAAAGTAGATTCCTCCTTGGTCATTGACTCTTTGCAAAACATATTTCACCTTTTGATACTGCAGAACTAACGAGGTGTTTTAAAATGCCGGTAGATTTAGAATAAGTTAAAAAGTTGGCCTCACCTCCCTATTTAAAATATAAACAGTTTTGTGAATATTATCAGTATTTTGTTGTGAGTCTTTATGCATGTTGAACTACATCACCTTCTGGTCATGCTCATTGCCTTTGGGAGCCGTGCATGCTGGGAGTTGTAGTCCAACATAGCAGGAGAGCACTGCGTTGTAGAAGTTTTGTATTGTATGCTCTTGAGCCCCCGTTTCAGTAACTTTTATTTTTTCCCATTGGATGGTCTAAAATCAGAGAAGCCACAAAAAAGGGTTGGAACAAACTCATTTTTCGTACATTATTATGGTGGCATTTTAAGTCATGCTCAAGAAATAGCTTGCACACATTATTTCTGCTCTGGGGACTGCTGCTTAGAATCTTTGTACTTAAACAGCTCAGAAATCTGCCATTTAACACTTTGGGGGTGGTGGAAAGGGGGGGGAGCTCAACTCCTAAATGGTTTACATATTTGTTGTTGGCATCCTTATCAGCTGCAGTCGCTTGCAAGTTTGATCTGTTGAATTCTTTGTTAATAGCTAGGAATTTAAAAAGCTCAAATATTTTTTAAAAAGTGGCATGGTGTAAAGGTTAGGAACAGAAGATGAGGTGCATGGCCAGGGTTAATGAGAGAACATACATGTTTTTTGATGCCAGAAAGAAATGCCCCCTTCCCTTTATGATTTCACACACACACCCTGCAAGCTGTCTTAAAAAACAGTTCCATTAAATTCAGGTTAAAGAGCGTGTATTATGAACAATGGGGTTGGTAGAATTCTGAATAGTACAGCTACAATGAATGGTCTTTGAGATGGGGCATACCTGTGCCATGTAAAGCAATATCTAAACAACAGCTAAAGGAAAACACAAATCCTTTCACCTGAATTGTCTAAAGTACAGTAAAAATACAAGTATCTGCCTGCGCTTTGAAATGGGTACCCTTCAAAATTCAACCATCTCTGTCGGTTACAAGTCAAGTCCTTGTTATAGCTATTCCCCAGGAGTGTCTAAGAATTCTATAGCTCTCTTCAGAGGTCCTCAACATTTCTGAAGACAGGAAAAGCAGAACAGTGAGAAATTTGGCTGTCTCGCCCTTTGTAACGTTCTACTCTCCTAGGAAGAGGGCAGATTCTATGCCAGGGGTAGGCAACCTTGGCTCTTTTATGACTCTTGGGGGTTGAAGTCCACGAGTCATAAAAGAGCCAAGGTTGCCTACCCCTGTTCTAGGCATATCAAAGTCCTTAGGCAAACTTCCTCAATCCAGGTGCCCTCAAGTGGAGGAACTCAATGAGCAAAATCCCCATGTCTGAAAGATACCCAGGTTGGGGGTTTCTGAAATAGGAAACAAAGACTTGTATAATCATCCTCATTTCATCTTTCCTTTCCTTTTGGTTTTTTTTAGCAGAGTTGGTGCATAGACACCCTTGTTTCTTAACTCACAGTTCTTGCTCTCCTTTTGGGGAGGAAATGTGAGGACTAAAACTGCTGTTCCACCACTCCAGCCCTGGGACTTCATATCACCAAATGCGTAATTAGCCTAAGTAGCTATAAGGTTTCACCCACCCACCCCCATTCCATTAATCTCTGCATTCCTAATTTTAAAGCTAAAGTAGCCCCACTGTTTAGTTTGGCTGCCATCACCGCTCTCTGTAATTGCAGTCTTCCCAGAATAAAACCACGCCGATCCATCACCTGTTGTGTTTTGTGTGTGTGTGTTGAATTATTAATCCTCGTTCTTTCCTTTCTGCCTGATAGGCCACTAAAAAAAAAAAAAATAAGATGCCCAACAAGGTCAAATTTATTTAGGGAATTAATTGTAAACTTGAAATCATCTAAATTCTGTCTATCCGAAACACTGAAGCAAATTGGCAGATTTATGATTGCCTTTAATTACAGCAATACTTAATGCTAAATCATGTGCTCTGGAAGGGTGCCACAAGTAATACGGCTGTAGGAATTTTCAGCTTTGGTTCTGTCCATGTCAGTGCAAGCTACTTTTGTCCTTAGATCAATTTCTGGGCATATTCCTAACCTGTAGTTTGCCTTGTGCTTTCTGCTGGTAGCATCCGTAATGTAGGTGACGCTTGTCCATTTAAGATGTGAAGCTTCAGGGTCTGCAGTTGGATGTTTCTTATTGACCTATATCAGTGGTCCCCAACCCTTTTGGTATCAGAGATCAGTTTTGTGGAAGACAATTTTTCCATGGACCGGGGAGGGGGGGCAGGAGGAGTGCACAGCCTAGATCAGAGGTCCCCAACCTTTTGGGCACCAGGGACCGGTTACATGGAGAGGTTTTTCCGTGGACTGGAGAGGGTGTGGTTTTGTGTGCTGCCTGCATCTCGCGGATGAGCTTTGTGCGGACCGGTTGCTGGCATGCCGCGGTTCAGTACCGGTCCAGAGACCAGGGGTTGGGGACCCCTGGCCTAGATCCTTCGCATGTGCAGTTTACAGTAGGATTTGAGGTCCTATGAGAAACTAATGCCTGATGGGCTGAGGTGTGCTGGGGAGTGACTCAAATACAGGTGAAGCTTTGCTCACCTCCCAGTTCCTAACAGGCCACAGACTGGTACTGGTCCACAGCTCAGGTATTGGGGACCCCTGATCTATATGCTTTAGCTCGAATAAATAGGCAATCTAGGAAACATTCTGGTGGCACATTGCAAAAAAAAAAAATAGTAAATGATAAATTGGCTTTTTAAACCTGACACAGAGGCCTTGGACCACTTAGCATGGTTTTTGGTGTCCATAACATCTGGAGGATAGATGTGCCTAGAGAGAACTGTGCAAAAGAAGTTAGGAAACAAGCTTTTTTTGTTTCAGAACGGGAGTCTTTAATTTTGAATTTGCTAAACTTTTCCCATTTTCATTTCCAACAAATTTTAAAAAAAATTAAGTTTATCCTCCAAATCAACATTGGTCAAAGAAACAACAACAACAAACCAGGATATACAAGGAGCTTGGCGTAGCTAAGGGCGTCCAAAAAGGCAGATGCCATTTTTTACCACGCTTCTTCCTACTGATGTAGTCCTTTAAAAGCATAGAAACCTTTTTGAAATCCAGGTGATGACAAGCTCTTAAAACGTTGGTGTCTTTATGACACAAATGAAAGTGTGAGCAATGATTAATGCCAGCAGCCAGGACTTTTCAGATGTTTCATTAAAGTCATTAGAGCTTCATGCCTCCTCTGAAGTTCAAATGAAAGGCAGGAGCAGCTTAAGGGGGTTCAGATGATTCAGAGCTGCGTTTTGTCCTTCAGGCAAAATGAAGGTGCAAGACCTTGTTTTGATTTTGATTTTGTTCCACTGTGAGATTTTAGCCAAATGCAGGGCTAGCAGCAAGGGCAGAACAGGACTCTGGTGGAGCTAGGAGAGGCTTATTCAGTGGAGGATTGTAATTTGGGTCTGTGCTCGGTGGTAATAATTCCTGCATTCTTAAGTTGCTTGATCCTGTAAGATGTATCCATGACTACAGTGATAGTTGATAGATATTGAGATAGATATTGATGAGATAGCTATTAAGGAGATAGATATTGATCAGACAGAAATTGATGAGATAATAGACATGGATGGATGGTGGATAGATAGATAAATACTAAGGTAGGTAGGTAGGTAGGTAGGTAGGTAGGTAGGTAGGTAGATAGATAGATAGATAGATAGATAGATAGATAGATAGATAGATAGATAGATAGTAGAATAGTGAAATTTTAAATAAAAACAGATAAATGATATAACCGTAATAAAATTCTACAACTTGAGCATGACTGTTGAGAAGGATATTCATTTTGAAATGAGGTGACAGAATTCATCAAGATTTAATATGCACGAGGATTTGGGGATGGGGGAGAGAATCCTCCATAATTGAATAGAATTTATACCCAGGAATATAAGGTTAGGCTTGAGTATTTATAGCCCTTTTCTGAAGGTACCTTTTAAATGAAGACCTCTGAGGTCTTCTCTAGCCCTATAATTCTATGTTCTATGTTAATCGGAATTGCACGCAAGCTTTAATGTGCATGCATCTCCTCCAGTGAAAGAAACGTATTCATCAGTATTTCCCAGTAGGGGTTTCTTATTAGTTTGGTACACACTTTGTGCATGGTTTGGTTTTGCCCTAGCATGTTATTAAGCCAGCCACTGCGATTTATAAATCATGGCTGAAGCATTAGTTGTGTTGCACGAAGACAGTCCCTGTAGATCTGTTTAGGACTGGGCTATAGCAGGCTTGCCAAGGAATTAAGCTTATCCAAGGTGTTTTGGTTTGCTGTGATTGATCAGTTCTTGCGAGCTTTACTTTGAATCTCCCGAGTAGCAAATTAATTTAGTTCAGGGAATTTCATTGGAAAACAACATTTCTCAGCCTTGGAGCTGCAGAGAAGAATCGTGTGTGCTCCAGCACATTTTCCACACAAAATTGAGCAACCATCCAGCTCAATAGATTCGACTTGTTGTTCCGTGAACTGAGCAAGTTCCTTGAATCCTCCAAAGTGCACAAAATCTACAACTGCCTTATAATGAAGCACAATGAATCAACCGCATCCTTCTGTGATGACAACAGCCCTCTAGCCACTCAACTTTGGAGAAAAGCAAGCATGATTGAAGAACTACCTGGAGACATGAAACAGCCAATTGAACGTTGATTTCTTTTTCATTGTTTCCTGTTCTGGAATCTTCAGCTTTTACATCCACCGATAGGCTTTCTGCCTCTTTGGTAAAGAGCAAAATCTCTCATCCCTGATGCTGTAGGTATCACAATATTTTCCCCAGCAACTGATTAAACTCCAAGTCTCAAGATGTTTGGAGCTGAGATCCCTTCACTATTAACAGTTGTAGCTTTGAGAACCCTAATTGTTTTGGAACAGGAAGTCCTTAACTTAAGACTTCAACTGAGCCTAAAATTTCCATGGCTAAGCAACACAGTTGTTAAATGATTTTTGCCCCATTTTACAACCTGTCTTGCCATGGTTACGAAGTGAATCACTGCAGTTGTTAAGTTAGTAACACGGTTGTTAAGTAAATCTGGCTTCTCCATTGACTTGTCAGAAGGTCGCAAAAGGGGATACGTGACCCCATCAGGACACTGCAACTGTCATAAATGCATGCCAGTTGCCAAGCATTCAGATTTTGATCATGTGGCCACAAGGATGCTTCAATGGTTGTAAGAGTGAAAAACAGTCATAAGTCACATTTCGGTGCCGTTGTAACTTTGCAAGATCACTCAACGCATGACTGTAAGGTCAGCACTACCTGAATCTTGAAAGTTATCTCACATTCCCATGGACTATCCAGCTTGGAATTGCTGACGTAGTCCCGTCTGTTGCTTTTCACTAACCAAATATATTTTGCTAAAGCAAAGAAGCAGTATTGACAGAGCTAGTTTTTAGATTTCCCAAAACGGGCAACCGATAATTATTGCTTGTGCTGAGGGAAAGAATTTTGTGCAGCCCACCACAACTTTGATTCCTGAAAGCACCCAGTGTATATCTCTGTAGACTCCCAATTGTCCATCAAAGACTAGCTTGGTGCATTTTCCTACCATCGTTACCTAACACTTCCTTGACCACACATTCCATTTTTTCTGGCTTGTAAACCACCTTCTTGATGAAGGCCTCCGGATACTCAGAGATCGTATTTTGAAAACGTTCCATTGACCTACCAAAGATAGTCCTTCAAAATGGATTTCAGGACATTGATTCAATTATGGTCTCTGTCAACATGGTTGGCAACTCGGTATCTCTTAACAGCTTCAGGTATAAGTGTCTTTTGCAATCTAGGAAATGTTGGAGAATCAAGCCTGAGGGTGTCTATACACAAAGTAGGCATCCTACCACTGGTACAAGCGCTTTCTTTTACCTGGAGCTTATACTTAACACCTTACATGCTCCTGTCCTCAGTTAATTCCTGGTTGCAGGAATTGACTATGTCTAATTTAAGGAAAAGAAGGACCAAGGGTGATATGATAGCAGTGTTCCAATATTTTAGGGGCTGCCACAAACAAGAGGGGGTCAACCTATTCTCACCTGAAGGCAGGACAAGAAGCAATGGATGGAAACTAATCAAGGAGAGAAGCAACCTGGAATTAAGGAGAATTTTTCTGACAGTGAGAACAATTAACCAGTGGAATCTGTTGCCTTCAGAAGTTGCGAATGCTCCAACACTGGAAGCTTTTAAGAAGAGATTGGACAGTCACTTGTCTGGAATAGTATAGAGTTTCCTGCCGGAGCAGTGGATTGGACTAGAAGACCTCCAAGATCCCTTCCAACTCTTTGTTATTCTGCTAATTGACCTTTCCATATGTGTACTGATCATGGTTCAAACCTCTTGTTTCTGCCATGTCCTCCGAACGTTGCCTTCACCTCATTCCCAGGCCATCCCGTAGTTTTAAGTGGCCTTTAGTTACACCCGGATTAAAATAGCATCTTTCCTCTTGTTTGGGAACCATCCAAGAACAATCTCAAGATATGGAAAATCTATTGGATTTGATACCCACTGTCAAGGAGGAACTCAACTGGTTGAAGGGACTTGAAAGAGAAGCGATGGAAGCAAAGTTGGGAAGAGAAAAGGGGACAGGCAGATTCATGCTGGGACAGTTTTCTGCAGACTCAGAGGTGGTTAGATAGCATTTCACCTTAGCAGTAGGAAAGGTCCACGGTATCCGAGGTTTCCCTGTTATGCTTCTCCGGCATGATCTACTTGGAGGTTCACCTTCAATAATAGAGTTGGGAATCAGGGACACTGTTTTGCAGGGGTTCCATTCCTACTTGAGCCTGCAATTCCAGTTAATGGTTACGGGGGGAAGAATGATTGAGCCCCCGTGCTCTCCAATTTCTCTCCCACGTGTAATTCCAAAGGCATATGAAACTACCGTGGAGAGGTCATCCAGCAGTTTGAGAGGAGGTTTCATCAGCATGCTGATGATACTTAATTGTGCATTGCTACTTCGCGATGAGCTGCGGAGGTCTTGGATTTGTGGAGGAGTCTTGGAATTGATGAGTAGGGACTGGTTGGGGGGAGGGGCGAAATGAGAGCAGACTAAAAGCTGGCAAGAAGGAGATGCTTATGTTCAGCAAAAAGTCTTGGTCTTTTGGAAACCTCAATTCCCCTCCACCTGACTGACTGCTTTTCTGTTGAAAGCCGCTTTTGTCTCCACAGCTGATGTTTGGCAGCATGTTTTGCTCTGTTTTGCAGCATTTCCCTTTTCCCTTGTCTTTCCTGCATGCCATTCTTTGATCAGGAAGCAAACAGTCAAGATGGAATGCAACAGGAAAGTTGCTTAAACGTGAGAGGAGGAACTGCATTTACATTACAATGGCCCACTTTTCTTTCCCCGCCCTTCTCTCTCTCTCTCTCTCTCTCTCTCTCTCTCTCTCTCTCTCTCTCTCTCTCTCTCTNCACCTAAGTGGTGCAAAACTGTCAGAAATTAGAACAATTAACCAGTGGAACAACCTGCCTCCAGAAGCGGTGAATGCTAAAACATATAAGGAACGGTGGCTGGAATTGGGTATGTCTCATTTAATGAAGAGAAGGAAGGGGTCTCTCTCTCTCTCTCTCTCTCTCTCTCTCTCTCTCTCTCTCTCTCTCTCTCTCTCTCCCCAGCGATTCCCCAACTCTTTTAATGAAAAGAATGAAGGATGAAAAGCGCCAGCAGCTCCAGCTCTTTTCACGGAGTGTTCGAACATTAAGTATACAAGTGGGACCTTCCTCTCAGCTGTCTCCATCAAAGGAGCCACTTTCAATCTTTCCACCCTTGTGCAATGCAACTTGCTTGAAAATATTTTTTAAATGCAAAGGGAGGAGGAGGGAGGGGGAAGGAGGAGAGAGGAGGAGGAGGAGGAGGAGGAGGAGGAGGAGGAGGAGGAGGAAGAAAAAAAACCTTGGGGGTGGGATTGAATAACCCTAAGAGCCTTGCGTAAAACCAGGCACTTTTTCCAACATAATTCTTTCCCAGGACGTTACAAGCTTGAAAAATAAGACAGATAAGTTCTCCTTTCCTCTTTGCCAGTGATAAAGACTTACCGTACATCCTGCTTGGAAATCAAGGGGGAGCAAAGAACAGTCCCTAGCACTTCCAGAACATGGGGGCCTCGGCCTTACAGCTGCCCAAAAGAATTCCGACTGTGTTGCAATAGTTGTGTGTGACCTACATTTTGGCTCTTTTTAATCTCATCCTCGGCCTGATCTAGCTACGCTGTTTGTTTTTCTTCGGAGAGATGGATGGCGGAGAGCCATTTTGCAACCTCTTTTGGTAAAGTGTGTCTTTTCTCTCCTGCCACTTGCATCGACAAACAGAAAAACATGGCTTTTCTGTTGCTTTCTCCTAGTCAGGACAGATCTGACGATTTAGAAGTTTAAAATTGAAGCTCGGGGGTCCTTAAGAAGAAGCTTTGCTGAGAATGTCATCTGCGTTACTGCTGTCTACCAAATAACAAGAGTTGGGAGGGACCTTGGAGGTCTTCTAGTCCAACCCCCTGCTCAAGCAAGAGACTCTAAACCATTTCAGACAAAGGGCTGTCCAATCTCGTCTTAGCTCTGGGATAGATTTAGAAGTGGCTGGGTAAAAGCTTGCTTAAGTCAAGAAAAAAAAGTAGTGATGAGACATGAAGCCCACATGGGTCAGGTTCCCCAAAAGGGGCATCTCCAGGCATGACTAGCCAACGTATGGTAGGTAATCCTCAAGTTACAACCGTAATGGAGCCTATCCCTTTGCAGCCATAAGTCGTAACATTCATACAATGGGTCGGTCATGCGATCAACCTGATTTCATGACATTTTAGCATTGCATTGTTACGCGAAGGCAATAAGAGTGCGGTATTGCTGTTACCCAAAGTAAATTTCAGCAAAACCCATAGTAAGCCTTGAGATGTGACTGTGGGACATTTCAAATGACCCTATTGCTGAAATTTGTGCGTGTGACCATCAGAACTTTAGATCTGGTTTGTCTATGGAGATTCTCAGTCATCCAGGTCATGATTGTCCCAAAGATGCTTTTTCACGAGGCAACTGGACTTTCCTGTTTTTCTTTGAAGACGTTTCACTTCTCATCCAAGAAGCTTCTTCAGCTCTGACTGGATGGTGAGGAATGGAAGGATTTATATTCCTTTCGGACAGCTAGTCATTTGCATTCTTTTAGAGAGTCGTTGAGGCCACTTGGAGGCAGAGAGGACCACTGGCGTGAAAGAGGGATCAAAGAGTCCATCTATGTCAAAACTGAAGAACCCTCTCTCAACAGACGGGGAGGGATATGACATCATCTATCTCCAGTCTACAACACAGTCCTTTCAGCAGTCCCAAGAAGGCTCCACACCCATTTGCACTACTCAGGGGACCCTGAGGACATGGACCAGTGGCCTCAACGACTCTCTAAAAGAAGGCAAATGACTAGCTGTCTGAAAGGAATATAAATCCTTCCATTCCCCACCATCCAGTCAGAAGTGAAGAAGCTTCTCGGACGAGAAACGAAACGTCTTCAAAGAAAAACAAGAAAGTCCAGTTGCCTCCTGAAAAAACATCTTTGGGATTTTGCTCAGGTTTGTAATTCCCCTTCTTCAAGTAGGTCGTAACTTCAAACGGTCGTTTATTATTTACACTGTGTACCATTTTTTGGGGGAAAAATGAGCAGTCTATAGCAATAACTCCAAAGGCATGGAACAAAATGCATTTCCTGTGGAAAATGGCAATGCAGTAGACATTGTATTCAATGTGTCTATGGGGAGATCACGCTTCTCCTACGGAAAATAAGCTTCACCCTTTCGGCTTTTTAGCAGCATCAGTTTCACAGTATTCCCACTGTTGCAATTAGCCTAGCATTGCATTAAGTAAAACATTTCCAGTTTGGGACCAAGCTGGGTTTTCTCTCTCTCTCTCTCTCCCTCTCTCTCTCTCTCTCTCTCTCTCTCTCTCTCTCTCTCTCTCTCTCTCTCTCTCTCTCTCTCTCTCTCTCTCTCTCTCTCTCTCTCTCTCTCTCTCTCTCTCTCTCTCTCTCTCTCTCTCTCATTTCTCCTTTTTTCTTTCTCTCTCTTCCATTTCTTTCTTTTGTTTCTCTCTCTTTTTTCTCTTTTGTTTCTCTCTCCTTTTCTCTTTTGTTTCTCTCTCCTTTTCTCTTTTGTTTCTCTCTCTCCTTTTCTCTTTTGTTTTTATCTCTCCCCCCACTATCTATTTCCCCCCTTCTCTCTCTCTCTCTGTCTCTCTCTCTCTGTCTGTCTGTCTGTCTGTCTCTCTCTCTCTCTTTCTCTTTCTCTCTCTCTCTCTCTCTCTCTCTCTGTCTCTCTCTGTCTGTCTGTCTGTCTGTCTCTCTCTCTCTCTCTCTCTCTCTCTCTCTCTCTGGTGCCACAGACAAAAAACAGGCCAGATTTTAAATCGGCAAGCTGGAGCAAAACATAAGAATCCTTTTATTCGGTTTGTTCTGCTAAAATTGCTTGAAGATTGCAGAGTTTTTCAATTGCTTCTTTAGACCTGCACTTTTGTAGCAGTCGATGGAGAGGACAAGAGGCTGCCCCAAAGGAGAGGGAGTCAAGCTATTCTCCAAAGCACCTGAGGGCAGGACAAGAAGCAATGGATGGAAACTAATCAAGGAGAGAAGCAACCTAGAACAGTGGTTCTCAACCTTTTTAATGCCGCGACCCCAACCGGTCGTAAGTCGAGGACTAAACCGGTCATAAGTCGAGGACTAAACCGGTCATAAGTCGAGGACTAAACTGGTCGTAAGTCGAGGACTACCCAACCGGTCGTAAGTCAAGGACTTTCCCTGCCCGGGAGCACCGCGCATGCGTGGTTCCGCCCCCTGCGCGGCCGAGACATAGCTGGCAAGCGGCAGAGACGGAGCAAGCCGACCACCAGCTGGCCCAGCCCAAGGGAGGTAAGGCACCCGCCGGAAAAGGGGGAAAAAATGGCGGACAAAAAAAATGGCGGACAGCCTTGCTTGGCGACCCCCATGAAATGTTCGATCGACCCCAAATGGGGTCCTGACCCACAGGTTGAGAACCACTGGGCTAGAACTACGGAGAAATTTCCTAACAGTGAGGACAATGAACCAGTGGAACGACTTGCCTCCAGAAGTTGTGGGTGCTCCATCACTGGAGGCTTTTAAGAAGAGATTGGACAACCATTTGTCTGAAACGGTATAGGATCTCCTGCCTGAGCAGGGAGTTGGACTAAGACCTGCAAGGTCCCTTCCATCTCTGTAATTCTATTATTTTGTTTTGTGGGATAACTTGGCCTATCCTTTCTGACACGTTCTTTAGCAGTAAATGGAACGATCTCTTGGCCATCGCTAAGTTCCTGGACTTTCCTTATGCATTTTGGGGAGGGTAAGTTAGAGAATATTGATGGCAGCCAATTTTTCATTTTCCTTCCCTTGAAATGATTCCCGGGGAACGTCAACAAAGAAGCCAATTTGCCCATGCCTTTTGCGATGGGAGGAAGGCCACAGGTGGACAGGAAAAACAAAAATCGGTCCCTGAAGAAAAATAATTACAGGCGTTGCAAAATGCAGAGATCAGGATTGTCTCTCAGGAGGTTTTTAAACACTGATTCTGGAAAGGTTTGGTCAGTCTGCGATAAGGATCCCCTACGGGACAAGCTCAATACAGGTAGTCTTTGACTTATGACAAGAGTTGAGCCCACCTCTGTTGCTAAGTGAGGCAGTTAAGTGAGCTTTGCCCCATTTGACGACGTTTCTTGTCAGAGTTGTTAAGTGGAGCACGGCCGTTGTTAGGTTAGCAATACGTTTGTTAAGTGAATCTGTTGATCTGGCTTCTCACAAGGTTGCAAAAGGTGATCACATGATCCCAGGACAGGGCAACCGTTGTAAAGATGAATCAGTTGCTAAGGATCTGAATTTTGATCATCTGACCATGGGGATGCTGCCATGCATGTGAAAAACGGTCATAGGTCGCTTTTTTCGGTGCTGTTGTAACTTCAAACAGTCACTAAACAAACTGTTGTAAGTCAGTCCCTGTAGTTTTGGTTATTTCTGTCCAGTTCTTTTTGGGGCGTATTATGTTCCTCCTCAGCTCATTTGCATGATTATTTCTGCATGCAATATGCTACTAGATGCAACAGGTGATATGTGCAATACGCAACTGGGTGACCTTGGACCAGTCCTTCTCTCTCAGCCCTAGGAAGAAGGAAATGGCGAACCACTTCTGAAAAAAAAACTTCCCAAGAAAACTGCAGGGTCTACTCCAAGTAATTGCCAGGAATAAACAAAAATAAATTGACTTGAAGGCATAAATACACACACACACACACACGTTTATGTACTTACAGCACCATAATGCATTTGCATGTGCCTTTTCCAAATACGGGCGTTTCCAAATCATTTCAAGAAGAAATAAAATTAGGGTGGAATATTCTTTTCATCTGGGAAAGATTGAGGGCAAGAGAAGAAGGGGACGACAGAGAAGGAGGTGGCTGGAGGGAGTCACTGAAGCAGCAGGCGTGAGCTTCAATGGACTCCAGAAGATGGTAGAGGACAGGAAGGCCTGGAGGAACGTTGTCCATGGGGTCGCGATAGGTCGGACACGACTTTACGACTAACAACAACAAATTCTTTTCACTGCCTGCCTAACAGCACAAGAGACAGCTCCGATCTTACCTCCTCACTTCCTAAATGAGCTGTGGATGAAGTAAGACCTTGTCATCAATTCCCACCCACAAGAGACCCTCTCTTGAACTGGGATGGAAAGTTGGCCTCTAGGCCAGAGAGACAATGGCTCAGTGGGGCTCTTAGCTCATGCTGTGATATCACTGGTTTGACGAGGTAGGAAATGGTCACTGTAGATTGTAGACCACGTTTTACAACTTCGTGTGTTCTCCAAACCTGCCCACTTACTACTTACTGTATGAGCCAACAACGCGCCTTTAATTAAGAGTTAGAAGGGAGGGTTTTCTAAATCATTTCACAAGCAGTCAAAGGCCAAGCCACCCCGATGTCACTTGGGAGCAAATTCTGTGGGGCAGGAGCTACCACCATAGAGAAGGTTTGGTGTCCCGTTCCCATCAGCTTTTACTGAGGATGAGCAAATAATTAATAAGGCACCATCAGAAATTTTGGGGCATGTTGAGAGACCTAATTATTTGATGTTTATCAGGAGAGAAACAGGTGCTGGGTTTGCAGTTCATACACCGCAGACTGTTTTAACTGCTGCTGCTTCTTCCTTTAATTAAAATTTTCCCTGGGCACTCAGATGGATTTTTTTTTTCTAAATTAGCAGCTATCCTACAGAAACCCTAAAGTCATTCATCAGGTGGCAAAATTTTGTACCCAGTTTATAATGGCATGCCATACCATTGAGATTAGATCTAGGAATGGCTATCAAAATAGATCAAATTATATGAATGTATATTATTGCATGGAACGATTGTTTAATCCATCAGTCAATGGTACTTATTCGATCAATGGCCAGGAAAATGTAAAAGGACAATAAAAAAAAATACTTCACTCTGTTTTTCTTTTGTTCTTTTAGATTTTGCTGGAAATCGACTGAATAAATATTATTGATGGATTGAATAGACTAACAGCTAGCAAAATAAATCACAGAAAACAATATTCACTCCCTTACTATGTTAATATCATTGTTTAATTCGATGTTAGCCTAAGATCATAATAAAGTTTGTTTGCTTACAATTCTTTCAACAAAGGTTACAACAAAACCATGGATAGCTTTGGTAACTAGCAAAATGAATAAAACAATAAGCTCTTACATCTTAACCCTATCATTGAGATGTTGCCTTTCTCATTAAAATTTGAACCACAATTATTCAGCTGAAGCTTTTAGATAGTTAATATACCCATGAATGTATTTAGCGAGGTTTAAATGTTTTAATTTATTTGCATAATGATGAATAATGCAGTCTCGATTGGAATCACTATACAGGAGAAGAGGGGAGCAAGTCTAATTTTTAGCCCCTTCTTTAAAAGCAAATTCAGAATTTATAGAATAACAGAATTGGAAGGGACCTTGAGGATCTTCTAGTCCAACCGACTACTCAAGTAGGAGACCTTATACCATTTCAGACAAATGGTTGTCCAATCTCTTCTTTAAAACTTCCAGTGTTGGAGCATTCATAACTTCTGGAGGCAGGTTGTTCCACTGATTAATTGTTCTAACTGTCATGAAATTCCTCCTTAGTTCTAGGTTGCTTCTCTCTTTGGTTAGTTTCCATCTGTTGCTTCTTGTCCTGCCTTCAGGCGCTTTGGAGAATAGCTTGACTCCCTCTTCTTTGTGGCAGCCCCTGAGATATTGGAAGACTGCTATCATGTCCCCCCTCGTCCTTCTCTTCATTAGACTAGACATACCCAATTCCAGCAACCGTTCCTTATATGTTTTAGCCTCCAGTCCCCTAATCATCTTTGCTGCTCTTCTCTGCACTCTTTCTAGAGTCTCAACATCTTTTTTATATTATGGCGGCCCACACTGGATGCAATATTCCAAGTGTGGTCTTATCAAGGTACATGAGAGTAAGCCTTAAACTCATTTTTAAGGTGTTTTTTTTTCTTTAATAACCCCATGCTAGTGTTTTCTGGAGGGTTTTTTGAACCAAGTACAAACTGGGGGGGGGGAATTAGATTTTCTTTCCCCGAACACAATTTGAATTGTACTCTGGATTAGCCTGTGTTTACATCTGTATCAAGACCTGACAGGGATGGCATGGCGCACAGTTGACATATCATCAAGTTAAGCCCAAAGATGGTTGTGGCTGAGCAAAAGCTTTTTCAGCATACATCACAAATCAGGATATATATATATATATTTAAAAAAATATGTTTGCATATTGCTTCTAGTGTTTTGTGTATAGTATTTGTCATTTGGGCACTTTGCCAGAATTTTACTGCTTAGGACATTGGATCCTTCTCTTCAGCAGACAGCATTTGCTAGAGCCTTTTGAGTGAGGGCCAAAAAAATCTGAGATCAGTGTTTCTTAGATCAATGTTTCTCAGCCTTGGCAATTTGAAGAGATATAGACTTCAACTCCCAGAATTCTTCAGCCAGCTTGTCTGGGCTGTCTGGGGAATCCTGGGAGTTGAAAGTCCATACCTCTTCAAATTTGCAAGGTTAAAAAACACTGGAAGCTAAAACATACGAAGAATGGTTGCAGGGATTGGGGATGGCTCCTCTAATGAAAAGAGTAGGGGGTGGGGGACATAAAAACAGTGTTCCAATATTTGAGGGGCTCCTACAAAGGCGACAGGGTCAAACTATTTTCCAAAGCACCAAAAGGCAAGAGAAGAAACAATGGATGGAAACTGACCAAGGAGAGAAGCCACCTAGAACTAAGGAGAGCAATCAACCAATGGAACAACTTGCCTTCAGAAGTTGTGGGTGCTTCATCACTGGAGGCTTTCAAGAAGAGACTGGACAACCATGTGTCTGGAATGGTATAGGGCCTCCTGCTTGAGCAGGACATTGGACTAGAAGACTTGCAAGGTCCCTTCAAACTCTATTATTCCATGTTCTATGATCTAGGGAATAAGTTGCTTACTAAGTAATTATTCTCCCAGAGCATTCTCGGTCTGTGATTCCATGACGTCACCAATCCATGCTGAGCGTGCTCATGGATCTGGAAAGCCAAGAGCACAGCTGGGAAACATGAAGCAGCATCTGCCAACCCTGGGTCCTGGGGGGTACCAGAACACACAGCAAATGCCAGTCCAAACAACAGCCATGAAACCACTTACAACAGCCTAAAGGAACCCTTGGGTGTGAGAAAACAAAATAGCTGCAAGGGAGAAGTCCTCAATAGCTACTCTGGAAAAGACATTAGCAGCCTAGCCACCTGCTTGTTGACTTTATATATTTATGTGCTTGAGGGCCGCGTGAGTCATTTTTAATGAAAACACGGGACCTCTGCATAAGGCTTTCCAGACTTCCATCTCAAGGCTGGAAAACATCCTGCTACGTGCAATGAGAAATCGGAGGGGATCAAAGTCTGTTTCCCGATAACCTGAATCCTGTTTCCTGCCCATATGTGAGGATGAGTATGTCAGACCCCACCCCCCACCGCAACCCATCACAAATGCCTTCAGTTATCTGCATCTTTTTCTACATCCTGTCGGAATTCATGTTTTTACTTTTTGATTTCTTCCTCGGCGGTGGCTGTACGCTAGAGAATTCACCTGGAAGAGGGTTCCAATTGCTTTTACTATATGGAACTCCATTCTGGGCCTGGGCAACAAAGAATTAGCTACCGGTTCTGCCGAAGTGGTGCGAACCGGCTGAATCCCACCACTGGCAGGACATCCAGGTTCAGTCACAGTTTTGTTCCGTACAGTATTAACCTTGTGAACTCTCAAGCTTCCTCCTTCCGTTATGTATTCAAGATGGACAGTGGTTAATATTTATATGTTACTTATATGTAAGGGTGTAGGTCTATACATAGGTTGTAGATAGTATGTTTGAAATGTGTGTTAAGTAAGTAAGTAACACTTGAGAGGAAGCAACTAAATTTCATTTTTTTAATGTGCGTTGTTGTGCCCACAGGAAAAAAAATGACAATAAAGGTTTATCTAATCTAATCTAATCTTTGGGCTCAATTGGGATCATAAATCGAGGATTACCTGTATTCTATGGATGTAACTTGAGACTTCGTAGGGCTTCGTAGATAAGCAACCCTGAAGGGTGAGCAACGGACTTTGAAACTGCCAGTGTGTCATCATTGGATTCCTCAACACACTTAGTATTTTAACAATATGCTGGGGATGTTTTTGCAGAATGGCTGCCCGGGGGCTGACTTTTTTTTTTTATCTTCAAAATGGCTGTCCTCTGAGGTGTGTAGATGGGATGGTCTGACCCAACCGCAAGTCATTTATTGGAGTGAACTTGTAAGTTGGCTTCCTGCCATTTAAGGAGTCCCTCAACCAGCTCAGCTAAGTCTTCTTTTTGTTATCTTCTTCTGGGCTCACTTCCAAACAGGTATTTGACTGAAGCTATTCTCCATATTTATTTTCTTATCTCAGTGAGGCGTTCCATTATCTCAGAGATCAAACTAGAGCTGGGATGGGAAAGCCTTCTCCTTCCTCCTTCGTTCCTTCATTCCTTCGTTCCTTCCTTCCTTCCTTCCTTCCTTCCTTCCTTCCTTCCTTCCTTCCTTCCTTCCTCCTCCTCCTCCTCCTCCTCCTCCTCCTCTCCTTTGGGGAAACTATAGCCTTATTCTTAAAACAAATTGATCTCTGTTAAAACAAACAAAGAAGATCCACCAGATCCAGCCTCACCAACGTGGAGTGCAGCTCTCGACCATTGGGTGGCTCTTAGCCTCCTCCCTCATCTGTAAAGCACATTCCCAGGCTACAGGATGCTGTTGGGGTTCCTGCAGCCTATTATTACTATTATTATTATTATTATTATTATTATTATTATTATTATTATTATTATTATTATTATTATTATTATTTTGCCATAAAACTCGAGCAAAAACTATAGTCAGGTGGAGCAGGAATCTGGGCACTTGGCAGAGAGGTGACCATGGAGACACCGGTTTCCATAGGCACCATGGTATTACTTCTGCTGTACTTCATGGTGGCTTGCATGTGTAGAGCGCATTGCGTAATACTACAGCAGAAGGACATTTCTTACCCGGTGCCTGCCTCCGCACGGGCTCTGCAGCTCAGCCTTTTCAAAGAAAGAAAAGGGAAATTAGCAGACCGTCGATTCTGATTCTTCGGCCAGCATCGGGAAAGGCTGTGAGCATCTGTGGCATTTTCAACTCTCCTAAGTCCTAGCAGGCCATCCCAACAGCAGGAACAAAATGGCGTTTCCCTTCCACCACCCGGATGCTGACCACGTTTATTTAAGAATAAGCACAGTTTCTGCTTAAAAAGATAACATGTTTTAAAAGTAAAATAAAATTAACAGAAGAACAGCATTGGAAGGGACCTGGGAAGTCTTCCAGTCTAACCCTCTGCTTAAGCAAAAGACCCTATACCATTTCAGACAAATGGCTGTCCAGTCTCTTCTTGAAAGCCTCCAGTGATGGAGCACCCACAAAGGAAGGAGGGAGGGAGGGAGGGAGGGAGGGAGGGAGGAAGGAAGGAAGGAAGGAAGGAAGGAAGGAAGGGATACTCCTTTGACCTAGGAGAAAAAGAAGCATGGTTGTAAATCCTTCAATTTCTTATGACGCTAAAAAAAATTCTGGTTATGGCTTTCTCATCATGCTGGAAAGCATGAAACGGAGATCTTGTACCGGCGCACAAACTACCAAACAGAGGAGAAAGCTACATGTCTGGCAAAACCTCTGAGCAGAATTTGGGGCCACCAAATGAGCTTTTCTCAGCACGGGACGTCTCCGCCACCGAAAGGATGTCAGAAGATCCATCCTGTGCTTTGCCCCCCCCTCCCCTCCCCTCCCACCACCAATTTGACAGAGCCTCTTTGATGCTGGCTCATTGATTCCACTTCAAAGCTCATTAGGAGCGATTGCTTTCCTTTTAATTTTGCTGGTGCAGTTATTTAATGGAGGTAGCTCTTGCTCTGGGACTGCCAATGAGGGCTAGCTGGAGCCATTTTACACAGAAGGAAAATGAGTTACCTGTTTGCAGGTGATGAGCTGGTAGAGCCAACTCATATCCTCCACCTTCTGGGACTCTCTCCAAGACCTCTATTGGGGTTAGCTCTGGACCTTTCTGAACATACAGTATGCATATACATAATGGACTGACACTTTATACCAAACCGTAATATTATTTGTTAATTTTACCTTGGTTAGCTCAAAGAATTCCCCAGCCAACTTTGAACTTACACATCTTTTATGCTGCCAAGGTTGAGGTAGCTGTAGAGGTTAAACCCTAAAGATGCTTTTTCATGAGGCTACTGGACTTTCTTTTAGGACAGACTCTACAGAACTATTATTTAGAATTTCTGATGACACTTAAAAGCATGAAAGCGAGTAAATGAAGATTACTAAGAAACATGTGATTTGTATTCTAAATAGGATCATTGCATTCAGGCTGCAAAAAATAAAGTGACCAGTAGAGGGCAGCATATTTAATGTTGGCATCTCATTCCTTCCATCTGGTGGTTATCTGGATTTTTGCAGCCCTTAAATTAGCAAACTGAAATAAAGAGAGAAGGCAAGGATTTTTTTTTTGATTGTTTTTAATTGAATAGCATGGAAAAAATTAGGAAAAAATCTACTATAAGTTTTCTTCCTTTTATGTTGTTTTTGTATTAGGGTTTTTTTTGAGGTTGTAGGTAAACTTAATGGAACAACATGACATTGGCATGCACGGTACAGTAAATCTTTTAATTGCCAAAAGGTGGTGCTATTTCTTAACTCTTTTATTTTTTAAAAAAATTATTAAATGAGCAAATTAGAAGTGGAAATTCTCCTGGTTTGGAGATATTGGGAGTGGGTGGAACAGGACTAAGAATTCAAAGAAAGGAAGAACAGAGTCAGCAATTGAGAATTTCCAGGTCAAAAACCTATGGTTATTCCAAACCAAAAACCACCACCAAGTCTATATTTGTAGCTAGGATGTCTTTTCCAATTTTAGTTGTGGCTAACATGGTTGATTTTCTTCATTTCATATGGAAATAAGTGCTGTGGCCACATGAAAAGGAGGCTTCAAAAGTTTTTGGTTGTTGTTGTTTTTTTCAAAATCTGAGACTTTGTCACCAACTTTATCGCAAGCGATTTTGTTTCATTTTTACTTTGTAGTCTCAACGCCCCACTGAAGACGGTTTTTGCATTTTGTCGGTCGATCTAAAATGGAAGTTCTTTATTTCTGTCATAAGCCAATAAACAAATCTCCCCCGCACCTCCACACACACACACACACACACACACTGCTTTATGCTGAGCACTGAATGTGAAATGAGGAGGGTTATTTATTCATGTTTTTGCAAAAGTAATCCTTCACCTCTGTCAGAGTTGAAAAGCAGAACTTGGCACGAAGACACCTCACCTGTTTTCTTCTGTCACTGGATGATAAACAGTCCTCCAGATCCTGCTGCTATGTTCAGGAGAAGCCTTTTCAGATGGCATCAAGGTAATATTCATATGCATGCATCATTAAAGCCAGAAAGTATGTCAGCTCCCCAAACAAAAGATGTTCAGTTAAAGAGAACGCAAGTTACGAATGAAGAAAAACATGTTCATACGTTCAATATTGCAGCTACTAAGATTGTTGGCCGAGCAGGTACAAAGATAGCCAGGGAAAATAGCCTGGGAAAAGGGCCCCTTGTCAGTCAACAGAAGTGTTGATTTACCATCAGCTTATCAAGTACTTAGGAGCCGAGGACTTGACAACACAATGAAACAACAGCCAATTGCCGATCATCAACACACTAATCAACCAATAGGAAGGCCCCATATAAATACTGTGCATAGAACAGCCCAAAGCACAAATTCTGGTAGAGAGAAGTTCCCTAAGGATGGGCTTCAGCACAAATCCGAAAGTTTGCAAGACTAAATCTCTGGTCCCGGTGACCCAGCCAGACTAGATCTTGCGGAACTCAAGTTAGTTGGTTTAACATCTCATCCTTTTCTCATTGTGTCACTGTTGGTATAGACGCTGGGGCAGGTGGTCATCAGATTGAAAACGATCATCCTAGAGTGTCTGCATTTGTGTTTTAAATTTGTTCTATTCTGTAAGTCTTCAATTAGTCTTTTCTCTTGGGAATTCTTGACTTATTGTTTATGTTCCATCACCCAAACGCCATTCTTAAATTTCTGCGAAGGAAATTCCATCATTTTGGATTCTTCTGCCAGGTTCATGGCTCTCAATTCGAGGTTTATGTTAGTAGCGTCATGCTTTTGGGGGGCATGTGGAATATTTAAGAGGCTTTTTACCAATTTCAAGTAGTGATGTATAAATCATAAAAATCTATTAAGAGCTGTGGAACTCTGACTACATTTATTCCAAGAAGTCATTCTTCAAGAGCACAGATTAATTCTAGAATGCACTGTTTAATTCTAGAATAAATAGATTGGATTCCCACCCCAGGAACTCGTTATTTGATCTGTTGAATAAGTGGTAAGAAATATAACTACCTGCAAGGATGCTCAAATTCTCATTTTAAAATCAGAAAGATCAGCTTTATAGATCACGTTATGCCAGGGCTGAACGGACCCCTCCTTGGAACAATGTTGAGACCAGACATAAAATCAGATTAAACAGAGATCTCCAATTCTACTTTTCACAGGTATCTGGAGAAGAAGAGGCATTTTGTAGCCATACACAACAACACGTGATATTCCTACGCCTTCTGTTGACAGTATGGGGCTCTTCTGCCATCAGGACCCCCTGTCCTCACTGCTTATCAAATTGGGCCCCTTGGTTTTCAATTCCTCTTTGATGAATTTGAGGATTGTGACAAATATCCTTTACAGGCCCACAGATCGTTGGTTGCCATTTGTTCGTTCGAATTAAGCCTCCATCTGGCAAGTTTTTTCCCCGTGAAATCTGTCCCTGCCTTCTGGTATGAAATGTTTAAACAGGCTTCTCATCAACACATCGGTTCGGAAAATAAAGCTGCACAGTCTTAGGGGGGCAATATTTAAAAGACCAGTAGCAAAGGAAGGAGAAACATACCTCTAGTAAATATCTAGCAGCCAAAGCAATTCATCGATAAACAATTTCCTCTGTTTACTCTCTCTTTCTTTTCCTCTTTCGTTTCTCTTTCTCCTTTTCTCTTTCATTTCTCTCCTTTCTCTTCTGATTCTCTTTCATTTCTCTCATTTTCTCTTTTCTCTCTCTTTCTCTTTCATTTCTCCTTTTTTCTTTCTCTCTCTTTCATTTCTCCTTTTTTCTTTCTCTCTCTTCCATTTCTTTCTTTTGTTTCTCTCTCTTTTTTCTCTTTTGTTTCTCTCTCTCCTTTTCTCTTTTGTTAGTCTTTTTCTCTTTTGTTTTTATATCTCCCCCACTATCTATTTCCTCCCTTCTCTCTCTGTCTGTCTGTCTGTCTGTCTGTCTGTCTGTCTCTCTCTCTCTCTCTCTCTCTCTATGTGTGTGTGTGTGTTGCTGAAATTAGTATTGATGGCTTTTGAGGACCACAGCTGATTGGGCAGTGATTGGACAGGAATTGTCCAAATTGGAAGAGACATCATCAGAAAGGCACAAATCTTTGTAGTCAGTGGTAATGGACTCCAAGTATACAGTATATTATTTGCTTTGAGGGAACAGGTGCTGCTTTATAAATCCCTAGGTTCGATTGCCTCCAAGTTAATCCACTGATACTTCCTAGAGCTCAGAGAAGAGAAGGCATCAGGATCAATCCTGTTTTCCAGCCTTCGTTTCTCGAGTTGCGAACAGGCTTGCTGTTATGTGTATGGCAGCCGTTGAATCTTTTTAGCTCTAGTTTTATGTGCAAGCAGAAGTGTGCAATAAAATACAAGGGGAGGCAAAACATTACTAAACAAACATCCTTGGAAGGCAGAATTCCACTGTCCAGTGTCATCCCAAGTTTTCATTTCCACTTCCAGGGTGTGCAAGTGTGAAATTGTATGACTTTTGCCCTCTGCACGTGGCTATAATCAGAATAGACCTGGAAGGGACTGTGAAAACAATACTTTGGCAGTTGGCGCCTTTCTTTTTTACTTACCTGAAAGAAGAAGTTTATCATTTCTGCCTGGCTACGATCTTATCTGCGAAGTCATCCCATCCTTTTAAAACTGATACACGTGCTAAGATAACAGAGGGAACTATGTCGTTCCTCTGAAAGGCTTGGAAGGTGGATTTGTTTTTCTTTTTTTAAAATATTCTTTAAACACTCAGGGATCACTAGAAATTCAAAGCAATGCAGTACAACAATCCAAAGATATATATATATATATTTTAAAAAAATGATAGTAACTAGGAAAGAACAAAACCAGCAGTGTTTGATACCTTTCTCTTCACAAACTTTGTCTCATTTATAAGGCGCAATTAGCCCCAGGAATAACCCGCTCTGGTTATTCAGTAATAAATAATTCTGATTTATTCTTCATTTCAGATTCAGTGTGTAGACTCTGCAGTTATGTTGCTTTGTTTTAGCTGACATGCAAGCTGTGGTGTTTTAGACATACTTGTACAGTATATTAATGTACATGACCGGAGTAGCTTATGTTACACTTTTATTATAAAGACTCTCTGTTGTGTTGCCATTTGATCTCTTCCATTTGATCCATTAGTGTATACTTTGTTAATTTTGTCACTGTTTCCCTGAATAAATGTTACTACTTCCACAGTATTTCTTTCCCAAAAAAATCTCTGTACAGGTAATCCTCGGCTTACATCCACAAGTCAGCCCAAAATGTATGTTGTTAAGCTGAATTTTGCCCCGTTTTACGACCTTTCTTGCCACAGTTGTTAAGTCAATCACTGCAGTTGTTAAGTTAGTAAGATGGTTGTTAAGCAAATAATAATAATAATAATAATAATAATAATAATAATAATAATAATAATAATAATAATAATAATGAGGAGGAGGAGGAGGAGGAGGAGGAGGAGGAAAGGACCTTGGAGGTCATCTAGTCCAACCCCCTGCTCAAGTAGGAAACCCTACACCATTTCAGACAAATGGCTGTCCAGTCTCTTCTTAAAAACTTCCAGTGTTGGAGCATTTACCGCTTCTGGAGGCAGGTTGTTCCACTGGTTAATTGTTCTGACTGTCAGGAAGTTTCTCCTTAGTTCTAGGTTGCTTCTCTCTTTGGTTAGTTTCCACCCATTGCTTCTTGTCCTGCCTTCAGGTGCTTTGGAGAACAGCTTGACTCCCTCTTCTTTGTGGCAGCCCCTGAGATATTGGAAGACTGCTATCATGTCCCCCCTCGTCCTTCTCTTCATTAATCTAGACATACCCAATTCCAGCAACCGTTCCTTATATGTTTTAGCCTCCAGTCCCCTAATCATCTTTGTTGCTCTTCTCTGTACTCTTCCTAGAGTCTCAGCATCTTTTTTACATTATGGTGACCAAAACTGGATGCAGTATTCCAAGTGTGGTCTTGCTTCCCCTTTGACTTTGCTTGACAGAAGGTCGTAAAAGATGGATCCCATGATCCCGGGATGTTGCGACCGTCATAAATATGAGTCAGCTGCCAAGCCTCTGAATTTTGATCACGTGACCATGGGGATGCGGCAACGGTTGTGTGAAAAACGGTCATAAATCACTTTTTTCCGTGCCGTTGTAACTTCGAACAGTCACTAAATGAATTGTTGTAAGTCAAGGACTACCTTACGTGGATATAATCTGTTAAAAATGATTTTGATGGTATAACTAGAAAAAAAAGTGAATAAAATAATTTAATGATAGGGTTCTTCATTTTTCTTTGCTACTTAGTAATTTATTTTATTTATTTATTTTTGGCAGATGCTATTTCTCACACTTCTAAATTGATTCAAAGACAGAAGTATTTCATTTTTTCCCAATATTTTGCTTTAGTGAATTTGACAGACAGCAACAAAAACAAATCAACTTCTTTATTACACCATTTTATATAAGCAAATGGGGGAAATGGATAATAAAAAGGGATAATAAAGGCACACCAGCATTAAATACCAAAGTCTGTTGTGTAATTTTTTTAGATTTCCTCAAGATAATTTAATAAGAATGAGAAACTAAATGCTAACAAAAGAAGTACTGCTAAAGAAAGTATTTTTCAATACTGACTCATCCAATTCACCTCTCTTATTCTGGATATTTTTTTTGAGACTTTTAGGCGTAAAAGTTGTTTTGTCATACATGAGTTTTGTATAATGCCGGAAAAGGTTCCTTCGATTTTAAATGACAACCACACAGAGCTGTCTTTCAACATTATTCATACTGGTATTTGGTAAGATCTTATAAGCAGAGGAATCCCCCCCCCTTTTTTTTTTCTTCTGGCTTTTTAAAATGAAGGTGGCGAGCAGAAGGATGTGAAAATGTAATATTACCCCAAGGAAACGAATGAAAATGTTTTGGTTAAGCCGGCGGTCCAAAAACCCCAGCTAGGTTTTGTGTCAGAAGGTTTAGCTTGAAAGCTGCAATTTAATGAATGGAAAGATAGGGCAGAAAGCAGAAAGCCAAGGGAACTTGTGAAAATAAAATCCCAATGGCTGGAGTGGAAACAGAGACCTCAGCTCATACCCCTGTGTGTACAGTATATACTATTACAAGGAGACATTCAGAGAGTCACATTCCCTCGGCATGAACCAGCTACCATTTAACACCAATGATTAATTTCTAAAATTGGGAGATGTAAAGCTCACACTGTAAGGCCTGTTTCGGAGGCAGGATGGCTCAGCAAGGGGGAATCTGCTGTACTCATGGCATGCCCGGACATATTTTCCTTTAGCTATCATTTCTTGCTGAGACCTTGCAAGACATGGCTTGAATTAAGTCAGCATCGCTTGCCAAGGTCTAGGAGCCTCAGGAGAGAGGTGGCCACCATCACCAGCTCCTCTTCGCCAACCCGGTTGAGGTGATGGAGCGAGAAGAAACAGCAGCCAGCTCAGAGAACCATCTGAGCTCCGAAGGATGAGAAAAGCCAGCAGCACAGGATGAGGTTCTCAAGAACTTCCTAATCACTGGTTATATCGGGTAGGAATTCTGGGATCATCTTTCTAACAGGCTTGGAGGGCACCAAGGTCAACCAAAGAGAAATGGTTAAGTAGCAGTGCAGTGATAATGTCAGGCATAAGCAAGCAGGACCACTTGTGAATAGGTGGTCCGAGTAGATATTTTATTATTGCTCACCTATATTACAAGAATCTTGTCGGGACTGTCTGCTTTCCCTTAGGAAACAGCAGATACAGATAGTGTCCTCGATTTACAACAGTTCGTTTAGTCAATAAAACGGCAAATATGTTTTTTAAAATCGTCATTAAAAACGTAAAAAAAAAGCAAACGATATAGTTATTTATTAATCACAGTTGAGAAAGAAGGCAATTTCAGAAGGATGTCACTGTGTGTGTGTGTGTGTGGGGAGAATAGAAGTCAGAGTTACATAGGACTGCCTTGAACTCCTCGGCGAAATGCACACCAGAAATCTTATAGTTGAATAAATAAACGAAATCATCTCCATCGTTTTTGCCAAGAAAATTGTGTTGGCATGCCCAAGTGATGAGTCAAAGGCAGCTGTCATTTAGCACAGGAGAAAGAAAGAAAATTGTATAGCATTATTCAGAGGAGGGGAAGGGATTCTTTCAGAGCCACAATCACTGGGGAGGGGTGGTTAAGGTTGCAGCAGGACCCTCGGTTTCTGGGGAAAAACCAAACTGCTCTCATTGCCCTACTTCAGCAGCACCACCACCACTCATAACTGTTCAAAGCTGGGTAAGAGATTCTGGTGTTGTCTTGTAGGGCAAGGCTCCTCAATCTTGGCAACTTTAAGACTCGGCGGAAAATCAGGCGGCGGCCTGGGAGACAACTGCCGCCGCAGCATTGGACCGAGTCGTGCCTCTGCGGCCTCTGACCCGACGTGGATCTCGACCATCCCCTTGGTTTACCGAGGGGCTGAGAGAGATGAAACGTCGGAAAAGACGCCTAGAGAGCAGTTGGAGGGCCAGCCGAACCGAATCCGATCGAGCAC
>NW_015386434.1:213257-261938 GCF_001527695.2 Protobothrops mucrosquamatus
GCCGCGCCCTCAAGACATGGCTTTTTCAACAAGCGGGACTGACCTAGGGTGAATTTTAAATAGGGAATAATTTTTAAAAATTTTCAAAGATTTTAAATATGACACAGCTATTAATATATTTGCTTTTTAATTGGTTTTATAGGGGAAATGTTCTTTGTTTTGTTTTTTAACATGCTGTGAGCCGCCCTGAGTCCCTCTGAGGAGAAGGGCGGCATAGAAGTTTATGAAATAAATAAATAAATAAATAAATAAGACTTGTGGACTTCAACTCCCAGAATTCCTCAGCCAGCTTTTGAAGTCCACAAGTCTTAAAGTTGCCAAGGGTGAGGAGACCTGTTGTAGGGTATTAGGAGTGAAAATGGGAACAGGGGATCTCTCCGATGCTTTCTGCTTCCATTTCCATCCTTAATTTTAAAAACCAAACAAAATCCTGTACCTCTAAAAAAAAACACAAAAAAACCCCCAAACTCTATTTTGCAGCCAAATTCCATCTTCCCTTTCCTTCCTTTCTTAAAATATCAGCCGTTTCTCTTGAATATAGGCCGGTCTGTAAGGCAGATAACATCAAGAGTACAAATACTTCACTGTGGTTTAACAGCAGGAGAGTGAAGAAAACAGGCAGGCAGCCTATTGAAGCCAAATCCAAAAATCAGATCTACAATCAACATTTGGATGTGTGTTCAAAAGAGGGGTTTTTTTTCCTACCTGTTCAATTCAGTCTAGGAAATCGGTGCTTCCCATTACAACATTTTTATCCAAGCAGCGTCCAATTTAATCTTACGCCATTTGTCTTAGAAAAGCAAGCATTCCTAAAGCCACTGACGTATTGAAGGCCATATATAAAATGTTATGTATGGCATTCGATATTTTGAATGCCATACATAACATTTATGGAGCAGTCCAGAACTAGGAATTTATGAAATATAGCTTTTATTTAGCCAAAATGACATTGATCACCGTAGTTTTGAAATCTAAATATGGTTTTTATTCAATAATCCAGTTAGATATCTAACCAATGAAACTTTAATCCAATGAATATGCTTCTGTAGGTTTTATGTGTGAGGAAGCAGAATAGGAAGAGTCTTGAAGCTTGTGAATTTCGATGCTGGAGAAGATTCCTGAGAATACTATGGGCAGCCAAGAAAAATAATCAAGGGATCTGTCTATGGCAGAGGTCCCCAACCTTTTGGGCACCAGGGACCGGTTCCATGGAGAGAGGTTTTTCCACGGACCGGAGAGTGTGTGGTTTTGTGTGCTGCCTGCATCCCACAGATGGGGCTCTGCTTGTTTGTGCGGACCGGTTGCTGGCATGCTGCAGCCCGATACTAGTCCACAGACTGGGGGTTTGGGACCCCTGGTCTATAGACATTGTCAGTCATGTGGATGGACTCAGAGTAGCAATGTGAACATGACGGACCAAATTAGGAACAGATCATGATGGAGAAAATCTATCTACAGTAGGTGGTTGCTAAGAGTCAACGCCCATGGCCCACAATAAATTGTTCCGAAGCTGTTTAAATCTTAGATATTTTCAACCCACATTGAAGGTGGCTAAGAAGAGATGAGTGCATAACAAATCAGAACGAAGTGGGCTTTTTAAAAGACATGGAGAGACGGTGCAATGGATAATTATAAAGCCAGTGTGTGGGTAGAGGCAATTGTGTTACTTCTTGTAAGGAGCTCAGGTGATATGGGCAACTGTCACTTTAAACGAAAGTGGAGCCACCCTTCAAAATCACAGAAGCTGTGTCACACTTGGGGAATTCCTTAGTTCTATATAAATCTCTGTATGCAACACTTTAAAAGAAATGGCTCTTCCCCCGTGACAACTTTGGAAAAGCGGTTAAAAGTGGAATGCATCATACTGGGCTGTTTGCAGACTTTAGGTTATCTTAAAAGCACCCTTGGCAGACCTTAGCAAGGAAAGGTGGAAGGATGTATATTTGGTATATCTTTCCACTTCTAAAACCTGCACACTTCTGAGATCTACAGGGTTATACTATGAAGTCCTTGGTGCCTCTCTAAGCTTGACTGTTTGCTTGCAGACCTTTTGTTATCAGATTAGAAGGGAGAGGGGTTACTCTATCAGAGTTGGTGCGAGTCTTATTTTCTCCTTGGTAGTTCCATCATGAGGCTGTTGTTTACTGCTGGGTTGTCTGTTGGAGTTGGTAGTTCTTTGATGAGGGTATTGTTTACTGTTTGGTAGTAAGTCTGATGTTAATCCCTGTTTATCTGGGGGTTGATTGCTGGCAAGATGTTCTGGTCTTTTTGTTTCCTTTTTTTTAGCCTTTTTTAATTGTCTGTTTCAAATGATGGGTAAGTGTCGTCTATCTCTCTGTGCTTGTTGATGGCTGATTTTTCTGAATGCCTAGCTTCCAGAAATCCCCTGGCATGTTTTAAATTTAGTTGCTCACAGTTTACCCGTTGAAACTATGTTAAGTCTGTCCATGTGTTGTGAAATTAAGCAGCTTTCATTGTGCTTTCTGATACTAGTTGGCGTTCATGGATGCAGCTCTGCTAATCTTCTGTCTGTCTGTCTTAGACAGGAGCTGTTAGAGTCTTTACATTCTAGGCTGTAGATGACTCCTTTTTTTTTTTTGGTCTACTCCTGGGTTGTTTGATTTACTTAAGATATTTTGGAGAGCTTTAGTTAGCTTGCATGCTATGGTGATACCACGTCGTAATATCCCTCCCAGTATTCACACTGGGCCCAAGAATGCAGCTCAGACTTGCTTTATCTATTATGAGAATAGAAGGGAGCACACCCACTTCAAACATTATTTGAATGTGAGTGTTTACTGAGGATGACTCAGAAAAACGTTTTCTAATGGGAGCGCAATGGGAAATACCCCGATTATAATATTGCCAGGTGCTTTGTTGTCAGAGTTCATTAAAATTATTTATATCTGGTAGAAAACTACCTAGAAAAGACCTTAGGGGAGAACAATAATATCATCCAGGTAGAAACGGGGCCTGCCATTATTATACAATTGGCTAATCCTCTGGGTATTACATCTGGAGATACTAAGGATAGTCATATTCATCCCTTAACAGCTTTACTATGATATAGAAAAGAAGGCAGGACTAAAAATGCGAAAACGTTAGATAAAATCCTGTGACCAAATTATTCTTGGATATTAAAGCGACCTCAAAAAAAGGGACCAAATTATGGGGACTATAAGTAGAATTGTAGGGCTTGAAGGGACCTTGGAGGTCTTCTAGTCCAACCCCCTGCCCACAGCAGGAGTTTTCACACCATTGCGGAGAAATGGTTGTCCAATCTTTTCTTGAAATTCTCCAGTGATGGAGCACCCACAATTCTGGGAGACAAGCTGTTCCCATTGATTAATCATTCTTACGATCAGGAAATTCCTCCTTATTTCCCGATTGCCCTTTCCTCTGACGAGCTTCCACCTGTTGCTTCTTGTCCTACCCTCAGGTGCTATCGAGAATAAATTGACATCAGCCCTTCAAGTATTGGAAGGTTGCTATCGTAGCTCCCCTCAGCCTTCTTTTCATTAAGCTAAGCTGTCCCTCCAGTTGTTCTTCATAGGATTTAGCCTTTGGACCCCTTATTGCAGTGGTGGGATTCAGCCAGTTCAGACCATTTCGGCAGAACCAGTAGCTAATGTTTTGTTGCCCAGGCCCAGAATGGACTTCCGGAAGCGACATCCACACAGAGAACCGGTTGTTCACACAGATGAATCCCACCACTGCCTTATTGTCTTTGTTGCTCTTCTCTGTAATCTTCCTAGGGCAATCTTGTACTGTGATGAACAGAACTGGATGCAATATTAACTGGACTTCAATGATTCACTTAACAACTATGGCAAGAAAGTTTGTAAAATGGGGCAAAATTCAGTTAACAACTAACTCACTTAGCAACAGAAATTTTGGGCTCAATGGTGGTCATAAATTGAAGAGTACCTGCCTAGAACAGTATTGACTACATTTTCTTGGATAAAATAAAGAACGAGCCTAGGGTTGCCAGGTGTCCACTATTTGAGCGGACAGTCCGCTTTTTTCACATTATGTTCACTATTTTTTTTCACAAAATAGTGGACATTTTTTTATTCAAAAGCTTTATGATGAAATGGTACGTAATCTAAAGCTGTACAGTCTACTTTTTTTTACTTAACACCCCCCCCCCGCTTGTCCGCTATTTTTTGGAAGCAGACCTGGCAACCCTAAACGAGCCTGAAAAGGGGGGCTAATTTGAAAGAGATTTATAAGGGTGAAAAAAATAAAGGACAAAAATAACATTAATGTATAAAAAATAAATACATTAAAGCTCAGGTTTTTGAAATAAAGGGCTACCCTTCATAATAATGGGGCATATCGCCAGTGTAAATATAGGTCATGTCAATTGAACTGCAAGTCAGTCAAGACAAGAAAACTCCACCTGGCTAGATCAAGATTTAGCAATGTTGCATGCAAACCTGGGAGTTCCCAGAAATTCTTCAGAGTTGTTGGAAACTCAGACATCCGCCTGCAGTCTGATGGCAGGAGAAAAGTATTGCTTCCGTGTGAAATTGGCGTTGCAATTTCTTCCATCCTTAAGGTCCACATCAGCATTTACACATTTGTGCTCTTATGAATCCCTCCGGAGTGGGAGGGACTGTTTTTATTGGGACTTATGAATAATCAATTAGAGACTTGATGGAAGATTGATTTTATTTATGGTAAGATTACTATATGCATATGGATAGAGAAATAATTGAAATTCGGTACCCACAGTGGTGGCTTAAAGGGTTGTGAAGAGGACAGAATTATTAGCAGACATGGCAAAAATTGAACTTTATAAAAGACTGGAAATCTTTTATGGACTTTCTCCTGAGGAAGGAAAAAAAGTGAAATGATGAGTTCTGGGTTTCCCTACTGAAGAGTTAAATATGGGATAGAAAGAATCTGTGTACAGAAATTAAAATTTTAAATAGAAAAGGATAATTAATTTGTAACTATTGTAAAGAAGACAGGAAGCCATTTATTTTTCCTCTCTGATTCTGTTGCTTTTTTCACTTTTTATTTTACCCTTTCCCCTCCCTAAATTTTGTATTTTTTGTATTTTCATTTAACAATTATGTACATATATAGAGTGAGTAGGCGGGACTCGTAGAACGCGTGCTCATAGGAGGACCGTGATTGGCTGACAGCGGCTTCTTAAGACGCCTTTCAACCAATCACGCTTCTTCTCTCCCAGCGGCCGCTTTCCATGTCTCCCCGAGGCCTGTGGATGAGGAGCGTGTAAAGGAGTGATTTGATGCGTGCACGGCGAGTTTTAACGGCGCTGTGCAAAAAGAAAAGCTGGCAACAAACTGGAGCCCGCGAAATAGGCCTCCTCCGTAGGAAGACACTGCTGAGAGACGACGAGCCACTTCTGCGCATGCGCTCATCCGTTCTCGCGTCTGCGTCATTCGTTCCCTTAAGGAAAAAGAGGAAGGGGCTTTGTGCGCACGCGCGCGATCGTTTCCACTCTCCGTTTCGCAGCCAAGGTCCCTTCGAGCAGTACCCGCCTCCTCCTAGCTCTGATTGGTTTGCTCTTATCCGGTTTGCAGCACTCTGATTGGCGGCGCGTCCTGCCCAGCAAAGGAATGGGGATCCACCTATCAACATTTCCACGATTAGCCCATCGCTCCTCGCTCCCGTACGTCATGCCTTGATTGGATCCTCGCTGCCTCCGCTCCCGCCCACCGCCCTATCCGCTCGTGCCTTCGCGCTCTGACGTCACGGGCAACGTCACAGGCCGGGCCGCTCCCCCCCCCTCCTGTTAAGTAAATGTCGTTCCAAGCCGGGGAAAGCGGGGGTTGGGTGGGAAGTGAGGGACTTTCAAAAGCGGGAGAAAAAACAGAAAAAAAAGTCAGCGCAGGAATATCCGCGGAGGAGTCCGGCCGCCTCCCCCCCCCCTCCGAAGCTCCCTCCCAGCCCCCTCACGGTGTCAAACTAGGCCGGGCCAGGCTTGGTCATGAGAAAGACCCGCGGAAGAACACGGACGTGAAAGCGGCAGTGAGCCGTCCTACCCCTGTCGGAGAACCTTGAAGCGAACGGAGGGAGGGAGGAGGGGGGGGCGGGGAGGAGCGAAAGCAGTTCCGGCCGCGTCGCCTAAAAATAGCGCCCCGTGGATATCCGTGCGCCCGTGTCAGTGTCTCCGGAGGAGACTCGGCTGAGGAGGCGGCGGCGGCGGCGACCAGGAGGCGGCAGAAGCGGCGGCTGAAGCGGCGGATGGGTGAGTCTGGCGGCTTTCCCGGGGAGGAGGGAAGCCGGGCCCCAAAGGCTGGGGGGCTGGGGGCTGCGAAGAGTCAGGGCCGCCAAGCCCCCTCAGAAGTGGGGGCTGGTCGTTGCCTCCCCTCAAGTCTTCCCGAGTTAGGACCGGAGTTAACGGCCTCGCCTTGGGGGGCCCTGGGGGGGGGGAGGGGCGGCGGGAGGGGAGGGCCGGAAAGCCAGCAAGTCCCCCCCCCCTCTCAAACTTCGCTCTGGGATGGAAACAGCCGCTTGTCTCTCTCCACTTCCATCCCGACGCGCGGGGTAGGAACCCCCTCTTCTCGCCCTTTAACGTGGGAATGGCCGGACCCGTGTCTGCTGGGAGTCGGGAGGGCTTAACGGAGGATGCTGGCCGTGCGGGGGGGTGGATGGGGACGGGCGGCGGGGGGGGGTGCTCTGGGCTAGCGGGCATGTCCGAAGGGCACAGGCGTGCATGCACGCGTGTCCCTGGGCGTCGTCTGAACGGATATTTGCGTTGGGGGGGTGGGGGGGGTTTAGGACGGGTTTTAGGGCCGTATTCACAAGAGGAAGGAAGGAAGGAAGGGGGGGGCATCGCATCTGCATCCACATGTTTGTAAACACCTGCGATATGTTGGGGGGGGGTGTTGAAGCCTAATAGAGATGCGTGGCAACCCGTTGGTGTGAATGTGGGGTGCAGGGCGCCCTTTAAGGTGCAGTTATTTGATTCTCTCTAGATTAGAGACGTGGGCCATGTGTGTTTTCTATCGTTATTGCAATTGAATTGACCTGTATTCGGATTTTTCACTCTTTTTTTGGTGGGGGGGAATATTCTTTTTTTGTATGCTTAGCAGAATGTGGAGTGGCGAGAATTAAGGGCTGAAATGTACTTCTTCCAGAGGTTGTGTGTTTTGTGTATACAACCAGAATGTTTTGGATTTTTTTTAATTTCTTTTTTTTTACACTCCGCCTCCCCCCCCCCCTGGAATCTGTTAGAGATTGGGAACATTGTTTTCTGCACCTCTTCATTTCTTGTTTTACTGTACAGGACAAGATGTTCAAGGCAGTTTACAAGCATATTAAGATGTCAGAAGTAGGCTTTTCATTTTTTTTATTTAATTCATGCCATCTTGTCTGGTTTTTCAGGGTTTATTTTTTTTTTTAGGAAGTAGTGAGGTTGGCGAGTAAGAGAAATGTCGGAATAAGTTATGTAAATGGCAATCTTCCTAGTATTAGCTCTTTAGAATGAGGAAAAATGTCTTTTTCTTATATATACCCTGGTTCCCTCTCACAGGCTGTCAATTCCTCCATATACTCTCTTGGCGATATCCTTATTTTTCCCACTTTACCCCCACCACCATTTGTCTATGAGGTTGCGAAGAGTCACACACAAAAACGTATAACCAGCCTCCATTCCATAACGTAAAAAGGATATAGATGTGTAAAACTATAATATAAAAAGCAAATGATAATACAGTTTGTGGAAAGGTCTGTTTCGTGTTGATGGTATGATACTTGGGAGTGATGTTGTATTAGCAGTGTGTGGTTTTTTTACTTAAAATTTCTATTGTCAAATAGAACTATCAGATGCTGAGACTAAGTTTTGGATATTTTTAATTCTTAGTTTGCACGGGTGTGAAATGTGGATGGTAAGGGAAGCATTTAATGGGTTGAGCAGGAGAATCTCTTTCGAATTTAGGGCTTAGGCTCACATTATGGAAGATGAAATGGAAGGGATGCTTTCTCATCAGTAAACGGGAGTACATTGCTCTTTTTGTTTTTACTTAAAATTTTGAGCTGGCTTTGACCAGAGTGGCAAAGTCTAGCTGGAAATATTTATCCACATTCTGTAACATCAATAGAGATACCTGTTTTGGTCCACTGGGAGAAGACAACCATGGAAACATTTTCTCATGCTTGCCAAGCAATTTAATTTTTCAATTTTATTGTCAATACTTTTTTTTTTTTAAAAAAAAAGCAACATTATAGTATTCATTTTTTTAAAAAAATGAAGCTTGATTTTTTTTTGCCAGGAAAAAACATGACAAAGTAATAGAGTTCTTTTTATTTCATTGCAAAACATTGTTCCTACTTATGTAAGTGCTGTTGGTGATTGAGAACCCACTTGTTTAGAAATAATTCTGTCTTTATTAAGTGTTTAATGAGTGGCAGTAGGCGTTTTCTTTCAATGGGTGCTGATAGTTTGGTATTGTCTTTCTGGCTTAGTGTATAAAAATGGTGTAAAACTTGTAAGCCTTGCCACGGGTGCTGTTTAGCTCACAGGTTTGCCTTGTGAAACACTTAGCTCTAGGAAGTGAATAGAAGGCAGTATTTTTTCCCCCAGAATTGCAACAATGTCCCTTCCCAGATAATACTAGTTCTTCCAAACAAGAGATTTTTGTTTGTTTCCTTTCAATGTGTTCTACTTTAAATCTAAACAGCCAAAACAATGTATCTAATGTGGCAACTTTAAGAATAAAATCAACCTTGTGTAGAATAAGAATATAAAACGATTCCAGTTTATAGTATTGATGTATAGATACTGGTGTATCTATTTTTATTCGTGAATTCATGAGGCACAGGTTGCCACATTTCTTAAGAAAATTTAAAAGCATATTTTGACAGTTCATTGTTTTTAATATGAAGCTTAAAAGAAATGGCAGCATTTTTTTTAGTTAGCCAAAATTGTCCTAAAATGTTCACTTTTTTTCTGTGTTGAAAATTATATGATTTCTTTTTTTATTCATTTTCAGGCTAGTTGCTGTTCATGCCAAAGATGAAGGAAAACAATTTAAATTAGTATTATAAGCCAGTAACAATAGATTTGCATTTATTTTAGACTATAGTTATGATGGAATTGTAACTTCTAAAGTTTAATAAGAGTGGAAATAACATGTATTTGTTACTATGAATGATTGGAATGCTTATAAGTTGGGGAAGAAAACCAGTCTAAAGCAAGTGGCTTGGGGAAGATTATAAAGTAAAAATGCAATGGCTCTAAGATTAATTTTGCATATCTATTGATGAGTGAAGTATGGGTAAAATAGAAGAATGGTTATCCTATGATTATAAATTATAAAACATGGCTTGGAAATATCTAACATGAATGTAATAAGATGAGCCCTGGAAGCAAATGCACTGGAGTAATTGGCAAATGACTTTGCAAAGTGAAGTTCCTCAGTGTAAAATGGTTATAAGTATACTAATGCTTGCTTACTGATATTAGCTAATGTTTGTTCTGTATTTGAAGTAATGTGGGGGAAAGGAGTAGGGAAGAGCAGACGAGTGGCATCTGGAAATGGAAATAGGTGAGGTGACATGATGAGATATGTTCAATAGCATTTTTAATTTGGGTCCATGTAGCAGGTGGATTAAATATAGAAGGTGGGTGTGATTTTTTTTTTTGAGCACTTGAGAGTCTGATCTGAGAGTCATATTTTAACACTGCTTTCATTACTGCTCTCTGCCTGAAACTCTTAACTGTTTAAGAAATTTAAGCTGATGATCTAAGTGAAGTTCCTGGTTCTCCAGTCTGTTACTTAAGGATTGAAGACTTGTTTTCTCCTTTAGTGTAATACAGGTAGTCCTCGACTTACGACCAGAATTGAGTCCAAAATTTCTGTTGCTAAGTGAGACATTTGTAAAGTGAATTTTGCCCTATTTTACGACCTTTCTTGCCACAGTTGTGAATCACTGCAGTTGTTAAGTTAGTAACATGGTTGTTAAGTGAATCTGGCTTCCCCATTGACTTTGGTTGTCAGAAGGTCACAAAAGATGACCACTTGATCCCAGGACACTGCAATTGTCATAAATGGTCATAAATCAATTGACAAGTGTCTGTATTTTGATCATATGACCCTATGAAGAATGGTCATAAGTCACTTTTTTCTGTGCTGTTGAAACTTCGAACAGTCACTAAATGAACTGTTGTAAGTTGAGAGTGACCTGTACTACAGCTTTCAGATCTGTGGTTTCTTCATAGTTGCCATTGTCCAATGTTTCTGAAAGAACCGACAATAATATGTGAACACTTAAGCATTAGAGTGATTATATCAATGCACATAGTATAAAGTTTGATACTTCTTAATGTCTGAAACCTTTGAAGATTAATATGTACACATTTCTATTCTTAATGATCCTATATAGCATAGCTATTTGGACAAACGTACATATGGTAGTCACTGACGTTATACTTGAGGAAACAAGGGAGTGTTATCTTGAGTTCCAGAGCTTCCTCACTTTGTGCATATTTAATTGTATGTATCGACTGCCTACAGTTTTTCCAAATACAGTAAATGTCAAATGTCTTTGGCTATGATGTTAAATACTGTATTGGCCATTCTGAGCTGCGATAGTGCAGTGGTTAGAATGCAGTATTGAAGGCTAATTCTGCCGACTGCCGACTGCCAGGAGTTCGATTCTCACCGACTCAAGATTCATTCAGCCTTCCATTCTTTTGAGAGCGGTAAAATGAGGACCCAGATTGTTGAGAACAACATACTGACTCTGTAAACCGCTTAGAGAGGGCTGTAAAGCACTGTGAAACGGTATATAAGTCTTATTGCTATCGTCACTGACATTATACTTGAGGAAATAAAGGAGCTTCCTCATTTTGTTTCCTATTTAATTGTATGTAACAACTGCCTACAGTTTTTCCAAATACAGTACATGTCAAATGTCTTTGATTATGATGCTAAATACTCTATTGGCCATTCTGCTAGGATACTAGGAGTGGCAACTTGCTGTTATGGAAAAACCTGATTATTTAGTGAGAATTCCTCCATTTTTCCCCCCCTACTACCAGAGTTGCAAGGAGCAATATGATGATGTTACTTTTTATTTAGGTGTCTTGTAACTTGTTACAGTATGTTCAATTCTAGACAATCCTGCTTAACTGAAATTATTAATGGAAATACGCTTGCTTCAGAATAATTTGAAGTTGGCTTATTCCCATTAACACATTAATCAGAAGATATAGAGAATTTCTTAGACACTAATTCTTAATATGAGTCTGAAAATGGCCAGCGTAGAAGTATGCTGACAACAATTAAAAGATAGGTGCTACACTATAACTACAGATACTAATGACCTTCAGTAAACAATAAGTGGTTTAATCTCTCATGTAACTCTAAAATGCAGCTAAATGTTCGTCTTATTACTGAGATCGTGCTGGAAACTGCAAATCGTTTTGATTCCTGCTACTCCAGGTAAAGCTTAAATGACCTCTATCGCTGGTAGGCCAGCTGCTATTTATATGGCAGTTGCTTCAAATGAGTTCCTTCAAGGGAGGCCTGGGCTAGCTGATAAAAGTGACAGTAAAAACTGTAACAGTTCCTCCTCCTCCGTTTTGCTTCTCTCCTTGTAATCCTCCATTTCTATAGCAAGCTGGAAAATGTCCGGGACTGTAAGAGTAATTGTTGCTTTACATGATTTGTTTTTAATTGAACATGCCTTTATTTAAACCTCCATTTCAAATTACTCTGAAATAGTTCTCGTTCCTCAAATTTCCATTTTTGTTCAATTTCTTCATTTCTCATGTGCATTTCCTATATATTTCTTGTCCTCATAGGCTTTTTTCTTGATGCTGATTGTACTGATAGCAGTTGATAATTTATGTCTACATTATGGCTCAAGTGTATAACAAAATGTTCTGAATTTTTGAAATTTCCACAGCATATGTCCTAAAACATGAAGGAGAAGTTAATTTTCCTTATATTAGCCTCCCTGTTTTAAACTAAATTATGTTTTCAGTGTGATGGCTGGTGTTGACAGAATTGGAGATTAATGAATAAATAAAAGACATGCTATGATTTAGGATTCTTTAGGAAATTAACAATAGTCTATCAAAGCTTTGTTCTGCTTTAAATTGTTTTATTAAAAATGATTCAGTTGATTCTAGTTACAATAACTTGAATGTAAACTTCAGTGCAAAAGAATAGGAAAGGACAGGTTGAGTTAGCTGGAATAAATTGTATTTTAGTAAACATCTACAAATGACTATGTACTGTCATATGAATAATTATGCTGTAACTTGAGTGGAAGACGGTTTTTCCCTTTATCAAGTGTGGTACTGTGGCCTGACCTTTGGGCCTTTGAAACTAAGTATGGATGTTCCTAGCAGTTGGAGGAAGAAGAGGCAGGATTCTGGGCTCTGGGAATCAGCCACAAAGAACACAATATTGTACAGAGAGCGTATTAGTCATGTATCGTTGCTGCTAAAGTTCTTGCTTTGCAGGAGGAGTTGTTATTCATATGTCCAAATTGTTAGGGCTGTAAAAAGTGTGATCCCCTCTTACAGTAATTACCTGTTAACTTTACATCTTGACTTTTTTTTAATTTAGGAGAACCAGGTGATATACACGATGCTTCCTCCTTCTGTTTTTCCCCCCCACCACAGCTTATCTGAGGAATCGTAACTGATCGAAACTCAGTGACACTGATCTTCTATATATAGCTAAGAGCAGAGTATAGCTATAGCTAAGAGTAGAGTAGTACAAGAGCCTGGGTACTCTAAAGCCAATCCACCACCTTAACCTGGAATGATCCACTTAACACCTGGTGCCATGATGCAGGTAAGCTAGGTGCTTCTACTCAAAACAGGTGGAGGAGACTGCCTGGAGGACAGCAAAGCTGTCCTGATGTGATGCTCAGAGTGAAGTGCTACTTCATTTTCCATAGCACATCTGAAGGGGGGGGGGTGCATCAGTGAAGCATTGGTTGAAAATGAACTGCCTCTTGAGGCTTCACAGAAGCCTACAAACTATGGTTTTGATATGAGCTGTGATAAAGTCCAGGCAGTTTCCCCGATTCTTTGAACAGATCAATGACTGGAATAGATTAACTGATTGTAAATGTATATTTATTTATTATTAATTTAATTTATAGTAAAAGGTATAGTAAATTTATAGTAAAAGGTATAAATGAAATCTATTTTCTTCCTATTATATGGGAACTCTCCAGGTTTATCAGTTTATACAGAGTATCTGCTGCCTGTAAATATTTTATTTAAAACATATAGCCAATGTATAATAAATGCATGAATGATTTCAGTAGAAAGATTTGATTATGGTATAATCAGTACACTTTATTGTTTACTTTATCTTCCTCATTCTATCCTAATTCTTGCTAATGGTTGGAACAAGCTTGTTACAAGATATTATTGCTTCCTGAGTTTTCCTTAAATAACACTTGCTGAAATGTACTACATGTGGTTGACTGTCTGATTTAGAAGTGTATCTGGCATAGTATCCAATGAATGAGTAAAATATAGTGGCAGTTGAAAACAAACATTGAACTACAGCAATCTTACGCCTACTGTGTGGGAGAATTTTTAATATGCTCCCAGAGTTTGAATTAGTGGCTGCATAACTTAAGTATGTACAGTAAGTAAGCTTAAAAAGTTATGAAACATTCATCATCATTCTGGCAAAAGTGACCGAAAGCCCAGTCTTATTACTTATTACTATACCTTCGTTTGTTTCATTTTCAGTCATGTTTCCTTGTACAGAGATTAATGGAAGATTTGTTACAGTGTCGCTAAAATCCTTAATGAAATCATTACGTCGGACTTGCTTAGAATTTTATAATACTTGATGCATAATGGTGTTTTTTCACTTGCCTTTTGAAGCAAAGAATAGCAATCTATCCCTTTTCGGATATGTATTGAATAGTACATTTCAACCATAGTGATCTGAAAGCTACTATATAGTTGCGTTGCAAACTGGCATTCTTACAAGCAACTGTTTTTGGTAATTTTAAATTGGATCTGTCACCTATGCCCAGAGAACATAAAAACGGCCCTGCTAGATCAGATGAAGGTCCATCCTAGTTCTCCATTTATTCATTTTATTAAATGTATATGCCGCCCATTTCACTAAGCGCAAACTCTGAGTGGTTTAAAACATAAAAACAGAAGTACAAGCATTGAATATTAATTTATTTCAATTCATATGGTGATCAATTGGAATGGTTTCAGTCAGGCGGTGGAGAAATAAATTCCACGTCTACCTTCCAATTTGTGTTGAAGCATGTCTTCCATCATAGTATCTCTTGATAGACTTATCCTCCAAGAATTTATTGAATAATAATTTTAAAGCCTTTCAGGTTGGTAGATATCACCATATCCTGTGTAATTAATTGTATGGCTCTTTGAATAAGTACTTTTTGGGCTGTCATACAAATTGTCCTCGACTTACGATTTTTTTTAGTACTGTTCAAAGTTAGAATGACACTGAAAAAAGTGGCTTATGACCAGTTTTCACACTTATGGCCGTTGCAGCATCCGCATAGCCATGTGATCAAAATTGGGGCGGTTTGCAACCAGCGTGTATTTATGATGGTTTCGATGTCCTGGAGTCACATGCTGACCATTCAAAACCTTCCCAGCTAGGTTTTGACAAACTCAATGGGCGAAGCAGATTCGCTTAACAACTGCATGATTCACTTAATAACTTCAGTGACTCTCTTAACAATTGTGGCAAAAAAGGTTGTAAAATGGGGCTCAACTCACTTAAGAACTGTCTTGCTTAGTAACAGAAATTTTGGGCTCTATTGTCATAAGTCAGCTTTATTGATTGAATTCTAGTGCTAAGTGTTTTGAGAAAGGGCAGCAATTTCTCCCTATTTACTTTCCCTGTGCTGTGTGTGATCTTACACATCTTGATCAGATGCTGTTTCCGAAGCTTAAAAACAAACCAAGATGTATTTAGCCTTATAAATGCAGCGAACCGTAATGCTGGATATAGTTGGCATGGATTGTGATTAACATCACTCGGCTTAGTAGGAAGAAACAAGTAGGAGTAACAAGTCAGATGTTTTGGCACAGAACAGAGGAACATAAAGTCAGGAATCTCTATTTCTAGTGGCTTCTTGTATATGAGTCAAAGTCTGCCAGCTGGATTTGTGCTAACATAGGATTAAAACTCACAACCTCTCATTTTTAGCCCAGTGCCTTTAACAACTATACCAAGTTGGTGCTCAGAAGATATATGTAGAAACAAAATAAACATCACTGAATTTGTGTGCTTGCTACCTTTTTAAAGTTCAAAACAAGCATTGCTAGAAAGGTTAGGTACAAATGTCTTAAGCAGTTATTTGTAATCTACCACACTGTGAACTTCACATTAGTGTGGGTATGTATCTATATATGTATAATAATTTATGTGTATGTAAATATATATGCATACACACAATTTATTATCAACCCAAATCAGAGTTGATAAAGGGCCTCTTCAGTGAAGGTTGTGGACTATAATCTAGCACACTGATTGAATGCAGGCTGGTAATGTTTTTCAGCTTCCTAGTCTAGCATACACATACATATATGTAGCTGTGTGTGTCTGTGCGTGTGCATAGCCAGACTTTTATAGGATGAAGTTGATGTTACTATATCTGTAACTGGAAAAGTAGTCATTTTTCTAATTTATTCTCTTGAAAGAGCAAACATTCATACAGGAACTAACAACCTGAAACCACAAAAGAATATGTGGTAAGTAGTTACCTCCTCAAAATGCAAGCTCTGTTGCAGCTACAAGCGAAAACTTTAGGTGAAAAGCGCGCAAAATCTCCTTTCCACAAAACACTGGAAAACTATAAACAAGCATTTAATAAAAAGTTATCCATACCACCAATTTTAAATGCTGTGTACCTAGAATAATCAGATTTAAATAATATCCTGTACAATTTTGGCAGCATAAGCATTAAAACACATTATAAACTAGTTTGGATTACCTGGTTGTATAACATTTGCCTGGTGAGAAGGGCATACAGTTGTCCAGCATGGAGCCCAAACAGCTAAAAATCACTTTTTTACTGATTAAATAGTTGAAGGTGGAAGAAAAAGAAGCTACAGTATTAACTGGTAGAAAAAAAACAGATTACTAAAATTTGTCACTATATTGATACAATAAGCACTTGATTTAGAACCCCAATCAAAGGCATGCTGCGGATTAGGAAGAAAAAAAAATAAAAATGAATAACAATTTCAAGGGATGGTGATAACTCACCAGCCCCCACTTTTTGCTGATGCAAGTTGAAATAGTAGATCAGTGTGGTTGTTGGTATTTCAGCTGTTGCCAGCCGATCATAAGCAGACATTGCTTCAGCTGCTATAGTTCTTCAGGCAAGGAGATAGTGAAAGACTTGAGGATGTACTGCCAACTTTGAATTATTTGGCAGGGACTCCTCCTTCTGTTGCGTTAGATTTGCAGAAGCATCTGGCATGCACTATAACTCGACTGTTTCCAGTTTGTAGTGTCTGCTCATAAAACACGATATTGGAAAATACAGTCATTATCACCCTTCAGTTTTTAATGTTTGGAGGTGAGTCTTGGAGGGGGCTGAATTGTTGCCATTGGTTTCATTTAAAGACAATTTCAAATTGGTTTAGATTTTGGCTTATTCCGAAGCTTCCAAACAGGTTATTTTTATAGAGTTAAGATTATAAAACACCAAGATCAACTCTAAAATGGAATTTTTAAGTGAGATACAGAAATACATGCACAGCACAGTCCATTTTGAATACCTTTAGAGAGAGAAATATCTAAGTAATAAAATGTCCCATGAAGCGAAGAGGGTTGTTTTTATTTAAAATGTATTAAACTGTATTTTATTGCTTATGCACACCACCTTCCTGTCACTTCTTCCTTTTCTGCTCTGGCATTCTAGGAAGCCAGGAAGTTTTCAACTAAACTTAAAGCAGAAAGCATTATGTTTTAACTGTAAAAGTTGTTTCTAGCTTTAGAAGAAAGCAGTTACACTTTTAGTAAAATGAGATAACGCAAGCATAATGTATTTCATATATAATGCTGAATTATTTCCTGTATCTTGATATCAGTTTGCTGCTTGAACATGGGTAGGAAAAAAAATGCATAACTTGCATGAAACTCTCATCACCCATCTGGATAGTTTGGTTTGGTGCCTCCATTGAATTGCTAATTTTATAGGGCATAATTTTCACTTTTTTCCCCCAGTGTAATTTTTCCACTGAGAATCTGCAGAGAGAGGGGATCTTGACAATTTTATCTAGGAGCGCCTACATTTTGACAGCACTGTCAAAAATCCATAATTAAAGAAACTATTACCCATATAATTAGAGCCTGTAAAGTTACATTTTATTGAGCTAGTGTGTGTAGCAATTAAGGTATCAGGTGACTGAGTTTTGTTCTGCCCTGGACATGAAGCCAGATGGGTGGCCTTGGGCCAGACATTCTCCTTCAGCCCAAGGAAGGAGGCAATGGCATGCAAAACTGCCATGGAAACTTTAGGGATTAGGTCAAGCAGTTATAAAGATTCAACAGTGACTGGAAGACTGGGATATTTATTACTGTATATATGATTGCTTGATAGATTGCATCTTATTGAATGGAGTGTATAGTGTACTGAGGACTCTGAGCTGAAAGTGTGATTCCAAAGGTCAATATTTAAAAAACACCATATGGCCCAAAATATATACTATGAAAAATAACTTTAACCGCAGCTTTTTCCTAGGACACATTTTCTTGCTCTTTTCCTTCTGTATGTTGTATGTCAGAAAGACATAACTGACAGCTCAGATATTGGTTTTACGTTTAAAGAAGCAGCCATTAAATATCCAAATTAGTGTTAATGCTTCAAACTGCGAGCTTATACTTAGAGAAGAAAATTGAATGTAAGCTTCAGTTTCCTTGGGTTGTCCTTATGATTTTGCTTAGTCAAAAAATCTTTTTGCATGCCAAACTAAATCAGGTTTACTTGCATGTATACGTCACTGAAGTTAGTTGCATAGTTTAAAATATTTTATCACGATGAAAATTGCAGCCTTAGTTTATTATGTTGTGTTTGTGCACTTGAAATGGTCAGTGAAATCTTAAGACAACTTACTATGCAAACACTGAAAGTTCAACTTTATGATATTAATCATGTTAAAAAAAAACGACAACATGGTAAAGCAAGGGTTGCAATGGTAGAGATATAAAATATGTGTACTTAAGTGTACCATGCATCACCAGGCCTTTTTTCTAAAGCTCATCGTGACACGTTAAATAAGTATACAGACTAACAGTTGAATTATAAAGATAAAATATTTTTTTCTTGGTGTTCTGATATGTTCATGCCATCCATTAAGCTATAATATTTGGTCAGAAATATTGCTGCTTAAAGAATTTGGGGATATAATGCACAGTGCCCTTGGAGACATCCACCTGTACATAACCCTGGATTAGCATTTCAAAATTAAAAGGGAGAAGTAGAAGATACAGGCCATTTCAGAAGAAATGGCTTTTTTTCATTAATAAAATAACGTGGGACATAGAATAGCACACTTGGTAAAATCCTGGTTGTATGATCCTGTTGGCCCAATCTACTTATTAGGTAACACAGAGCTGTGTTAGATTATGAGTGGACTTCCCATCTAGTAACTGTGAGAGGGACCTCGGAGTCCTAGTGGACAATCACCTAAATGTGAGCCAGCAGTGTGCTGCAGCTGCCAAAAAGGCCAACACAGTGCTAGGCTGCATTAACAGAGGGATAGAATCAAGATCACGTGAAGTATTAACACCACTTTACAATGCCTTGGTAAGGCCACACTTGGAATACTGCATCCAGTGTTGGTCACCGCGATGTAAAAAAGATGTTGAGACTTTAGAAAGAGTACAGAGAAGAGCAACAAAGATGATTAGGGGACTGGAGGCTAAAGCATATAAGGAACGGCTGCTGGAATTGGGTATGTCTAGTTTAATGAAGAGAAGGACGAGGGGGGACATGATAGCAGTNACTTCCTGACAGTTAGAACAATTAATCAGTGGAACAACCTGCCTCCAGAAGCGGTGAATGCTCCAACACTGGAAGTTTTTAAGAAGAGACTGGACAGCCATTTGTCCGAAATGGTATAGGGTTTCCTGCCTGAGCAGGGGGTTGGACTAGATGACCTTCAAGGTCCCTTCCAACTTTACTATTATTATTATTATTATTAAAAATGGGATAACTTGGGGTGCATTTTTTTCAAGGGTGGTGCGTTTGAGGAAGGAACTGTAGACTCTTTGTTTTCACTCCCTCACCTTGATTTCTTGTAGACTTTCATTTGCTCTTTTGTTTAGGTGTATAGGCACTTTTTATGGGCCCACTGCTGTTGCATACAGTATTATCTCAAACTAGTTGCGATCAGAAGATAGTATAATCTCCAACAATTTAGTACCTGGAGTTAGTCGCACATGCCCAGCCTTAGGTAAAACACAGTGGCAAATAACTTGTGAAATCTTGCCAGGGAAACTTGTCCAGGCAATCACCAGGAGGCAATACTGATTAGAAAACATAAATAAACATACAAACTTTAATATTATATAGTATGTATGTGTACAAACTGCGCAGCCTGAAACTGCATTCTTGATAATTTGACACATCTTCACTGTAGTATCCTAAAACTGATGTCTGTTTTATACCTCTTTCCCTGCCCTGTGCCTAACCATTTAGATAAGATTAGAAGGAAGGAGATACGGCTGGAGCTCCTATTTTTAGACTTAAAAGCAATTTTTGGTAGGAACACTTAAGTTGTGGCTGTGCCTCTGCTCTTCTAAAACTATGCAAGTTGGTAGCCATTACCTAATATGCATCATATGACAGTGAACTTCATGTATTGTATTCTAAGCTCCATGAAGAATTTCCTTTTATTCTGAAACTCCCATTATTCTAAAATTACAGCAGATGGGAAAACTATGCATTTTCAATGTATCCTACATAATGTTATACAACTATTATATACAGTACCTCTCTTGAATTTATTTTTCAAAAGCCTTAAATACTATGAACTTTTATTGTAACCTTTTTTCTGGTTACCACCTTTTCCAATTCAGCTATATCCTCATTGAGATAAGCTGATAAGAAACTCTTATAGAGGGGTAAATAAATATGCAAAAATTAGCTTGAACCCTCCACCTTTCCACTTAGGTTTTGCTTCCTGCATCACAGTTACATCTTTCTAAGTGAGTGAGTTCATAGCTTCTGCTATAGCTTCCTGTAAATCTGTAATTTCCTGACAGTAAGAATAATTAGTGGAACGGCTTGCCTCCAGAAATTGTGGGTGCTTCCTCACTGGGTTTTCAAGAAGAGATTGGACAAGCCACTTGTCTCAAATGGTATAGGTCTCCTGCTTGAGCAGGGGTTTGAAGACCTCCAAGATCCCTTCTGACTCTATTCTGTGTTTTGTGTTCTATTGCATATTTCTGCTTGATGTCAGTGAGGCCTTTGAAGGAAATTTTAGTTGCTGATTTTGATTGAATAAATATTTGCACTGCAGACAACAGCAGCTCTCTAAACTGAGCTATCCTTGAAAAGGTGAACAAGTGGTTAGTACTGGAATGGATGGCCACCAGGACACTGCAGGACTCTGGGTTAAAGTGGGAAATTTTAAAAAAAATATTTGAAAGAAAGATGGATAGGCCTGTCCCTGTATTAACCAGGTGCAAAGCCTTTTTAATCAGCTGTTTAAGAAGAAAATGATAAAGTGCTTTATATGTTTTCAGATATTTCACCAGTCAGAGCAGAAAGCATTCATTCAGTCTTTATTCTGTGACATCAACTGTAGATTAAAGCTGCTTGCAAAATATCCCAAAATGGTTTTTGCCAGAGGACAGCAGTTACTGCAAGATGCATATGCAGTCAGATGTCTACTCTATGTAATATGTGCGGTTACTCCTTTTCAAGAGTTGGTGTTGTTCCCAGTCCTTTAGAACTTAGCAATCAGCATTGAAACACTGAAATATTCTTGGCAGAGAACAAGTAGCTATTTAGCAGGGAATCAAATTGTCTGGAAGAAATACAACTCACATTATTTTTTTCTTCAAACTATGCCAGTAAGACTTGCGTGTTGCATTTTTAGGGTGATTATTGTTTGGAAGTTCTGCCATTGTCAAGTCTGTACTGTAGAATTGTTTCCACGTGTCTTGGCAAATTGGAAACATGTTGATAAACTGTGTAAAATTGACCAGTTCCTGCTTTAAAACATAGTTTTAACTCAACCGTAGAATAAATTCTCAGTGGATCATTCCAGGGGCATGCCATGCTTCAGAAACATTGATAGTAAAACTTGCAATTTTCAATTTTTCACTCCTAATTATTAAATTGGAAATACACACCCACTCACATTTCAGTAGGCCTCCAACTTCCTGTAAGAAGAAAAATAAAAGCCCATTGGTGTAGTCAAGTTTCAGCAAATCTAAGAAATGCTAATTGGATCATGAACACAGGGACACAAATAAGTTTTCCAGATTGCCATTGATGCTTACCTTCAATCCAAGTCAAAGCATATCATATAATTGTATTAGATTATAATAATCTAATATAATTGTAAAGATCGCCAAGTACTTCTGAGTTTACTGAGGGCCATGAATCTCCAAAGAACCTGAAAGGAATGAGAAATTTTGTTGTTTTCTGAATATCGTGAATACTTTGAATATCAGTATTATTATTATTATTTTTTTTTGCAATCCCAGTGTCTGATTTTGCACTGAGAATTGAGCCTAATCTAATCAGGAGAATTGTGAAAGAGGCATTTCCAGACTGACTTCAGAAGAATAAGCCATCATATGAAAGAGTTTCCTCATTCCTTATGAACTGTTTGCAAATTACTAACTTTCTGTAGGACCAGAGAGCGTTGCAGCCAATAGGAAGGCGGGATATGTTCAAATTATTCCAGGTTCTTATTCTAATCCATGCTTTTGAAGATAATGCCCAGTTTGGACCATATTTTGTGATCGGTGCTTGCTTATTCTTCTCCATGGTTGTCACAGCTGCTGTGTACTGTGCTATGTGCCTTGATTCTATAATTTTCAAAGGAATGGGAAACTTAGATTCTTGCTGCTGTTGAAGTTACCTCCTGTCACTTTAACCCTCATAGCCAATAGTGAAAGATACCTGGAAGGAGAAGCTCTTTAGTAATTAAAGGACTACTTGCTCTCTCATTCTTGGTGTGAAGGAGATTTGCTTCCCATTTTCTCTATTTTATGCTTTTTTAATAAACATTAGTTTGCTAGATAACAGTGTCTTTATTCTGCTGTTCAACATGCCCACTGTCTATAAAAAATACTTTTTTTTTTCATTATGAATGGCTAATTTGAAACTGGTTCCTGTTTGTTGTTTCATCATGATGTATTGCAATCCTTTGTGTAAAAACCTTAGAAATCAGTAGCACAGGTACTTTTTTTAGGTATAGGTTGTCTTTTAATAAATTTACAGGTCTTTAGTTCCATTTCTATGGCCAATGACGTAGTGTTACAGTTGGAAAAATGTGCAAGCAGCAAAGAAATGTTCAGATTGGTAATTGGCTTGTTAGTGATGTGTGAAAACTTACAAGTTTTACAGTAATGAATATAACCTTGAATTTCTCAGCTATTTGTCAATCCGTATGTTCCTGTGAAATAGCCTTTTGGGAAAACGAAGTGCTGCATAAAAAGTCTCAGATGGATTTATTTTTAAACAGCATTCAAAAGTTGTTAGTTCTTGAATAGTATCTTATATGTGAGCCTACAGCATTGTTAAGAGAAGAAGGTATAGAAAATTTCTGAAAATGGAACAAGGCCCAGAAATGTTAGGCGTCAGTTTGACTTTTTTGGTGGGAAGTTATTGGAATGATATTTTTTTTCCAATACTGGAAGGAATTTTATCCTGCTTACAGTGAAAAAGAAAAGCTACATATTTTGATTTCGTGTAAAATATAGAAATTAAAGAAATTTCTCTTTATATAAATATCTCACAATAAATAATGAATTTAGATTTAGATTTTAGATTTGTATTGTATTATATCATTGTTTTAAACTGGCTGTAAGCCGCCCTGAGTCCTCCGGGAGAAGGGCGGGGTATAAATTTAATAAAATCTAAATCTAAATAATGAATACATTTTGCATTACAATATACTTGTTAAAATTGGCTCAGGGTGTTTAAAAAGGAGCTGTTGATTTTTTTATATATATAAAGCATTGGGAGATTAGTACAACCTTGACATGGCTTTGATAATGCAACTCATTAAAGCAGACATGTCCTTTTCTAGGTTCACCTGATTGTTGAAGGAAGATGCACAGCAACCAATGTAGAAACATTATTGATATGAAATACATGTTTTTAACTATTTTTCTTCTTTTCTTAATTTTAGATTTCTAAATCAACCCAGTGCACGGTTCTGTGTTTGGGCTTTAGTTGTGGAAGAGAAATGCCTACCATGTGCTAGGATACAAAGTTTGTGGATCCTTTTATTTCCGTGGTTCTGGAATATAAAGAGAAGAAACAGGACAAAATGGGGAGGAAGAAAATACAAATCACAAGAATAATGGATGAGCGGAACAGACAGGTGAGAAAGGATGCTTCTTTGGAAAAATATTTATCTTGCATTCACTTTTGTAAAAGTTGGAAAAGGACTACTATTCCAAGCTAATATTTTCCCCCCTACAACTTTATCCTGGTAGCCACTACGGACTGGAGCTACAGAAGAAAGTATGATGGAAGTATTTTTATTTGGTGATATATTTATTTCTTATTATCCTAAGCCTAATGTAATTATTAGCTTTATTTGTGAGTGTTGCACAAATTCATTCATCATCAATGAGGCTCCTGGGGGAGCCTCATTCGGCTGAATCACTCTAAGGAGAGCAAGTGCGAGAAGCGGCGCCTCAACAGACACCGGAGAATCGCGGAGTCGGAGGGCTCCTTTTTCCCGCCATTTCCAAGGCCATTTTTTTCTGCTGGCTATTCTCCTTTTAAATAAGATGAGTATTTCAACTGAAATGTTTCCAGTCCTCAGTATCAAACCATCAAATTTCAATGAGATTGATCAGATTATATACTTTCCTTTATTAAAATGTCATGTTTCATGTATTAAAATGTCATGTTTCATGCATTGAGTGGTATTCCTTCAAAGACTTGTGCAAATCACAGTCCCTAAATTGAATAAATGCATTTTCTAAGTATGTGTATAATTTCTACACACACCCCCCCCAGTATGTAGAGCAGTATTGAGAGAAAGATGCATTGCCCCTATTAATTAGGAGCGATTAATGTAATGTTTACTTAGGTTTGTAGACCTCCTAATAAAGTCTTTTAATTAATTTTAATACACTTGGCATTTCAGCTCTCTAGAGATAGACTTTAGATCCAGTGGGAATTTCCAAGGATTGAAAACTGAGTGATCACTTTTATGAAGGTGACAATTAGAGAACACTATCCATTTCCATAATGGACCCAAAAGGTTTTATTAGCCTCATAATAGTCAAAAGCAGGTATTGTAACATTTGTAAAGGTGTTGTAATCTGTTTTTAAAACCTTTGTCCCCCCCCCCCCTGTATAGATTTCATCTGTTTTCATTGCAACAGAGTTTGCACTGACCATTGGAAAGTTTGGTGATCTAAATTTATAGATTAGTCCAATGTGATGTGTCCAATGTGATGTGTCCAATGTGATGTGTCCAATGTGATGTGCATGGACATGTCTTAGATTAATCACTGGATATCATCAACAGAATGCTTTGATTTACTGTTTTCACAAAAACTACTTCTTGGCCATCCTTGCAAATTATCCCAGTTTTGTTTATTGTTACTCCCTTTCCTGTCCTCTTCCTCTTCTAATCCTAACCCTGTTACTAGAACAATGAGCCTTGCTTTATCTTACAATTACTAATAAAAGATTGCCAGTAATCACATTTTATCATCACTTCTATCTTTTTACCCTTAAAGCTCTCTAGGTATTTGCATATGTTTGCATGATATCTAGCAGCTCATAGACTGTGTTTACCTTAATGTTATTTCTAAGAGGTTTTTTAGTTCCATTTTTAACAGGAGCAGATATGAGTGACTGCGGAAAGCTATATTTTTAGTGTGTTTGTTAGAAAAAAGAAGAAGCATAAAGGATCTCCTGGAGAGTTTTGCAATTATGTGTCATTTGATGTGTCAAGTTTCAGTCTGCTAAAACATAAAGGAATAATGGAGTTTCAAACTCAGAAATTTACTTTCTTGTCATTGTGTAGCGTTTCAAGGAGTTACTTCTGTATCTGGCTACAGTGAAGTAAATAACCAATCAGTTACGACACAAACAATACAGTTGCGTCAGTGTGGCTTTTGGGAAGGTAAACTGGAAGCAGAGGCTCTGTGTACAATCACCTGAGCTACTTGGAAGGTCTATACAGACCTATAAAAATATAGTTCTACATCTCTGAAGAATATTTGGACAGTAAAACTCTTGGTGACATTTTTGTAATGTTTCTGAGAAACAAGCAACAAAGTAGATACACAGTGAACAGTATGAAGTATGTTTAGACTTTGATTTATGTGGGAGATGCATGAACAATAAATGCCCCTGAAAAGCAGCAATTTGAGATGCTTAAAATCCTTTTGTTTGGAGACTTGTTCAATTTTGCAAAGGCTAATTTCTCATCCTAGCCCTTTACTACTTACATTTGGAAATTACAAGGATTCCAGTATCTTTTCCTTTGTAGGTAAAAAGCAATTTAAGGAAGGCAGCTTTTTATCAAAAGATGGTTGATTGGGAACAAGCAAACAACCTATACACAATTGTGCCGAAATGGCTACTGCCTTTTTAGTTTAAAAGTCAAATAGTTGGAGATGGGATTTTGACTGAGGACTCAAAAGAAAACCCATAATTGAGAACTTAAATAAGATACTAAACAACCCTGCAGCCTGCTGGCAGAAATTCTGTCTGACGCATAATCCATCCATCCATCCATTTTGGAGTTCATTTCTCTGATCTTAAATTCACCAGTAGGGCATTGAGACAAATGCTTTAACTATGTCCTTAAACTAGCTTTTAGTAGGTAAAGTATTTGGTAGACTAGACTTCCTATCTGGTGCAATTTGCAGCAAAATAATCTCCTCTCGGAATGTTTTTCTGACAGAGCTGTGTGAACTCACTTTTTGGGCAACTGCCAGCTATGTGTATATCTGTGTGCTTTATTTGACTCTTGATCCCACTTATTACACATGTTTGGCCAGTATCCCAGAAGGAAGTAAGAATGAGCAAATGGGTGGCTTTACATGAAGAACTACTTTATAATTCTTAAACTCACATTCTTGCATTAAACATTCTGTAGTCCTACGGGAACTGCCAAGCTTTATCTGTCCCGAGAGCAGTCCCGTATACCTGCTTTTACACTATAGTAGCATTTAATAATGGTTACTCCTCGACCTGAGCCCAAAGTTTCAGTTGCTAAATGAGAGAGTGAAGTGAGTTTTGCCCCATTTTGTAATCTATCTTGCCACAGTTAAGTGAATCACTGCAGATGTTTAGTAACCCAGTTGTTAAGCGAATCTGGCTTCCCCGTTGACTTTGCTTGTTAGAAGGTCGCAAAAGGTGATCACATGATCATCGGCATGCTGCAACGGTTGTAAGTGTGAAAAACGGTCATAAGTCACATTTTTCAGTGCTTTTGTAACTTTGAATGGTCACTAAATGAACTGTTGTAAGTCGAGGACTACCTGTACTGTTCATTAAAGCGATCTGTCACTTTGTGAGATAATGGGCATCCTTCCAAAAAACAACAATAGATGGAGCAGCTGCTTTAAAGTCCATATTGTTCCTGTTTTTGTTTTTTGTTTTTTTTAAAAAAAACAAATATGACAATGAGTAAAAAGGAATGGCTGTGGTTTTTCTTCTCAAATACACTGTGTTATATAGCCTTGGAGTTACACAGCCAATTGTTTTTACATATGGTAACGTAAAATCTGTTGAAGTCATTGTGTGATACTCCCAGTTCAAACTGATTTTGCAGATCTAGTTTGTGACTAATTGTTCCATTATTTATGTGTTTCAATTTGCTGGACTATCCTTAGTGAGATGGAGGACATAGAAACTCAGATGCTTTCTTTCCAGCCTTTGAATAACATTCAATTATAGGTAATGGTCTTTCTGTGCTGTTCATGCATACAAGTCTTCAGGTTTCTTATAAGTAATAAATTGTTTCAGTTTAATATGTTTATCTGATTATATGTTACCCCCAAAACATACAAGTTTCTTGGCATGGGAAACACGGTCAGAAATACCGGGGGAAATGAAAAATATTTGCAGAGGTCAAGAAGATCCTTCCCGTTTAGAGAATGTGCTTCAAATTATGTGATTAGTATTGCTTCCAGAGGGCAGCACAAATTAACATTGGATTATGCTGAGAATTATGTTTTTTGCAGCTCAGAGTGATTCTGCCATCTAGTTCACTGCAAGTCTTTCATTATTCATCATGATGGACCTTCAGCAATGATGATTTTTAGTAAGCCACCCAGATTAACCTTTGTCCAGATTGATACCTTTCTTTTCTGATGATTGGAGCTGTAATAAAACAGAATAACAAGTTGTAAGGGATGTTGGAGGTTTTCTAGTCCAATCTGCTGCTCAAGCAGGAGACCTTATACCATTTCAGAACAATCTGAATCCGACCTCTTTTTAAAAATCTCTAGTGATGGAGCACCCACAATTTCTGAAGGACATTTTGCCCAATAATGTCCATTTTATTGTCTATTTTTTTTGGAAGAACATCCCAAGTTCATGGTTGACCATGTCTATATGTATTCAATTATTTCTGTTTTTACTTTAATCAGTTTCTCTGTTGATAAAGTAATAGATATACAGAATAAACTATCTGGGAAAACATAATATAAGGTAACCTTTACTGTCACTTTTTTTCTGTGAACACACTGGCACACATTCAAAAATGAAATTCTGACGCCATCTATCTATCTATCTATCTATCTATCTATCTATCTATCTATCTATCTATCTATCTATCTATCAAGAGAGACTTCAAAATGCAATTTGTGATATCCTGTAAAAGAGGATAACATAAAAAAGTTAAAAAGTTAAAATAAAAAGTAACCTCAAAAGTCTGGTGGGCCCAGCTGTTCTGGAACATATTCAGACTTTTGCCATTAAATACATCCCGCTGAAATATTTCTTCTCCCCTTTTGTTTTTAGGTGACCTTCACAAAAAGAAAGTTTGGATTAATGAAGAAAGCCTATGAACTAAGCGTGCTTTGTGACTGTGAAATAGCACTCATAATTTTCAACAGTTCTAATAAGCTCTTTCAATATGCCAGCACTGATATGGACAAAGTTCTTCTCAAATACACAGAATACAACGAACCCCATGAGAGCAGAACTAACTCAGATATTGTTGAGGTAACACATTACCATTCCCTACTTAATATATAATAATTGTATTAAATATTAGTAAGTGGTATTTATTTCTAGATAGATCATTGCTCTCTTCAGTTCTCATTACTAGTTTGGTGTAGTAGTTAAAGTGTTAAGGTGGGTGGAGACTTGATTCTAGTCTATCCTCAACTATAAAATCTCATTGGATAAATTTGGGCCACTCTTCTCTCAGCCCAACCTGGCTACAGAGTTATGAGGTAAATGGGAGTATTATATATGCTGCTGTCACCTTCTGAATGAAAGGTGGAATATGAAAACAAATCATTGTCATTATCATCATCATCATCTTGAACACCCCCTAAATAAACAATCCTAGAGTTGATTCAGGGACATTAGCCATTAGATTTAGGGTGCTTAGATTTATTTGACCAGGTTCAAGTTACTGAAAGCAGAGTTTAAGTAAGTAGAGGCTTTTAGTGGTTCTTTAACAATATTTAAGGAAGCTCAAAACTTGAATAGTCAGATATAATCCCCAAGATCTGGGGACCTCTTCTCTGTTTCCAGTTCTTTCATTCTCGGTGATAAAAAGCTGTAATAATTTGAGCTTATACTTCTGGCTACATCCTTTAGCTGCCAGTACTTTGAAACAGAATTTTCAAATAATTCCTGGCCCATTTTTAAATTCTTGCAAGTGATACTGGCAGAGTTTACCTACTACAGTACAGTAAAGAAAATGCATTATGTTCCGTATTCACGTATGTATGCGTACTTAGGTGGATTTTACTGCTCCTTTAAAAAAAAAAGATACGACATCTTGAACTAAGATATTTCCACAAAACCTAGATTAGATTTTTCTTGAGAATTAAGAAACACTGATTGATGTTTAATCTTTTCCTGTCTCCTGTTTGAAGTACATAAAAAAGCAAGATACTTAGGACATACTACCTTATTTCAACACATACAAGTGGTGTCCTCCAATTTGTCAGTTTTTCAAATTGCCTTTTTGCAGGAATACTTCTGCCACCATATGTTTCATGCACAGATTCCTTCTATAGTGATTGAAATAGTTTATTTGCTATAGTGTGTGTACTTGTCACGAGCAGTATACGATCTCTTGATTTAAAAGTAATATTCAGTACTCTGGGGCATGTGATAATTCTTTATGTAGTCTTACATTATGTCATGTTTTTGGCTGATTAAAATGTTTGTGTTCATAAACTAAAGGCCATTTTATTAATTGCATGGGAGATTGTAAAAGGATAGCCTTCTCTGTCTATAAAGAGAAAAGCAAATCCATACCCCACTGCTTCCTGCTTGCTAGAAGTCGGGACCCAGCAAATTGAGAGTCAAATTAAATCCTGGTCTTTAGAATACTGAGCTGAGCAAAGAAAGGTTCGTTCCTTTCTTCATATATGCAGGGTTTTTTTTTTAAAAAAACAACAACTTCAAACTTGTTTTGCTTCCAGTGACCTCTTTTTCCTTATGTATGGTGAGCATGAGTTTCTGCATAAGATTTTCTTTGTATATTACTTAAATAGAATCCCAGTCATAGTGGGGGAAAAAAAATCAGAGATCTTTTGTAGGTCCTGAAGATCAGCTGTTCTCTCTGTGGAGTAACTAAAACAACCAATTTGTTTCTTATGATCATTCTAAAATGGATTCTTTTTTCTGATTAATAATCCTATTTATAAATCAACCAAAAGTCCATTCTTTTAAATTAGAAACGCTACTTGTGTGGCAGTAAAATGTGGTTTTCGTTCAAGCCATTAAAAACTCAGCCTTGACTCCTATCCCTTCAGCTTTCTCTCTTCCACCACCACCCTCCTTACTCTCCTCCCTCCCTCACTGAGGAGGGTGAGATAGCTTTTTTAAGATAATGCTGTAGAAAATTACACATCTATAAGATGTTTATTGAGTGGAGCAGATGGTAGCAGTTGGCTAACCTTGTTTGGTATGAAGCACCTAAGCCAAGTCAGTCCTGGCTAATATTTCAGTAGGAGATCTTCAGAGGATACTATAGGTACTACTCAATAGGCTGTGCCGAGAAGATGAAAAAGAAAAAAAAAACTACCCAGAAGAAGACAGTGACAAATTACTTCTGTATCACTGCCAAGAAAACTGCAGATCTATGAAGTCACTAGTAGTTGAGCTTGATTTTAAGGAGGCTTAACCTTAAAAACCATGTAGAACTGGGAACATGCTGGATGATATGCAGGGATTAACTTCTTAGCTGTAAAGCTTCTGTTCAGGAAAACAATTCACCCGCGTGAATTTCTTCCTGAAGAAAGTATAGCTGTTAAATGTCTGAAAGACTGTTATGAATATTAATCTTTCTTCCTAGCTTATAAAAGTGTAACATTATTAACTGTATTAATACTACATTTAAGCAGTTGTTGATTTGTGAAGATATCATAATTTTTACAATAAATTATAACGTTTTGAGTGAAGTGGGATGCATTTAGTATATTTTGGTTGATTTGTGTATTAGAAGTTAATGTTCTGTTGTAGTACATTTAGCTACAAATAGAAATGGCAAGGGGTAAAAATAGATCTAGCAAAGCACCACTCTTGTTATTGTTTAGGAAGTCCAATCTGTTAGACACTTAGTATTTCTAGAAAATGTTGAGAACTTCTCATAAAGACATTTCCTCCCTGAAAATCAGTGTGTGTAGTGAACAGTTGGTTCGGATTCTGTGTTTGTTCCAAACAAATTATAGTGAGTGGATTAAAATGGAATGAAATGCAACACTTTACTGACCTTCAGCAAACCTTATTTTATACAACTTTGTAATTACATTTCCCAGTTGCTGGGATTTTGCCAGCATCATGAAAAATCTGGGATATTAAGGACTCCATCCACTGGATCATACAAGGGTGCTTGGATACTTGATGTTGTTAGATGAAGGATGGACGTCAGAGTTCCAAGCAGCTGTGCAACTATAGATCAAAAGTTTTTAAGCCCAAAAGAAAATGGTATCAAACCATGGGACTATTTCTTTGGATTCCAGTATAGCAAGATCAAAATCATGGTTTCAGTTTTGCTATCAGATTGCGGGATACTGTTTGCTTTCCTACCTAGACTGATAGAAAAAGGATATGACATTATGTTTTTAGCAGTTACTGTTTAAACATTAATTAATAAAAAATTACAATAACTGGTCAATAACTGGAGAGTACGGATTTTTATTAAGTGATCTAAAAAGTTGTTTGTTGGGAGATGTTTGATTCTTTTACGTCATTGCAATCCTAGAAACAGGTGTGTGTGAACAGAGAAACATGTAGAATATTTTGTAATGAGGTTTAATTAGTAGGAGAGCTTTTTTATATCACTGAAAATTCTGATGTTTTTCATGTTTGTTGCTTCCTATAATTGACTTGAATAAAACATATCCAATATACCAAATTTCAGAAATGTAGACTACTGTATAGCATTTTAATTCAAATAAACTCAGCAGTGTTACCATTCATCCGTAATGGAATTTGACTGCTGTATTTTAGAAATGCATTAGATAACGTAATTCTAGCTCATTTGTGACTAGTATATGAATCAGGATAGCCAGATCTGCTCTTTCAAAGCAGAATTCATTGTCCATGTAGTATTTTATTAGATATATTATTTTTTAGATCTTTTTTTATTTTAGATTTTTGAAATTGTATTTATGGGTTGATTCAAGAATGCATGATGCATTTTAAGATTAATGCTATGAAGCTATATTTACAATTTATTTTTATTCTTGGTAAGTAGCAGTCTAGTTAGGAAGTGCTATAATTATATGTCATTTTCTGCTAGAAGTTTATCTTCTTTAAAGAGATGACAAATTCAGTATAACTCCTGAAGTTAATTTAAATTGAACCAATTCAGGTAATTGTCTAAATGTTATCCAACTTCCTTGTTTGTGCATACAGGTCTAAAAAAATTGCTACTCACATATCAAAAATGAGCTTTACTGTGACTTCAATAATGGTTTTTTTTAAAAAAACCATTGAACGCTTTAGAGGTTGTTATTCTGCTACTTACCCAATGTATTTATTTTCCCAATATGTCAATATATTTGCATAAGAATTCTGTAAAGAATTTTAGTTTATTGTAAGTATATTTGGCCTACTGTAGTATTTGGCTACTCCTGCTTGACTTTTTTAATTGCTAAAATAAAAAGAGTTCTGGAGATTGACAGTGATGACTTCATAGACATGTTCATGCAGTTTTCTTGGCACAGTATGCAAGTGGCTTCTTATTGCCTTCTTGAGAAATGTGTTCCTGCCTAACTCTTATAGTGGATTCTCTGATAGGCTCCTATCCAGACATTAACCCTGCTTGATTTCTTTAGCTTTGCACCTTTGGCTTGTCGGTTCTTGCCATCCTTGGATAGGACACCCAGCAGCATCTGCAGCAGAGGCAAGGGGTCAAAGGGCAGCCTAGCTAAAGCAGCATTGCCAGACCAGCCCTGCCCTTTTCTGTTTGGCAGCCTTGCATACAGGGCAACTGCAGGGCAAAACTTGGGGAACAGTTCAGTGATACTGTTTCGTCATTCTGATAAAAGCAGTGAGGCCCTGTTAACACTTCTAAGAACATTGTTTTGTGAATGCATAGCTTTAGGTTATGATATTGGAGTTAATTTTCACATGCACAGTTTGCAGCCACCAGGAAAGGAAAGGAAAGGAAAGGACTTTTACAAACTAGATCAGTGGTTCTCAACCTTTTTAATGCCGCGACCCCAACCGGTCGTAAGTCGAGGACTAAACCGGTCATAAGTCGAGGACTAAACCAGTCGTAAGTCGAGGACTAAACCGGTCGTAAGTCGAGGACTTTCCCTGCCTGGGAGCGCCGCGCATGTGTGGTTCCGCCCCCTGCGCCGGCCGAGGCATAGCTGGCAAGCGGCAGAGACGGAGCAGGCCGACCACCAGCTGGCCCAGCCCAAGGGAGGTAAGGCACCCGCCGGAAAAGGGGAAAAAAATGGCGAACAAAAAAAATGGTGGACAAAAAAAATGGCAGACAGCCTTGCTTGGCGACCCCCGTGAAATGGTCGATCGACCCCAAATGGGGTCCCGACCCACAGGTTGAGAACCACTGAACTAGATGGATGTGTTCCTGGGGAACATGAATTAAACAGATTCTAGAGATATTCATTAGGTATGTTGATTCTTGCCTTAGCTTTCTAGATGAGCTACCTTTCCCCATTTTTACAAGAGGGCACATATTTGAATGAAAGGCGAATCCACGAATACAGTCGAAGCAGTCCTCGCTTCCCGGTCACTTGTGCAGCAAATATTCAAAGTTGCGATGGCACAGCCAGCCCTTGAAGTTCCAGCTATCGCCCCGCCACCCGCAGTTACCTGCTTATGATTCAGTTCTTAGCAACTGTCTCGAACTGGTCGTGGTGGTTGCTGGTTGCTGTGGTTATCAGCACACTGGGTACTGTATCAAAAATACCTTGGACAACACTTAGTAAATCTCTGCACTGATAAAATTTCCATCTGTCAATTACAAAAGGCCATGCTTGGATCAGCACACGTACTATGCCAGTATATTATAAGATCCTAAGTTCTTGGGAAGAAGTCGATACCTATAAGGGCTAAAGAATTGGAAGCTGTGATTTCACATAGTTGCATACATAATATGCCACAACAAACATGTTAACCTAGAGACAAAAAGAGTTTGCATAGTGGATGTTGCAATACCTGGAGACAGCAGAATAGAAAAGAAAGAAGTGAAGAAAATCACAAAACCCACAAACCCGCAAATAAAAATAGAATGCCTGCGACAAAAGAAAGCAGAGATAGTACAATAGTAATGGGTGACTTAGGTGCAATTCCATAACATCTGGAACACCACTTGAACATCATCAGCATTAACAAAATCACCATCAGTCAGTTGCAAATATTACTTCATACTACATCCTGCTGTGATACCTTTAACATCATCAAACAACATCTACCTATTCCCAGGTCTTTGGGAAGGATTACATAGGTGGATAAAAATGCCCAATCCAGTCTAAAAATCTGATTGATTGTACACACAACTATAATAATAATTTATTGAATTTGCTGACTCTGGGCAGCTCACACCAATCAAAGAAATTACAGTTAAGTCAATAAAGCGTAAAAGATAAAAAAATAAAAGATGGTTAGTACGATGAAACGAGGGGGTCTCACTCTTCTTTGCCAAAGTCTTGGGTGGAGAGCCAGGTTTTTGTGGCTCTCCTAAACAGCAGCAGAATCGGACCATCCAGATCTCAGGAGAAAACTCATTCCAGAGAGTAGGTCTGCTATAGAGAAGGCAGGGGTCCCAATATATGACATTGTTAAATGAAAGAAACCCAGGGTGCACTATCCCTGCCAGATTGAATCAATCAGTCAGATATTATGGGAGATAGGCAATCCTTTAAGTACTATTTGGGGCTTAATAAGTAACAACCAGCACGTTGAATTGTACCTGGAAGTAAACTAGCAGCACTATAGCTCACAAAACAGAGGTATCACATGGACATGCAAAGGTATACCTATTACTGCTCAGGCTGCAGCCACATCTTGGACCAGTTCAAGCTTCTGAGTGGCTTCTGAGTGGTGTTCAAGGGCAACCCCATGTAGTGTGTGTGTTGCATCCACTAGGTCACCAGGGCATGAGTAAATTGCACTATCAACAAAGAAGAGGATCAAAACTGCGTTCTCTTTTGACGTGCTTTTAATCGAATGCCAAGTGCAACGAACATTTTAATTTGAATGCAAAGACTATGTTTTTTTTAATTTATAAATCAAGTGTTACTACAGTAGAACTGGATTTTTATATGCCTTAACCAACTAGAAAATGTATGCCGGTCAAAACATTTCTCTCTCTCATCACACATCCATTGCCGTCTTCATTTGACGCTTCAGTTTGAAAAAAAATGGTATTCACAAGGGCGTTTCTCAGTTGGGCCAGGTACGCACAACTGTGTCGTATTGTGTGGGAGGAGAGGTGGGCTTAATGCTTTACTGTTTCCCAATGTAAGGCGCCCATTGCAAATTACACTTGAGAAGAGTTTCAGTTCATATTGGCTGAAATATGAATTTTCCAAGCATACTTACTATGTGTGTGCATGAATTTTCAGGTTATTATGTGCAGGAAATGGAGGGCTAATCCTGCCCCAGATGTGCCTCCCACAAATTGCTTCCCCAGGTGACAACCTATGTTAGAAACTGCTTGGCAAGAGTGTAAGTTCATTTTAAAAAGAAGCTAATTTATGTCTGAAAGGAGGGAAGAGGGGGGGGAGGCGTCTTACGTACTGAAGAAGCAAGGGGACCGGAAATGCTCTTGGGGAAAGTGCTGATATAAGGCGCTGTGGTGCTCTTCAAATATGGGGTGGGGTGGGGTGGGAGGGGGAGTCACTCAGAAGGTCTGTTATCCCATGGTGCAGTGCATGGAGTACAGGATAATAGATTCTGGTGGGATATTAGGAAAAACTTAATAAGTGACAGTGCAACAAATTCTCTTGGCAAAATGATCCCTGTTCTTGCACACATGCAAGCTCCGGTTGGAATTTCCTGAATTTTGATTCCAGCACCAAGGAAGGAGTTAAACTCAATCACCTAAAACGATAGTTTCCAATTTTCTATTTTTATGATGATCAGCTGTAATGCAGTAATGATCCTTTTATGGTTTTATAGAATTGAATACTTATTTAATACATTTCTTTGCAAGCTCTACATAAACTGCAGTCTTTTATAGGCCTGGGTGATGCCTATGATTATCCTGGCAGCTACAATTCGTTTGTCCTAATAAGATATTTTCAGGGCAGAAATAAATGAGAATATATTAGGATTAATTTACTTATCTCAGTGACCAACCAGTGGCATGTGACGGGTTTTGCTCAAACTACAAAGTTGAAATTTAATTCCAGGGGTCCAAAACTGCTGAGATGACTTTGTAAGTTGGACATGCAGTAGCTATCTAGTAAATTCCTAATTTTGTTATGATTTAAAATAACTGAGTGGTCTGTGAAGTACTATAATTACTATAAGTGCAATAAGTAATATTTTAACAAATAACTCTCACTTGTTTAAGTGATTTGGGGATATTACTTGAAGGACTGCAGTTTTGGAACTCGGTATATATACATGTTGCAACAAAAGAGGCATGCTAACACATTATGAATATTTAATACAATATATTTTTCAACACAAAGATACTTTTTTTCCTACATTTGCTAATGAATGTCACTAGCACTTGGAAACCTGGTGTCCTGAATGTATCAAAAATAAAACTGATTTCACAATAAAATTTCAGGGGTAGTCAACCTTGGCTCTTTTATGACTCGTGGACTTCAACTCCCAGAATTCCTGAGCCAGCTAAGCTGGCTCAGGAATTCTGGGAATTGAAGTCCACAAGTCATAAAAGAGCCAAGGTTGACTACCCCTGCTTTATATCATAATTTCAGCCGAATGTTGTTCTTTGGATGATAATATGCATACCAGGCGCGGTATATGGCTTTAGTCTAAAACCAGCAGTGTCATACCTTTCATCATCCCAACTCAAGGAGATTGACCTTCAGTCCTCCATCCCTTCAACATTTTCCTTGTTAGGGCTTAAAGTACTGCTTTGTGTAAGTCCTGGAAAGAATAAGGAAAACCTTTCTCTCGCCATTTTTTCTCCTTTCTGATATTTCCTGCAAAGTAGCAAGAAAGGCAAAAGGCAAGCCGCAAGTCTCCTTTTTCCATTCAGCTTCTGCTTTTTGAATATTCCTGCTTTCAATTCATTTTTTTGTGTGTCTGCAACAAGTAGAACTCCCAAGTGTGCTTTTTCACTCTTTCACTGTGTTGCAAGCTAGAAGCAAAGAAAGTTTTCCCCTTTTGCTGCTTCCATTGTTTTTTTTTGTGTCTCACCATTGTTTGCAAAGAAGCAGCTACTTCATCTTGAAGTTTGCGCTTTCTCAGCCTCTCTTTTTGTCTTTTCTTTCAACTACTAACGGGATTATTTTATCTGAGTTTTTGCTGTAACAATGAAATCCAGTTGTATTATTAAATTTAAAAATGTCCTTAACAAGTACCATCCATACTATTTAAGGGCATTTTAAAATGCAACAATAACAGGATATCTGCAAATCTTTTAATGCTAATGTTTAATGTTAACGTTTAGGAAAAAATGTAATTCTTTTTGTTATAATTGTGAGTCACAGATTTCTTGATAGAAAATAGAAAAGTTGAGAAGCTTTGTTGTTGGAAAAACATGATTGTACCAGGAACTAGGTATTATGGCCAGATATAAATTTAACAACAATAGTATCTGAAGGTTAAACGTCTACATTTTTTCATTCTTAAACGACTAGCAAACTAAGCTGCATGTTTTGGTTAGTGAAGGTAGGTTAATCCAGATTTCAGTAGGTTGCTTTTGTCGATCAGTTAAGTCTTGCCTGATAATTCGGAATTACAAAATAATGCAACAGATTTTTTTCTCTTAAAATGTGTTTGTATTTATATAGGCAGCATGTTGACTTTGGAATGGTGCTAAGATGGAGAAATCCTTTGGAAGTGGGCCAGTATACTTAAAATGCAGTAGAATGATTGCTTATTTTTGGTCTTAAATATGACTGGAATTAGTTTTGCCTTTTGTTCTTGATTGTAAATGGTATGATGCAAGCTGGTGTTTGCCGTCTGTTGAGCTTCCCAGCTTAATATGTGTTTCCCCATGCCTCAGATCACTACTACATTTAATGTATATGGTAGATTATACAGGCAGCCCTCAACTTACAATCGTTTTAGTGACTGTTCGAAGTTACAATGACCCTGAAAAAAGTGACTTGACCATTTTTCACATAACCATTGCAGCATTCCCGTGGTCATGTAATCGAAATTTGGATGCTTGGCAACTGGTTCTTATTTATGATGGTTGCAGTGTCCCAGAGTTATTGTGCAGATTTTATTAGAACAAATTTTAATTCCCGCATAATAATTCCAACAGTAGCATGTGGCGTTCGTAATTCCAGAAAGACGCTTGCTACTATTGAGTGGCATATGCACCAGAACTTTCACTGATAGTTAACTCATGTTTTTTTTAAAATCAGCCCTCTGGACACCCACAGAGGTCTTGTGACTATGCAGATGCAATGTGATTTTGAGTATGTGTTGACCTGGACTTGTGCCATGCCAAAGAAAAGCTGCTTCATTGCCCTCAGTGGATACATGTTCACCTTTTTGAAGTGATGCCCCAGAGCAATTTGCAATGTCCACAGATCAGTAACTCCTCCAGGATATATCTCAATCAGTTCGTGGTTGAATTGGGTGAGATATAAGCACAAAAATATTCATGGAAGAGCAGTAGGTACCCTTTCCCCTTTGTTTACAGAATTTTAGGCATCCCATTTTCTTCACGCCAAAATACTGGTGTTTCTTCGGATATGTACATAGTTTTTTTTTAGATATATACATATACAGCTGGGTATTTTTAGCCAGGAATACCCTGATTCAGACCACATATACCCCCAAATTATTTACAAAGTGTAACTGTAATAATTGTTCACCTCTAAAAGTTCAGCTGCATGGCAATTTCATAACACAGTCAGCCACTCTTTGTAATTATAACCGTACAAGTACATTAACGCCATAATTATCTTGTTGCAGAGCCTGAAGTTCTGCATCTGTTGAGGGAAAAAAGCTAATAATTTTTCTGTGCCACGGTGTAACTTGTCTGTGGCAATATCCTGAAAAATATGAATGGTATGCCGTATGTACAAATTTAGTTGTTGAGCGAATTATGTAATCGAATGTTTACTTATTAAGTCATGTAGAGGCAGCAATTGGATTAAAAATCTACAAACTTGGTTTTTAGTTGCACCTGCGTATGGCACAGAGCAACGATCCAGATATTTCAGAGCTTGGCTATTATATCCCAGAGGAATAAATTTGTTGGGGATAGTATATTTCTCCTCCTCTGGTGGGGATGGTTTGACTCTGGAGAGTGTCAGCTTCCTCTACTCATTCCAACTTGAACATAATGGGTAGTGAGTAAGAAGCTCATCCCTGTGTACACATGGTGTGGATCCAGCTAGGGCTCAAATAAATGCAGTAAAGTGTTAGGATGAAAGTGTTATAGAATGACAGTGGTTCTCAACCTGTGGTCCACGGAGCCCTGGGGGAGACTCTATGTCACCCAGGGGGTCCGCAAAGGCTTGAAGAAATGTGATGATTCCTGGGGGGGGGTGTCCGTGGCTACAAAAGGTATTTAAAGGGGGTCCATGGTGAAGAAAAGGTTGAGAACCACTTAAACAAAAGCTGCCTTTCCTGATACCGCTGAACCGTATAGATAAAGTCCTTCCAGGCCCTGTCAAACAGCCACTGTTTTGTGTCTGATGAGAGGACAGGCATCCAAACAATGGCATAGTAGAAGAGAGGTTGGCAGAAGCTGGATCAGGATTTTATTTATGCCCTAACAGATTACAAAAGAAGGGGAAAAAAATCTTCCTTAAATTGCATTTTGGGTTTCTCTTCCAATTCCTCAGAAAAAGAATTATGGCAACAGTATGGTTAGGCACTCCACTGGTAAGGAAGAAAAAAATATTGAAGGAATGCTGGATTTTTTTTAACATGTAAACACTAATAAAGAGCACAATGTCTCCTACACACCGTATGTTATTACTAATCTGGAATGCTATGGATATAGTGAATTGTATAAAGAGGTGGAAGGTATATCCTCTACTTAAATAGTATTAGAAGCTTTTTTTAGGTATGTGCAGATTTCATCAGTGTCACTACATAAGGAATTTTTGAAATTTCACATTGAAAGAAAAAAAAACATTTTATGCAAGCATGTTGTATAAGCTAAACAAAGAATGTCCTGTTGCTGACAAATACTATGTATCACGCTATTCAGGAATTTAAAAAGGAGAAACCTCCATTATTACTTGAGGCATGCAGTTAAATAAAAATAACCATCTTAATTTTATAACCCCAAATGAGTGATGCAAATATTATGACTTGCAATTAGATATAAAAGCAAAGCAATAGTAAAAGTTAAAATCACTACAGTTTAATAAAATAGAATGTTAATTGCCTTTGCTTATTAGGAGTCCAGAAAGCATTATGCTAATTACCTTTCAACTAGCTTTTACCATTTAACGATGTGACAGTTTATGGCAGGGGTGTCAAAACTGCCCGTGGGCCGGATGCGTCACGCGGAAGCCACGCCCACCCCATTGGCGGCAGTGGCAAAACAGTCCCGCTACATCACGCGACGTCACATGATGTTGCAAGTTTGACATGTCTGGTTTATGGGCAATGAAACCGTTTAGTGACTATATGAGTTTGTGAAGTAGTATATGAGTTTGTGAAATGGTCCTTTGGAATGTGGAATGTTGCTGCTCTTTGCTGTTATTTGTGACTTGTGATCCTATTAAATGACCCTATTAAAATGATCACATTCTGTAAGACATATATTGAGACTGCTGTTATCTTCTGGGTTCTAGGAGGCAGTATCCTCATGTGGTTGGAGCAATATGTGGTCGGGTGGGAACTCATCAAGGTTAAGAACCTACTAAACTATTAACCAATTCATCTGTAATAAGTGTCACATTATTTTAGCTTGAAGACCGCTTCCGATCTTACACTTGGAGGCCCTTGGAATTTTACAATGGGGTGAGGCTTAGTGGCTAATGCTGTTCTGTGTATTTGAGAGGTGTTCAGAAGCAGCACTAGCAGGACTAACTTTAATGATGCAATTTAAGAAAATATTCTCCCAAAGAAGGGCACGGCATGGCATAGGCCTTCCTTGTGCAGTAAATCCATTCTGATAACAAATCTTAATTACTTTTAAGGTGTCCCTGACGCAGTTATAGCATTTCATAGCAAGTCATTTTTTTTCTGTGCTAAGCTGAGAAAGCAGCCTGCTTGTGATAACTTGTCTTACTATCAAGACTGGCAAAAACAAATGTTCATTTACCACTAGTTATTACACTGTGTTTTGTTTAAGAGAGAAGAAAACTCAAAAAAAGAGCACAAATAGGCTGCTTTCCAAGAAATAGGGGCCCTCTCTATTATGGATGAGAGTCAGCTATCTCTGACATGTTGTTGCCTTTGAGAGAACTGGTCTGGCTTATCTCTCACGTTGGGTTGGATTTTGCTTCTTAGATGATAGCCATCCACTTGTTTTCCTTTGACATACAGTACAGGAGTAACAGTTTTGCTCTTACATTATTCAATTGTGATAAAATGCGATGTTTCTATTTGAATGAAGCCTCCAGGACAGTTTGTGTGAAACTGATTAGAAGAGCAAACTTTTAAACATCACAAAATTAATCTTTTAAGAGTTTGAAGACACCTAAGAACCTGATTTGAAGGGAAGGTTTCCAGAATCAGAAATGGGAGATAAATTAAGATTTTTTTCCTTTCCTTCCGAGTCAAGAGTTAGTTTTTCTTCTGAAAATAACTGTTAAAAGAAGGCAATTATCTTTTGTTCAGAAACTATGCTTCAGCCTTCTGCAGTGAGCTTCACAATTCACAATACTTCTAGATCCCAGTCCAGTCATGTATTGCACACAATACGTATGAGATCGGAATGCGTCTTGGGGAATAATGAAGGACGCTGCTGCGGTATTGTAGTAGTAGTATATAAACTCTGCCTTATATAAACTTTTTTTTTTTTTAAACTTCTTCGCAGTTTGTAACATCAACGACTTCCTTTTTTCTCAGTATGCCGTTTTAGAGCGTCAGGTCATGTTGGGCAAAATGTATTCATTCCTTTATGAATGCCAGACGCTTTCTGAGTCTATTTATAGCATTCAATAATTTGTAAAGGTTAAATGTAATCCAGACTGTAGTGTTAGCATTTTCCCTGCTGATATCACAGAGTAAAAGACTGGCAGGCCAGCCTTGCTGGAGGTTTGGGAGGGCTAGCAGCTTTCAGAGTCTTAGACTGCAGGACCATGTATGGTTAAGTCCATATAAGTCTCCACCTGATTGGTCAGACAGTAAAGATAAGTACTGTGACAGGTGTTGGTGAAAGCTACACCTGTTTTCTCAACGTGGCCTGATTTGGTGGGAGTTCAAGGCACTGGGGGAGGGGGGGGGGAGGGGAGAGGGGCAGAATATTATGCCAAGTAACCCGAGAAGGAATTATTTCCTAACGGTGCCTTGTGATCTTTACATGAATGTGATTGTGTTATGTGAAATGCTGAGAGCACTTTGATGCTGCAGAGGGGGGGAAAACAGTACCAAGCCAAATGTTGCTTAAATGCACTGTAGCTTCTAAAGTTGAAAAGTTGTTATGGAAATGCAGCTGACCCACAAAGTGAGTTGGCTGCTTTTGTTGTTCTACTTGTCTCAAAGAAGTACCATAAGTTTACTGGAGCAGGGGATGTGTATGTGTGTGTGGGTGTGTGTACACGTATACCTATACGTATATGTATACATACATACATATATACACATACATATATACACATACACATACACACACACATATATATATAATATACATACATACATTATATATATATATATATATATTATATACACACACATATATAGTTATACATAGATATATACAGTATATATATACAGTATATATATATATATACACATATATACATATATACATAACACACACACACACATATATATACACACACACATACATACATACATACATACATACATACACATACACAAAATCTAAAAAGAATGTGTGTGTGGTTATACACTTACACATTTTAGATCTTACAACTATTTTAATAGTTTTAGATTTTTCAACAAAAGATTTTTTAAAAAAAATCAAGATATTTAATCACTGCTACATTATTGGTAAAAGATGGCAAGCAATAATGAAATGAGAGCTATGGGTTTTGCTCTAAAATGTAAAAAGGAAATGTCCCAAAAACATTGTCTTGAACATACAAGCTCACTGTGTCTACCTTTCAAACTAAAAGATTGAGGTTTCCTTTTTAAAGGAGAATAGAATGGACATGCTATGTTCCTTCCAGGATCCTCTTTGTACTTGTAATGAATAAGTATATTTGATAATGCATTTTTGGTTTGTAAACTTAAGTTGCTGGAGTCGTGGAACAGGACAAAAAAATTGGTCTGAGATCAGAACATACTGTCATATCTTTGAGATGTTAAGCTTGTAGTTTCTGGCAACAAGCTTTTAACTAGTGCTTAGAAAGGAAATTTCAAGCTGAGGACAGTCTTTTCACAATGATTGCCTTCTGAGGAACAATTGCATTTTGCAGGGCATTGTGGAGAATGTACCTTTCGTCTATGGGAACTTACACAATTTTAATGAAAATGTTATTACAAAATGTGTGAATGGTCAGTATAATAGTGATTCTGTAGACGCATAAGCTAGAGAGGTTTGCATGGAAAAAGAACCTGGAGTTTAAGCTGCTTCATTTTTTCTATTGAGTGTATTATAGCTCAGAAATCACCTATTTACCTATTCAGAAGTGAGGAGAAGGATAGCTTGTTCCATTTCTCTAACAAATTTGCATAATGAATGGTGAGGTGAACAGCAGGTAGGAAGGGGTTAAGAGCCTCTTTCTCTTGCTGTTTTTCCATTCCAGTTCTCAGACTGTATTTGGCATTAAAATAAATAAAAGCAGAGGGGAGAGTAACACAGAATGTCTTGTAACAAGCTGTTTGATGCTCGAGATCTCTCGAAGCTAAAATCAGAGCACGGAGAGCATGCTGATCCTTCATGTACCTACCTGATAGAGGGCAGGCAATCTCCGGCCCACTCTTGTTCTAGAACATTGGTTCAGTTTACACCGGGAACCATTTACAACTGGAATGCTCATAACTCGCTGTAGATTTAAATTACAGATGAATACTACTACTAACAATGAAATGGATCATTCCTAATTTCCCATAAAATTAGTTTAAACTTTTTTTAAAATGCCAGGAAATTTGGGGGGAAAATTGTGGTGGTTACCAAGGAGATGGGGAATTATAGTTTTGTTAACAAATGTTGAAAAGTTGCAGTGTGTTAAGAAAGCAGTATTCCTGTGGCTTTGGCTGTGAAACGGTCAGTGCCCTCTTAATACAGCTTTGCAGTTGAAATGACAACAACATGGCAAGTGCAGCATTTCCTCTGTGTGTGAATTTTCCAATTGTATTTCAGACTTTAAGAAAGAAAGGCCTTAATGGTTGTGAAAGCCCCGATGCTGACGATTACTTTGAGCACAGCCCACTCTCGGAGGACAGATTCAGCAAACTAAGTGAAGATAGTGATTTTATTTTCAAGCGAGGCCCTGTAAGTACTTCTCTTGGCTCCTACTTTTTATTTGTTGATTCTTTTTATTAACTTCATTATTTAGGCTCTGAACAAGAAGGAAAACAGAGGGTGCGACAGCCCAGACCCTGACACTTCCTATGTGCTCACGCCACATACAGAAGAAAAATATAAAAAAATTAATGAAGAGTTTGATAATATGATGCGGAATCATAAAATCGCAGTGAGTACTGTGGTATGCCTTGTGCTCTTGTTACATGCATGAGAAGATTGGGGGATACCACCTTCTGTGGCTACTTCTGCTTGGAAAGCAGAAATACCCACTTGAGGTGCGTCCATCCGAGGTAGAAATCTTGAATGGTCATAGTAATCCTATTAGGCAAATTCTGCTGAGCGATGCAATTTGATTGGGTACATCTTCTTGGTGTAGAACGCAGCAAAGAAAGCCTGAGTACCTGTTAGGTACTAAGGAATTCTACATTTTAGTAAGAAGAAGAAACTTCATGAGTACTTAGAAATACAGAGACCTTTGTGATATCTCCTAATGTACCTGAAGTCATATGCCTATGGATGGATAAAAAATAACGGCTGTCTTAAAGGCCTTAATATGCCAAAATCCCATACAGCCTAGGAGAAAAATATGGGAAACACGATAGTTATGTGCTTGGCTGTACTTAGAGCAGAATATACAAATTAAGGGCTAAAAGCTTCATGTAAAAGATGAGTTTTGAGGAAGAATTTGAGAGCCATAAGGGAGCATTATAAATAGAAAGGCTTATAAAGTTTATCTATGTGTAGATGACTTTAATGTAACATTCTTTCAACTACATTCCTTGCACAAGCTAATGTTTACTCTCCCTCACACATATGAATACTGTTACAATATCATAACACACACTAACATTTTATTAGCTTCTTGGCAACTTAAATTTTTTTAATGTATTAAATCAAATTTATGTTCAACTGTTAGAAGACAAAATAAATATTAGAATTTTTATGAATAGCCTACTTTTACCTGCATGATATTTCTGATTGTAGCAGTATAACTTACTGTTTGTGGATTCTTTTTTTTTTTTAAGGCCAATATGTTTTTGTTGAATGTTTGCTTGAATGTAACATGTGAATATCAATTAACCTATTTCATTTCCTACTCGCAATGTTGAATAAGCCATTTCTAAACTGATGAATTTGAAGAAATTAAAAGCTATTTGTTTCTTAACTAATTTTGAAACTTTGAGTAGTCGTATGTAACTGATGCCAATATTTTGTATAAAAAAACAATAATTGTAATCTGTGTATTTTATAAAAAATCAAAGCTAGTATTCTAACACTTGGTTACAATTTAAGATTTCAAAAGATGTACTTTTCTGTCTCAATTCCCTCCCCCCCTCCCCCCTTCCAGCCTGGGTTGCCTCCGCAGAACTTCTCAATGTCGGTGACTGTTCCTGTATCCAGCCCCAATTCTTTAAACTATAGCCCTGGGAGCTCTCTTGTGTCCTCAGCCTTGGCAGCAAGCTCTACCTTGACAGATCCCACACTGCTAACTCCTCCTCAAGCTTCGTTGCATCGAAATGTATCACCTGGAGGTCCTCAGAGACCCCCAAGTACAGGTAGCGCAGGTAAGACTGATTCTAAAAATCTATAAATTCCTTTCCTCCATTCAGTATATAACACGGAATGTAATATGTATTTTTTTTCATTGCTTAACTAGGTGGGATGTTGACCACCACCGATCTCTCAGTGCCAAATGGAACTGGTTCTAGTCCAGTGGGTAAGTTTTAAAATTTTGTATTTTCACTATCACAAAAGACCTAATTGGTTACATGGTGTTTGGGCGCTTTGTAAAGAAAGCAAAGCTTAGCGGACAACAAAATTGCTTCTTTCTGTGAAGACCTTTGCTTATTCTAGGATTGCCTTGGACCTGCAAGTTTTTGGGTACCTGACCCAAAATAAGTACAGTATACGTGCTTAGAAAATAGGTACCTTAAATTTTAGCCTATTGATTCTTGGAAGACATTGCCATGTCTTCATTTTTACAGTTTGGTGCTTTTTGTTTTTATCATGGTACAGAGTGCATAACCGTGTACATATTAATTAAGGAGCGCAGCGATCAGCAAAGGGGAACAGAATCTGTAAGCTTTCATGTGAGCTTGGCTTTGAAGGGTGAATATTTTTTCCCTTGGTACTTGTTGACAGTAGGGAGGTGTGCTGTTTGCTTCAGTCAGTGTGGAGGCATCTGTGTTCCAATTCTCAAATTACCGGAAGATGGCACGAACACCTGCTGCCAATATTACTTGCCTACTCCTCGTATCACTTGATGGTGAAGGATCAGCTAGCCTGGAATGAAGAGCATAGAAACTCTCCTGGGAAGGAGATTGATCCTTCCTGCCATTGATATTCCAAAACAGTTCTTTGGGTGTATTTACTGTACCTCATGTGTAGGGCTGGAAGTCCTTTGGAAAATATACATGTAAAACTGAGGTTATGTTTGATCCATCGGATGTGCGGACTGGAATTCTTTAAAGCTTGCCTCCGGCATTTTACAAAACTGGTTGACTTTACCAACATTTTAGATCTGAGTCTTATGGTATATCTGAGGCTATACTTCATTAAATGCTTATGCAATTATTTGTTAATTCAAGCATTAAAAGCAATCAGGCCTTGAGTGTTTGCATATGTTTTTGATAATATTTACAACAACTTTAAATATACCGGTACAGTGGAATTGTTCTCAAATAGGAATTAGGCACGGAGGGCTAATAGTTTATCTTAGGTGGTTTAATGCTTATGTAACTAAGGTGAGATTTCTGTCAGAGCATCTACAGTTTGCAGAAAGTAGTGACTCTGTTAATACATGTTGCTAAGTCATAACATGGTTGGTTTGAATTAACATGAATCCAACGATTATTATTTGCTCTACACCCTGGATTACAATTATATAAATGATGATTTACAATCAAATATTTTACCTGATTTTACCTGATTTTTTGATAGCTAGAGGTAAGCTATTCAGGCAAATGTGTGTTTGTGTGAATATATTTTGTTCTCATCCTTAGCTCAAACTGCCTTAGGAGCCTGGTTTTTATCAGAGAAGCAGTTTAATGATACATACCATTTAATTATATTTAACAGTGGATGTATTTATAAACTTTAAAAGTCATTCTTTTCTATAATTTTATATGGCATAGGTTATACTACGTATGCCTTCACTTTTTTCTTTTTTCAGGGGAACACTAAAAGCTGAAGCGCTCTCCAGTCCGGTTTCTTTAATGTAGTGATATATTACAATTTTATTGTGAAATACTGGGCTGGGATATAGAATTTTATGTGACTGTAATAATGGATTATTAAATAAGAAAGACCGTATTAAAAAGCTTGAAGATAATAAACAGTTGAAGTTCTTACTATTTTTAGTTTGGGATTTAAATTATTTGAGAGGCCAACACCTCTTTCTGGGATAACTAATAATTGGCCGCAATAAATGCTATTTGGTTTAACCTGGTGGACGAGTTTCTTTGAAAAGCTCATTTTGGGGAACGATTAAGCTTGTCTCTCTGCATTTTCTAAATAGTTATCCAGATGTGCACAGTTTGTGTTCTTTCCCCCCCCCCTTTTTTTGCACTTGTACTTTAAAGGTGCAGTTTATTAGCTTGGCTCGTGCGCAAGACAGAGCTGGCGTGGAAAGGGTTACTGGAGTTTCATTGTGCAAAGCTCTCTGACAATGACATCATCTTACAGATCTGCCTCTGGGCCCTATCCTGAAGCAGAAAAATTCCATGCTTGGTTCTCCCAATTCAATTTATAATTGGATATTCTTGTCTTAACAGCATGTGCATCTATTTAAAGCTTCTTCTTGTCAGGTACTGAAAAACTGAGGCGAAAGCAGAACAGCTTTAACTCGTGAGTGGCCTGCATGCTCGTGGAAAGAGTAAAAGGGGTGTAGTGTAAAAGGAAAAAAAAAAAAGGGGGGGAGGAAGAAAGATTAGCTCTGTGCACTGATGTAATTCCTGTGATAATCCGAATTGCTGAATAAATATTCAGGAGCACGTTTGCTTTGAAGAAGTCTCTGTTGCAATTAACGGGGGATTGCTTCAGGTATCTGTGCTTAGAGCAGTGTTTCTCAGCCTTGACAATTTTAAGGCATGTGGACTTCAACTCCC
>NW_015386434.1:262038-304475 GCF_001527695.2 Protobothrops mucrosquamatus
CTTGGTCAAATCTGTTTTGCATTTTAACATCCAACGCTTGAAGCATCTCAATCATTTGTTTAGTCATTACAGACATCAAGTCCTGTAGCTCTCCACCAAAAAGCGGTGGGGGTGAGGAAAATGACGGGGGTGGCAAGTGAGAAATTTTAGAAGTTAATTGAAGTGTCTGCAACATCGGAGATGTAGTCAGTTTTAAAGTCTCTGCATTTTCTAAATTCAATTTATAATTGGATATTCTTGTCTTAACAGCATGTGCATCTATTTAAAGCTTCTTCTTGTCAGGTACTGAAAAACTGAGGCTTGTCTGTCTCTAAGCCGATTCTTGAGCAAACAATTCACAAAGTCTGTGCCTGAGAGAAAAGAGATTCCCTGCGAATCTTAGATAGGGTGTCCAGGATAAACTGCATTCTGAGTCCTTCCTGTGCCTGATGCCTTATCTAGAAAATGGCTCTGGCTTTCTGGCAGCGTGTCAGATAAGCCTGCCTGCCTGCCTGCCTGCCTGAGTAAAAGCCCTGCACAGAATATTCAGTCGAGAAAGGTCTTATGCCTTATACAGTGCCATTAAAGGGTATAAAATGTTCTCTTCCACTGACAGTCCCTTGTAAGAAGGGCTTCAGGAAATGATTGTATTGGGTGTGGAAGCGAAAGCAGAACAGCTTTAACTCGTGAGTGGCCTGCATGCTCGTGGAAAGAGTAAAAGGGGTGTAGTGTAAAAGGAAAAAAAAAAAAGGGGGGGAGGAAGAAAGATTAGCTCTGTGCACTGATGTAATTCCTGTGATAATCCGAATTGCTGAATAAATATTCAGGAGCACGTTTGCTTTGAAGAAGTCTCTGTTGCCATTAACGGGGGATTGCTTCAGGTATCTGTGCTTAGAGCAGTGTTTCTCAGCCTTGACAATTTTAAGGCATGTGGACTTCAACTCCCAGAATTCCACAGCCAGCAATGCTGGCTGTGGAATTCTGGGAGTTGAAGTCCACATGCCTTAAAATTGTCAAGGCTGAGAAACACTGGCTTAGAGCTCGGTCAGACGTCTGAATAATACACAAGCTCCAAGCAGTTGTTTACATTGGATGTACCCATTGCTGCCAAGTTCTCTTTCTAATGGACTCCCCTGTATAAACAGATTTGTGAGGCTACCAGAAAATTGTAATGGACAATTAACTTCATTGGCAGATACCTGAGTGAGTATAGTATTAGTGATCTTGAGTGCTGTATTGAATTAGCCTTGGATTTAAACAGGTTGCCCGAGAGAAGTAAGCGTGTGATGTATTTGGCCTATTAAATGGAAAGGCAAGCTTTTCCTAAATAGATGTTGCAAGCTTCTAGCATGGTATTACTCCACTTCCTTACAAGCATTTCCATTCTGTGCTGTAGAGTACTGTACTTTGATCCTCATATAAATACAGATTGTGAGAGGATGTTTGATTGATTTTTGGTGATTTCCACGGCTGGAGGACAGTTGGGATCCAGTGCTCAATACTGTCTTTATTTTCTTCCCCTTCTAATTGTCATCTCTTATGAGAACTAGAGGTCCATCAGTTCCCTTGGTGCCTGCTCTTCTCCAACCACTGTATCACGTGTGTATCAGTTTCATAAAAAATGGGAAGCTGGCATGGTACAAAGCAAGTGTCTGCCTTTGGCATTTCAATAAGCTTTCTTAAGAAACAGAAACAATGCATGGCTACAGCTTGGAGCTCATTTTCAAATCTGTCCCCTAAAACAATGATGAACTGAGATAATCCTTGTGTGTTGGCCAATAAAGCTATTCTATTCTATTCTATTCTATTCTATTCTATTCTATTCTATTCTATTCTATTCTATTCTATTCTATTCTATTCTATTATCTGTCTATCCTATCCTATCCTATCCTATCCTATCCTATCCTATCCTATCCTATCCTATCCTATCCTATCCTATCCTATCCTATCCTATCCTCTATATTTGGGAGAGTTGAGGGCAAGTGGCTAGCATGAGGGGCAAATAGCATCCTAGTAATCCATGCTTGGCAGCTGATTATAGCCTGGACATTTTGTAAAGGAACTAGGCTCCCCAGCAGCCTTTGTACAAGCACACACACATCACACTTCTTCAAAATCCAGAATTCAAAGTGTAGTCATACTGCAAAATGTCAGCGGTCTTGCGTTCACCTCCATTTCATGGAAAATTACTATAAATTAGTAGGTGGCTTCATTGTTCTGTTTACAAAACAGTTAAAGCCTAAAGGAAGCGCACACTGATAGACTGACATATTATTACTCTCTTGTCCTTATGAAAGACAGCGGCACACCTGAAGGGTACAATGATGAGACAATTTAAGGGAACTGTACGTAAAATCTGCACGGTTGGATGCGGTAGCTCAATCTATATGGGAATTTTCTAAGTTGCCTACTTCAACTAATTTCATAACAAACAGAGAGGACAGATGGGGGTTAGATGCTTAGCATCAATTTCTTAAAAATCAGTTGCATGTGTTATGTAAACACTGCCTATCAGTTGATTGTGTGTGCCAACCAGTCTTCTATGACTCTTCATTTTTGTCTCAGGTCCAACCATCTCTGTGTCTCTGTGTGAGTGTTTGTGTTTGTGTGGCCAGAAACAAATGTTTGACCAGATTCCCATCTTTTTTAGACTAGTTAAAATTACTGTGTGTTCTTCCACATGGAAGATTATTTACAGTTTGTATAATGCAGTTGCTAAGTTACAGGCACAGCTCAGTTGGTCAGACATTTAAAATTGTGGGTTCTCTGTACCTTGCTTTTAGAAAGATGAAATGGCAGCCTTACGGTTACGATGTTTATATGCATCAAATTGAAAATAGGATTAATAATAACTAATGCATAAAGTTAAACAATATAAATGTTTGTACATAATCTAGGAGAAAGAAGCACAAGATATGAATGGAATTACGGAAGAGACTGACTGGAGAGAATGCTCCAGTAACATTTAAACTAAATGTGTTGCTTAAGTTGCTGCTGGAATTGGGTATGTCTAGTTTAACGAAGAGAAGGACGAGGGGGGACATGATAGCAGTCTTCCAGTATCTCAGGGGCTGCCCCAAAGAAGAGGGAGTCAAGCTATTCTCCAAAGCACCTGAAGGCAAGACAAGAAGCAACAGATGGAAACTCATCAAGGAGAGAAGCAACCTAGAACTAAGGAGAAATTTCCTGACAGTTAGAACAATTAACCAGTGGAACAACCTGCCTCCAGAAGTGGTGAATGCTCCAACACTGGAAGTTTTTAAGAAGAGACTGGACAGCCATTGGTCTGAAATGGTATAGGGTTGCCTGCCTGAGCAGGGGGTTGGACTAGATGACCTCCAAGGTCCCTTCCAACTTTATTATTATTATTATTATTATTATTATTATTATTATTATTATTATTATTATTATTATTATTATTATTATTATTAAGTTTGGTTATTGTTGTTCCTTGTAGAATTTGGGATGTATTGTGATAAGTTCTTTAAAATTCATACTAAGATAGAAAAGTACAAATGTTACAAAGAAACCTGTATAAAAAGGAAGGTTTGGGCTGGTGAGTAGAGTTTACATTGTAAACAACAGCTTAGGTGCAAAAAAAAAAATAGATTTGCATTTCTCTAACAGCAGCACACAAAAAAACCTTCTAGATTATTTGCTTCTCTTTTGAATTAACCATAGTTACTTGTAATAGCCATATATAGACAAGTGTGTAGTTAACTATGTTTTGCTCAGACAAGCTAGTTTCAAGTCATAAGTTGAATTTACCATAAAATTATGAGGCCAAATTTTAACAGCGTGGGTTCATGTTCAATCTCCTTTTTTCCACTGTTGGGTCCAACTTGCTACTGCTTAATATTATCTCAGAATCCTAAAATGAAGTTAATCTTAACTGTGATTTGTTAAAACCATTCAGATTCATGTGACATATCATGTTGAACAAGCTATGGCAGTGTGAGTCATACAAACAGCTGACTCATGAACTGTGCTTTTCATAGTGGCCACATTCTTACAACCACTAAACAAAATAAGCTATATTAGAACAGTGTGTGTGCGCGCAAGCACACATGCCATTGTGTTCAGACATGGGACAGCTGTGGTTCAATGTCATAATAACACAGTATGGGTTAGATTGACCTGGTGTTTGTCAAGCTTATCAGAGCCAAATATTTGTGAAATGATTTTAATCTGTGACTTTGATATGGCTTCACCTTTTGAGGGGATAATTGCAAGGTATCATGTTAGAGAAAGTTGGTTTTAGATTTTGATTTTTAAACATGCAAATAAAATACAGGATGACGGGGGAAAAACCCTCCCCATATACTTAACATGTTATTGTGTGAATCCTCCCTACATATGCGTCCAAATAAAATCAAGACAGATAATTTTTTGTATAGAGTGATATGCAAACAAAGGTAATGCACATTCAGGGGCTATATTTTATTTATAGGTGCACATGCAATCTGGTACAGGCAACCGTTCTGTGGTTTTCAAACTGTTTTCCAGGATTAGGGCTGCATTAAGAAACACATATGCCCTAGGCACATTTATATTCATAGGTCCTTGTTACAGCAGTAATCCAAATACTGAGGGTTATGCAAGTATTTCCTGAATCTATATTTGTTAGTAAGTGACAGGGATTTTTATTTATCCAAGAGCCCAAAGTAATATTTGCAGTTCAAGCATCCAATATAGTACATACATATGTATAAATATATCATGGCAACCTGGAGTGTTCCATTTTCTAATCAGCTGTAGGCTTTTCTAGGTTACTGTAATCTGTACCTTTACCCCTAAACCTTGGTGTCCTCACTTATCAACAGTTAGCACTTTTTAGTCTCTAACCACTCACAATCTTCAAGACATGTTTTGTGGGTTCTCCCTTTGTTTTTACTCCCCTCAAAAAAATCAGACCAGATTAAACAACTAAAAACAATAACATCATCTTTCTCACAAGCCTTCAACAGTCCAATAAATGTTGGTGAAAGGTAGAGAAAAAGCACGGCAGGACTTACTTCATTTTCTGAGCAGGAAATTTGGTATCTTCCAAGAGAACAGTTAGAGAACATTTTTGTGATTTGGTGACTGCATTTATTCAATTATTCCTGTGTATTGTGCTGTTGTGTGTAAATAGCCCAGGGGAGGCAAGCATTTTTCCATACCCACAGTGTTCTTTTGTATATTTCCCATTTTGTCTATTAGGCTCCTTGTCCCATTCAATTTTTTAAAAATTTCTTTTATTGGGGGGGATTTTTTTTAGAAAGCTGGCAAATTGCAATGTGACGCCCCCAAGACTTGCACATTGCCTTTATTGGCAGCAGTGCTGTGGGACTCCATAGAAGTCTGACAGATTGGTTGAAAGTATTTTGTGAACTACTTTTTCAGAGATAATATAAAGCCAAGATCCACCTGATAATAATTCTACTACCAGCAGGAATGTTGGCCTGTAGTTGTGAAAGTGTGAAAGATCATTTATTAGGTAAGGCTGATAAAGAATCTTTAAATACTGTGTTAAAAAAAACAGACAGTAGAATATCCTTCTCACCATTCCATCTCCTTGAACTGATGTATCATTGAAGCGTGGTTTTCCTTACTTACTGATATTTTTTGATACTTGTTTCTCCTACATAGTATTATCAGTACTCCTGTGAGTTGCAGATTTGAAGTTGTGGGTTCTGGGCTGTTACAACCTGTCATTGCTGGATCACATTTGACTGTTCAGAACATCAGAATCCTGTCTTGAAACTGAATTTAGAGAAAAATGAAGTTGTCTTGCAGGCCTTTCTGTACCGTTCTTGATTTTTCTGAGGAAGTTTCCAAAAATAACCTCTAAAAGCTGTACCTTTGCAAGCTCGCATAAAAGTAATAATGATAAGAATCAAATGTTTGTTTTTTCGATTAAAAGCTTCAATATTTTTTTTCTGTCACACCCTTTCCCTTTTTCTTTACCTCTTAGGAAATGGTTTTGTGAACTCACGAGCATCCCCAGGTCTGCTTAGCAGCACCGGTGGAGGGAATGGTTTAAGCAAAGTGATGCCTACAAAATCTCCTCCACCTCCTGGTGGGGGCAGTCTTGGAATGAACAGTCGCAAACCAGATCTCCGTGTTGTCATTCCTCCGTCTAGCAAAGGCATGATGCCTCCATTGGTAAGGTGTTCCTTTGACTACTTGTGCATGGACTGTATTCTTAGGGGGGCTTAAAAGTGTGGTTGCTGATTCTACAGACAAAAACGTTGCCTCAAAAACGTCCACTTTATTCATGCATATAAAGTTTTCAAACTACGGGTAGTCCTCAACATACGACCACAGTTGAGCCCCAGTTTTCTGTTGCTAAGCGAGACGTTTGTTAAGTGAGTTTTGCACCATTTTAAGACCTTTCTTGCCACAGTTGTTAAGTGAATCACTGCAGTTGTTAAGTGTCATGGTTCCGAAAGATGAAACTCTTCAAAGAACTTTGAGGCATTGTTTACCTTAAAGAATCTTTAATCGAGCAGTATAGCTTCGGTATCTACATAGTTGAAGCCAAAATCTGACTTCCCCTCCCTTCAGCACATAGATCGAAGCACAATTCCCTCCTACAACTAACAGTCATAAATCACATTCTCCAATTAGTTTGAAATGCTGGCTTCCCGCCCAGTTCCTTATCCCGCCATGCTTGATCAGCTCTTGTTACGATATTGTATGTCTAACTAACTCCCATCACATTCCTCCCCCAGTACCATCTAATTCTAAGAGTACAGTATATGAGAGAAAAAGGCTGCATCTCCATCTGTTGTCAAAGCAAGAACATCCAATGTTAGCAGCGTTGACATCAAGTTAGCAACACAGTTGTTAAGTGAATCTGGCTTCCCCATTGACTTTGCTTGTCAGAAGGTCACAAAAGCCGATCACATGACTCTGGGACACTGCAACCGTCATAAATATGAGTCCGTTGCCAAGCTTCTGAATTTTGATCATGTGGCCCTGGGATGCTGCAAAGGCCGTCAGTGTGAAAAACGGTCACGAGTCACTTTCCCCAGTGCTGTTGTAATTGCAAATGGTCACTAAACAAACTGTTGTAAGTTGAGGACTACCTGTAGGAAGAACATAAAATAATAGGGGTAGAAGGAATCTTGGAGGTCTTCTGACCCAACCCCCTACTGAAGCAGGAGACCTTTTTGTTGCAAGGCAGAAGTCTTTTTACTCTAGATTTCCGCAATCTATCCCCTTACCATAATGGCTGAGAATTCTTGGAATCCACCCGGAACACAGTATATGGGGAAGATGCTCTTAATACTAAACATGAGTATGACGTGGTAGTGGTTGCTCTGAAATCTACCATATTTCTGTATTATTCATGCAGTTCTTTATGTGTACAACCCCATGGGTTGGCCTGGATAAGTCTTATATTTCAAAAATATTTCAGGGTCCAATTTTTCAGAATCCAGGCACTCTGAGGAGTGCCTTGTGCCTTGTTTTGTTTGTGTGAATGCTGCTAATTGCTCATTTTCTTGGCTGTTCATTTGCCTTTGATTAACTTCAAAGGCGGAATGGAGCCTATGCCGTTTTCTTTTTTCAATCCAGTGAAACATAGTATGAATTTTAAAAAAATGCACTAATATTTCTTAACACAGCTCTGTTAAATTATTCCCACACTTTTTTTTCTTTGTATTAATTGATTTGCTTGTCCACTTGAAGTTAGTTTTAAATGCACAAAACTATAAAGACAATCCCTGCCAGTACAGAACAGAGTTATCTGTAGCCCTGCTTTCTGTTTCACACTGTAGCCAACTTGCTGCTTCTCAGAAGCTCACAATCAGGATTTTATGAAAACAAGAGCCCCCCCCCCCAATTTCCCATCTCCAGTTCCCAGCATTTAATCTTGAAGAGCACTGCTGTCAGTTAGATATAACCACCACGGATTTGTTTAATTCTTAAAATTCTAATGGATAAACCAGCGTCATCTCTTGTGGAAAAATGTTTGCCACGATCTATTCCAATGCAGAACAATTTTTTGTGTCTATTCAAGGCTATAGCGATTCAGGGCCTTTTGCAGGTCTGCATTGAGAAAAGCTGATTGCTTTTATCAATGTGAATGCGGTTGCTTTGCATATATATAATATTTCCACTTAGGAAAAAAAAATGAAGAATTATGCATTGGAATCTTGGCATAGCATCTGAGCTAGAACCAAGAATTGACTCATCACTTCAGACTTTACTTTCTCAAGGGGTAGACAGATGACAAGGGGGGGGGGGGCTTGAAGCTTAACTTTTGACCTTGAGCCATCTGGTCTGTGAAGGGTACCATTTGTCAGCTATGCAATTTTCATTTGCTTTTCTCATTCTCACAAAGCAGGCTCTACACTTTCAAATTGTTGCTCTTTATCCCCATTTGATTAGTGTTTGAAGTGGAACTTAGTTGATCCACTAAATTCTTCAGTACTCCGTGCAATCTGGGATTGCAGATTCCAAACTGGCTTAACTGAATGAACATGAATCATGCTAGCCATAATAAATTAGTGTTCCATGTCAGAATAATACCACATATAGTCACTTCACTTACGACCATAATGGGGAACAGAGTTTTTGTTGCTAAACAAGGCGGTTGTTAAGCAAGTCACATCCAATTTTATGACTTATTTGCCACAGTTTTTAAGTGAATCACGTGATTGTTTAGCAAACCTGGCTTCTCCCATTGGCTTTGCTTGTCAGAAGCCAGCTGGGCAGGTGGCAAATGGTGATTACATGACCCAGGATGCTGCAACCATTGTAACTACATGCCAGTTGTCAATACCCAATTTTCGATCATGTGGCTGTGGGGATGATGTAATGGTTGTAAGTGCGAGGACTAGTCATCCGTCGCTATTTTTGGTGCTGTTGTAACTTTGAACAATCGGTAAAGGAATGGTTGTGGAGGATTATCCGTAGCTTGCTTGTACAGGCTCTGGAACAGTTGTAGATAGAATCTTTGATGGATAATTTGGCTTTCTTAAATTATGCTGTTATGCCTGATACTCATCTATGCAAATGAAAAATACTAGCGAGGCTAAATATAGCTAGCTTTTCCAGCCCGAACGTGACTCTTTTCATTCTGAAGTGCAATCTATTCTTAGTAATGTTATTATTCCTCTTATTTGCTGAGTACAGTCGGAGGAGGAGGAATTGGAGTTGGTGAGTCTGGGTTCTTACTTGGTATGAAACATCAAAATCCGAAGAGCTTTCATGTCAACTCTGTATGTGACCGTACCAATGTTCCCTTTATCGCAGAGGGGGAATAAAAAACATGTAGGGGAAATCAATAAACCTTCAACAAGAAGCTTTTTTTTTTTCTTCCTTTTAATTGAAAAGGGGAACATTGGGACCAAACCTCTAACAGCAACATCAGGGAAATAGCCTTAAATGATTATTTGCACGATGGCTCAGTTAATGTTGGTGTTTCGAGTTCTGCAAATATTGAAACAGATCTTGTGGCTGCTGCTTTCCTTCTCGGAGATTACATCACTCCCAATGAGCTCACCATGCTGGAGATAAAGTTAATTTCATGCTCTACAAGAGAAGGAAGCCACAAGGGGATTCCCTGTTTACCAGAAGAAACTACAATTGCAAGCTGTCTTTTTCTAGTGGAAAAGGCTTACTCTTAAGAAGAGTTTTTACAAAACGTGTACGATGTAGTTTCTTCTGTTTATCCTTAAAAAAGCACTCCTAAAATAATGCTTCTCAGCATTACTGCAAATCTGCATCTTGATAAACCTGTGCAAACGACAGAGAACAAGAATTTTGATGCTTTTTATCAATTTAAAACCCAATGAGTTGCTGATATGGGGCTTTTTATGCACGACAGCATGGTTTGTGTGTGTGCGCGTGTGTGTGTGTGTGTTTCTACGTCTTGTGAATGCATCCAGTTATATAGTACATTTATGTTTTTAGACAAAAGTATGATGTCTAATATATCAAATGTGCTAGTTTTCCTATGTAATTGTTTTCACATATATTTGAAAAGCTAAGGAGTTAAAAATCCATTTTATTCAGTCAGTTATATTGAAGTGACTTATAAGGAACAGCAGATCAGTGCTCAACACAGGAAAATTAAATATGAACCCTCCCCAAATTAGCATAAAATCCTTAGGGAACTCTGGCAAGGAAAGATTGTACTTCACTTCCCTTGGCCATCATTCCATAATGTGGACCCATTATGGAAAAAGCTGAATTTATCACTGAGGCTAAAACATCTCTATTAAGGGACCTTAAAAGATGCGCTATAGAGTAAAATTGTGGCGCAGACTATTTGAGCATAGGTGCCCCTATAAGTAGCTTGGTCATAAGCCTTATAAAGCTTTATACATGACCATAAGCCGCTTTCAGTTGACCTCAGAGACAGACAGTTGGTAGTTTCAGCCAAGGGGTAAATGTAGGGCATGAGAAGGCCCAAGTCACTCTTGCTCCGTTCTGCTGTTTTCTGGGCCAGCTGCGATTCCGTTACTGTTGTGTATAGTCTTTTGAAGTTGAACCGTCTTGGATTTGAAATGCCTGGCTGGATTCTGAAACAGTTGTTTCAAGGTCAAAGCAGATGTTCTGAAGGTAACAGGCTGTCCTTTTGGAAGCATTTCAAGCTTGAAAACACTCTATTCTGAGCTTGAAACACTTCCCGGTTTCAGGATGGGTCCAAACCACTCTTGGTTCAGGTGAAGGAGAAAGAAGAAGAATATTAGGAGCACGCTGATGACTCTAAATCAGTGTTTTGCAACCTTGACAATTTTAAGGCATGTGGACTTCAACTCCCAGAATTCCACAGCCAGCATTGCTGGCTGTGGAATTCTGGGAGTTGAAGTCCACATGCCTTAAAATTGTCAAGGTTGAGAAACACTGCTCTAAATCATCTGCTTTATGTACCCAGTGGCTTCATATAGGAATTAAATAGCTCTGGAGACAAGTATTTCCCGAGACACCTTTCAGTAAGACTATCAGTGAGCTGAGCTACAGTCTTCCAGTGTCTTTTTCAGGGAATTAAGTCTGTAGATGAGAGTAGAACCAATGCTAAGAGTAGAACCAATTAATGCATGATCCAATTTCAGGAGAATATAATGATTTCACAAGAGAGCAACATTGCCATTATCTCCTAATAAAAGTAGTCCTTCAGGACAACCCAGGAAACTTCTGACCCATAGTTACCCAGAAATTATTTTCAAAAAAATTAATTGGATTTCTTCAACGAATAGAGAGGCCTTTTGTTTATTGTCCTCTGTCAAATTGTACCTTTTTGCAAAGCTTATGGACAGGAAATGTGTTAGCCTTTTAAGATATGCCCATTCCACGGGTAGAATCTGAAACGGTTAAAGTGTTCTGCTAGCAAGTCACAAGATATATTTTGCTTACTGATAGGATTGTAAGCAGGGCTTTCCAACCTTGGCAACTTTAAGACTTGTGGACTTCAGTTTGCCAAGGTTGGAGACCCCTGCTTACACACTGCCACCTGGTTCCCAGTTTAAATCAGGTGCGCTGTAGTTGAAGCATTATGAATTGCGCCTGACAAAAACAAAATGGACCCATGTAGGTTTGCAGTGATTTGTTCAAAGGATGCCTGCCTATATTTACATTTCTCTTTCCACAAACAGTGCCCTAATTATTATTTGCATGCAAATTGCATGGCTGCATTTGTTGTAGGTTAAAGGGCATGTCTGCTGTGCCAGAACGTATTTTGAAGCAGCTCTATATTTTCCTGTACAAGGGTAAACATCCATTTGTATTTTAGCATTTACAGGTCGAGATTGCCCTCTGGTGGTACTACCGTTTCTTAATATCAAGCCAAGAAAAAAATGACAACTAGATCATTTAGCATTGCAACTAAAGCCCCAAAACTGGTTCAAGCTATGATGTTGCCCAGAAAAAAGAGGTTTTAAGTATGGTGGAGCCTTGTTTTATAAATATGGCATGCTTGGTCTGCCATGGATCAACACTCTCTGTGTCAACTTACCCTATTGAGTATTAAGTCATCAGTAAGCAATTCGAAAGGGCTGGAATTCAAAAAACAATATTGTGGAGAGGAAAGGATTTGAAATTCACTTATTTAGATAGTTTGGTCTAAATTTAGATAGTTTTATCAGCATTCTCCTCCCCCCCCCAAAAAAAAACCAAAAACAAAACAAAACTAGATGTGACAAGATGATCCCTAACAGTCCTGGGAATGAGTCCAAAGGCAGCATTTTCTCTTCCTATCTTGACTAAATTGCCATTCTAAACACTAAATCATTATGGTTTAAATTTTTGTCCCTCCCTGGAATGCGTTCAACTGTTATTCTGGTTGAACGTCAGAAAAGATATTAGATTCCAGTTCCTATAATGGATATGCTCAAAAGAAGGCTGGACAGCCATGATGGGTGTTTTAATCTGGATTCATTCGTCAAGGTGGAAGTGGAACTCTGTTCCAATGTTCAGCCAAACGGTCCCTTTCAATTCTATGACTCTATCCTAGTTAATTTAAAAATGTGCTGCTTGATTACCTCAATGGAGAGGTAATCATGATTGATTACTGCTTGATTACCTCAATGATTTGATATAAAACATATTAAACCTCAGAGTTTGTATTTGGCCAATCAATGCATGTCTGAACTCACCTCAGCGCATCTTTAATTTTGTTTGACCACTTTCATTTTTCTGGTTACCATTCGTAGAACACGCAGCGGTTAAGTAGTTCTCAGTCCACGCAACCTCTTGCAACACCAGTTGTATCTGTGACAACTCCAAGCTTGCCTCCACAAGGACTGGTCTATTCTGCCATGCCTACAGCTTACAATACTGGTAAGTTACACATTTGTTGGCTCTTCATCTCCTGTTTTCTTAATGGCTGCAGCATTCAAAGGCTTCTAAGCCTTTAGGTAATCCTGCCTTTGCAACATTCAACTGTGGCCAACAAAAGTCGCAAATACTGAATTATTGCTCAGAACTATGTGCTGCTCTTCATAGAATAGTTTATAGAGATCTAAATCAGCCTAAAACTAAATCACGTATAGCAGAATAGTATATGGGAGGGGTTTGATAAATACTACAGAGGGAAATTTGTTGTGGTGGTTAAACCATGAGGCTAGAGACTTGGGAGACTGTAAGTTCTAGTCCTGTCTTAGGCATGAAGCCAACTAGGTGACCTTGAGCCAGTCACTTTATCTAAGCCCTAGGAAGGAGGCAATGGCAAACCACCTCTGAAAAACCTTGCTAAGAAAACTGCAGGGACTCTGAGAATTGGACACAATTAAACAGAAGAGGGGAAAAATACGAGACGGGTTTGGTAAATTTTAGAGGGGAATTAATTTTCAGGACTTTGTCTGAACTTTTATATAGATGAATTAGTGGCATGAGCTTCCCTCTGAAACAGGAAAATGAAGCAATGGTGCTTTCATCCCACAGTCAATGTTATGATTCCCCGCTGATGTATGTGAAACAGTGCCTGGTTTACATGCTCAGAAATCTCTATGTGCCCATAGGAAAAAACTGTCTAGCCAGCATCAACTAATAGATAGGAAAAAAAACCCAACCTTTTAAGCACAAATCATTGGTCTTTCACAGGAACCCATTTTTATCCCTATCTTTCCCCAAGAGGCAAAGGGATATATTAAGAGAACAGTATTAGAAAGTGATTAAGTGTTGAAAAGCGTTTGCAGCTTCCTCTCCTTCCATATGTGAGAGAAAAAGGAGTGACAATCATGAAGTGAAATAACTTCCTGCATATTAATCAGAAGTGACAGCTATTAAAGCCCTGATTTTAAAAAAACCTAATATTTAAGTTTTTGAATCAAACCCTAGAGACATCTGTTCCATAAGGCTGCAGAGGGCCCCCACCCTGCAAAAGTGAGGGTGGGGGAATCAATTCTTCATTATTTCTGGAACAATAAATCAGGCAACAGCTTTAAGTCCTCTCCAGTTTACTTACCATTCATCTTCAGATGGGCTTCCTGAACTGTTTGCATCTTAATTGGTATTCTTTTGAGTTGGGTTCCAGCCTCTTCCCTTCTCACTTCCTCCATATCCTCCTGCCCTCCCTTCCGAAAGCAGCAGACAGCGACTAATTTTATTTCTGAAGTTTGTAAGCTGTTTGGGAAGCTTTTCGAAAGGCTGAATTGCAGATCAAATGATACTTTAAATAATGTTCTAATAAGATTTGAATCCTCGGCTGTTTTGCAATTCATAAAATGGTGTGCAGATATAAACAAACTTTGGATAGCACGATCCCTCTGGGTTTGCTCTTAAAGGAATTAACAGGACCCGGTGACTGTTTGGAATAATCTTGTTTTTCTCCCGGGAGTCCACCTGAATTTCTTGCGTAAGAGTTGTATCAAGGTCTCTGCATCTGCTCTCTGCTCATAAATGAAAGATGGTCTTAATAGGCTTCCCATGTTTCAGCATCTCAAGTAACTATACCAGTGGTGGCGAACCTATGGCACGCGTGCCAGAGGCGGCACGCGGACCCCTCTCTGTAGGCATGTTCCATCGCCCCAACACACGTGGTCTCTAAAAGTTCGCCATCACTGGCCTAAGGCCAGCCAGCCTGGAGCCGCCATTGGGGAGCCCACCATCCCACCCACCAGAGACCCCCTGGATCTCCCCCAACCCTGCCCGGCTCCCACAGGTGTCCCTCCCCATAAGCAGCATCGAGGTGGCCACGCCCACCCCACCATGCCCACCCAATCTGCCATGACTACTGCAGCCACACCCATCCAGTGGCCACGCCCACCCAGTCTACCAAGCCCACTGTAGCTGCGCCCGCTGAGTGGGCCACACCCACCCGGCACTTGGCGATACATAAGTGGGTTTTGGGTTGCAGTTTGGGCACTCGGTCTCTAAAAGGTTTGCCATCATTGAACGATACTTTCCTTGAGCAAAAAATAAAAAAATGAACCTGAGAGTTAATCCTTAGAGACAAGGGACAAATTAGTTTGGCTTGCATTTTAGTACAAATTTACCTAATCTACTTAAGAGCAGTAAATAGGACCTCACAATTGTTTTAGCTGTTGGCAATCAGTCTGTGAGGTGTAGAAAATAATAAGAATAAAAAACACCTTAAAACTTTGCCGCAAATGCTTAATACAAAATCCTTTGCATTTATCTCTCCTGTTTCAGATTACTCCTTGACTAGTGCAGACCTGTCAGCCCTGCAGGGGTTTAACTCCCCAGGAATGCTGTCATTAGGACAAGTTTCTGCCTGGCAACAGCATCATCTAGGACAGGCAGCTCTCAGCTCTCTTGTGTAAGTAGGCGACAACTCTTGCAGCTTTGTTGGATTCGCGCTCTTATTCCCACCGGGAAACCCCACAACCTCTGGTCCTGTTTGGGTCGATTCCATTCAGTGCAATTTTTATTTATTTATTTTACTTTCTAGCTTTTAGTTAGTTGGATGGATGCGCATGGTTTGTTTTCTCAGGAAAAACGCCCGATTTATAATTTGCAAAACTCCTGCATTTTTGCAGGCTTAAGAAAAAAAAACTCCAAAAGAAGTCTTGTATTCCTTTCTTACCCTGTCATTCTCCTGTATTTTTCTCTTATATATATATATATATGTAAATTGCCAGAGGCCATGAAAAACAAGACTCTGTTTAGTTTCTTTACAATTTCCTGTAACTGGATTGAAATCAAAGTTCTTAACACGCTCCTTTTGACGCAAAAGACTAAAGAGTGGTGTAGAAAATTACAGTTAGTCCCCGATTTACAACCATCCATTTACTGACTGTTCAAAATGATTAAAACACAGGTAACACACAATTTTCCAATCACTATTCCCATTCTAATTCATTTGAAATATTCATGAGAAGCACAATGAGATATAATATGTTGCAGTAAAGGCTGGTTGCTGATAGAACTCCTCTCACTTTTGAATGAACAAATGACTAGCTTCCCACAGTGTCCTAAATCATAATCTGATTTATTCACTTTGGCTTCAGGGATAGGTCCACCTATCCCTGATGTACAGTATTCAGCCAACTCTGCTGATAAATGTTAATTGATTAACATGACATGCAGACCAATTAATTTTTAAGACTAGGTCTCGAAATGTTTGGAGAACATTTGATTGATTTACTTCCGGTTTCTTTCTCCCGGGCTATCCTTATGCTCCTCCCTCTTTCCCAGTTGCTGGTTTAACTATATAAATACCAGACAGTTCTGCACATTGTCAAAGCAAGAATATACAGTATTTGCAGCATTGACAACTAACACAACTGGATTTTAGAGGGCTCGTCCATGTTGTCATATTTGCCCCTTGTCTTCACTAGTAATGCATTTCATTCGCACAGACACACCGCCCTCCCATTTTTGCATTTGCTTGACTAACCTGGGTTGTCGATGTGGGGAAAATAAGAGGATGAAGGTGTGTGGGATATGTTCGTCACCTGGAGTTATTTGTAAAAAATAACAAAGGCGGGATATAAATTAAATAAACAAGCATTGCATTCTAAATTTCTTTTTTTAAATAAAGATTTTATTGATTTTCTTTTACATACACACGTTAATTTTTCAACCAACGAGCTGTCTGGGATCAGCTATGCTAATACATATTCGATTCCTAATCCTTCCATTCTTTCCTCTAACCAACAATAAAATGAGTCCCAAGTTTGGTAGTGATCTGTGTCTTCTTTAATCTTTCAATCTCATAGTTAATCTGTCCATCTCTGCCCATTCCAATATTTTTCTGATTATTTCTTCCTCTGATGGTAGTCCTTCGTTCTTCCAATATTGCGCAAAGATGATTCTCGCTGCTGTGGTGACGTGTAAAATCAAATAATAGACGTTGCTTATTAAGCTTTTCAGGCATTCTACCTAATAAGAAAAGTTCAGGTTTAAAACCAACATGTTCACCTAATATTTTTTTCTAACCACGCACGTCTCTTTTTCCAATAAGCCTTTGCTTTGCCACATGTCCACCAAATGTGCGTGCCTGAGTTGTGCTTACATTTCCAGCATTCTAATTTCTTTGATGCAAGGTTGGGCGTCCTAAATGTTGGCTCCAGCAAGCACAGCAAACCATGATTTTTCTTCTCTCTCTCTCTCTCCCTCTCTCCCTTCCTTCCCCGGCTTTAATTAGAACGGGAAGCCAGTTATCCCAAGGTTCCAGTTTATCCATCAACACCAATCAAAATCTTAACATTAAGTCTGAACCGATCTCACCCCCTCGAGAAAGGGTGACCCCCTCCACGTTCCAGTCGCAGCAGCAGGCATCGCAACAGCAGCAGCAGCAGCAGCAGCAGCAGCAGCAGCAGCAGCAGCAGCAGCAGCAACCGCCACCACCTCAACAGTTGCGGCAAGAAATGGGCCGTTCTCCCGTGGATAGTCTCAGCAGTTCTAGCAGTTCCTACGACGGCAGCGATCGGGAGGACCCCCGGGGCGACTTCCATTCGCCGGTCGGGCTGGGAAGGCCTCCCAATTCGGAAGACCGAGAGAGCCCGACGGTCAAGCGGATGAGAATGGACACATGGGTGACCTAAGCGTGCCGTTCTCTACCTTGCTTTCCACTTTTGAGTTACCCCCCAATGAACAGTCCTGACATATCTAAATTTATAAATAAGGACATCAAATAAATATTTATATGTGTATATATATATATATTATATTATATATATATACATGCATATATATATATATATATCTTTGTATACGTATATATGTGTGAATGTGTAGCAAGACACAAAAAGAAAAACCGGGCACTTAACACCAACGTTTTATATGGTTGCGGATGCCCTGTGGGTTAAACAAGTGTAACAGAAGGTGCCCCCCCCCTGTAGGTCTTGGCCCCACCTGGCACTTAACGCTGGACTTTGTACTTGGTTGTGCAAAAGAAATATTCTCCCCCATATATAAACTATCCAATTAGATGGCTGAACCATCAGGGCCTGCCTCTAGTAGTGTTCCTGTGTGTTTTTTAACAGTTGTGTGGTTTCCTGTAATTAAAATTTATGCTTTGTAGCAGCAGAGCAGTAGGAAAAAAAAAAGCAATACTGTACATAGGATGACCTCTCTCTAACCCAGTCTAGCATGGGTCTCTCTTGCAAAGAATGCATGGAGAAGGGCTGGTATTATTTTAAAAAACACACACAAACTCCTGTTTTTGCACGTGCAAAACAATGCTGGGTCTGATCAGATTTTTTTTTTTTTTAAAACCACGAGACAGACTCGCAAATAATACGCATGGAATCTTCAGAAGATGTTAGCCTATGAGATATCTATAAAGAAAAAGAATTAATATATTAAGTTATAATTGGAATATGTTTTAAAAGCTTTCTTATGTTAATCTTACCTTTTTTAAAATATAGAGAACCAATTTTAGCTTGTGTATATTTTTTATTAAAGAAAACCATACGTCCCTTGAAGACTATATAGAAAGTTATATATGTACTTTTGAACACATTCTGTATGAATTATTTATACAAGCCAAAGTTGAATGGTGTAGCTTTTTTTTTTTTTTTTTTAATTTGTAGAGTATACTTCTAACTTGATTTTTGACTGTCTATTGTTTTTATTTTCAGGGGAGGAAGGAAAAAAAAAATTGCAGGCAGAACCTTAGGGAAAAATAAGCCATGAATATTCTTTATGTAAATTAAAATTTGAGCCAAATTTTGTGTACATAGCATCTTAAATATATGATCACCTTTTGGTGTAGGTACGTATGTGCTGTACCTTCACCAGATTAAAAAGTATATTTTTGTGGATTGACGCCAACTTGAAGAAAAAAAGAAGAAAAGGCGAGGTCCTTATTAGTAGAGTATTCACTGTTTAATATTTACTATTTTGTTCAATATATACTGTACTTTCTTTTGGATTTAATTAATATTCAGATTTTTTCAAAGGGTGTTTTAAAAAGGGGTCGTCCCCTTCACTGGTGGTGAATGTGTTTGTTAAAATTGTACTCTTTTTTTTTTTGTGCTGTATAGTAAAGCTTCCCTTACACGTTTTATAAATATATACACACAGAAAGACACATACATATATATATATATATATGTATAAGTGTATATTTGTGTGTGCATGTGTGTGTGTATATATATATATATCTATATCTATATATCAATATTTATATATATATGAAAATATATATGTATATAGATAGTAAAGTGATAAATCCTTCCCTAATCCCTCTTATAGAAATCCGATATTGAATTCATCCTGCATAAATAGAAAAGGGTATTGTAACATGGTTTTTAAAGGCATTATTCACAAATGTCTCTTCTGGGGTTGAGGGAACTATTGTTCATGTAATGAAATGAAAACATGCACAGAGAAGCAAAAAAGAAAGAGGGATTTTGAAGTGGTTTGTGTAAGTTTTGGACAAGGTATATTTTACAAGCATTTTGCTAATGTGAGTTATTTAGAAAGCGCGTTTACACATGGAGGGAGCAGCTGTTTAGGCGTTTCCTCTAGCGTGTTCACATATCCGACACGTATCTCTGAGCACACGTTAAGAGTATTTAAATCTCTGGGCCCAAGGCCTGCTCCGTGGCTTTCATTTGCACTAATTTGGATTTAAAGACAGCGTCATGCCAGGTCTAAATTTGGCCTTATTGTGTACAATACGGGTGCATGTGTCGGTATCTTGCAGAGTTGAGCATAGAAAAAAAAAGTTAAAATTCACTTTAGCTATTTCATTTTAGTGGGTTCTCTTCTGCCGCGTAAGGAAGTCATCCCCTTGGCAAAAATGGCTGTGTTGATCCACAAGCATTGCTAACCATCCTACAGTCCAGTTCAAATACAATTCATTTCTGTGGATCAGTTCATACTTGACATCAGTAATTTCTGTGGAAAAAAACTGAGCTTGGAGTCTGGCAGGACAATTGTTGGGAAACCAGTTATGAGGATCAGAAACCCTCTGGCTGTGTGTAACCACATAAATGTTATATCTGAATATGTGATATACTATAAATGTGAGCCAGTCTTTTATAAGACACTAAGTCACTGACTGCTTTCTTTTGACTTTTCCTTGGAATGAAATAGTGATTGTTTCATATCTAAAATAGGTAGCATTTCGGAACATATGCAATTGAATTCTGGAAGGCTGACAAATTTGAGTTTTAAGGTAAAGTTTTGACCTGCATTCCTTCTTAACCTACAACCTTCTAAAACCTCTTAGGCATGGCTTGCTGGAAATCTCCTCCAACTAAACAAAACAGATATTTCCTTTTTTAACACTTTACCTATTCTTGTTTTCTTTTATCTCATGAATAATTGTATACACCAGTGGTGGATAGCGCCCTTTGTTATTTTTCAGTTTGAAAAAAATATGAGTTTCCCCTATTCTTTTGATGATTTCTCAGTGTTTTGGGAACTAAAAGCGCTGGAATTTAGCTACTCCAAACCTTGTTAGGGTAGAGCAGAAAATTGCTCCCTCACGTGGGAATAACATAACCACTTCAGTGATCCTTCTGATGCTTCAAATGAGCATGTTTCCCTGGCGCTACATGGACAGTCCTACAGATTCAAATGGGAGTTTGGTTTTTTTCATTTCACATTTACTGTCTCATTTCTTGTGTGCCTTAATGCAAATGGCTGTGCTGACTGTATCTCAATAGTCTTTATTCCTATGCAGGTCTCTTGAGGAGTTACACCATCATACATCTTTTTTTTTAAAATCCATACAAGAGAAAGTCTTGGGCTTTGTACATTAAGCCACCCAACTTTTTTTTTTCTTTTTCTTTTAAGAATCATTTCTGGAAATCAGACTGTTAATTCTCAGCCCAACAGATTGTTCTAGAATCTCCCCCTTCCCGTTTTCTCCTGTGGAAGAACTTCACACCATGAAAATGAAAGTGATTTTTTGTTGTTTGTTTTTCACAATTAGGACTAGTGTAACTCTAGACGTTTTTTTTTGGAAATACCCTTTGACCTTGTTGATAAAAGTTGCAACAGGCAGGTAGGATCGTTTATGCTAAGTTAGTTAGATAGCTGCATCCTGTACTTTGGCATTTGAGTGAGTTGTGTTTCTGTGCTGTCATTTGCTGTTCCTTTGTACCAAATATAAAGTTTTGCACTGACGTTGCGGCAGCGATGCAAAACATTTTATAGGGCGATGCGTTTGTGAATCATCACCCTCCCCTCCAGCAGGAATTGTGCAATTATTCCGTAGCAAGAGACTTGTGGGGCAGGAAGTGGTCAGGCATCCAAAGGGCCCTTCAGTTAGCTGCACATGCCTCACAGACCTGAATTTCCTTTTTGAATAGTTCAGGTAATCTTCATTTAGCAACCGTAATTGTAACCGGCCACCATTAAGTGAAGATCATGTGACTGTACTTATGATCCTACTTCAGCTTTCCTTTGCTTTATAAACCCGTGATGGCCATAAATGCAAGGACTTACTGCAAAGTTATTTTTTTCACCCCTGTCATAACTACAAATGGCCATTGCCCAAGGCTGTCACTAAACGAGGACTACCTGTAGTCCCCGATATTGCACAAAGAGCCAATTTTGGAATCTTAGAGGAATTTGTATTACATCAGTGAAGATCTGGCTGGAGTAAGAACTATTCTGAAATGCTGAAATAGTATTCTAGTTATTTGCAAAATCCTCAGCCTAAAGCATGCCTGAAGTCGTTCTTTGGTTTGATCCTGGTTCTCAGACCCAGTCTCTAGGATTTTAGCAACACTCTGAAACATTGTGTGGTTTCTGAGCCAATACATTTCCATTAAGGAGATCTATAACTTGAAATATACCCTCAGTACAAACTCTATGATGAAACAAGGACTTCAGGTAAGTTAGGTGTGCTCGGATCCTTGGTCAAAGAACAATCCACCCTTCCCGAGATTGCTAGGATGTTACCAGCTTGACAGAGAGCTAAATCCTCCTAGAACAGGGGTAGGCAATCTTGGCTCTTTTATGACTTCCTGGACTTCAACTCCCAGAATTCCTGAGCCAGCCATGCTGGCTCAGGAATTCTGGTAGTTGAAGTCCACAAATCATAAAAGAGCCAAGGTTGCCTACCCCTGTCTTGGAATGACTTTCATGAAGTGATCAACCTCTCTTAATAAGGATATTTGAATACTCCCCCTTTTAAGCTAATGAATAAGTTTAAGCAATGGAGGTGATGGTGTAAAACAGTTTTAATGCATTTATGATATGATTTCAGCAAGACCGCATAGCACAGGAATCTTTCTAGAAAGGAGTTGCAAAGAATTATAAACCTATTAGTAACATTTTCTTTTTTTTTTTAAAAAAAAAAGCATATTAAAAAAACAAGGCTGTGCAGCACTTTGGAACAGTTCCAGAAAGGTTCTTTGGAACGCGTGAGGATGCGGATGTATCAGCCGTATGCAACCCTTTAAAGCAGCTGCATCTTTTCCTGGGGATTGCACAGCACTGAAAAATACCAGTAGGGACTGCTTTAAGCCTTTTACCTATTCTAGGACGTTAATGCATAGGCAAGTGTACTGTGTGCACAAGAAATATATAGTAAATAAGGAACATAAAGGACTCCTCCCAGATCAACCATGGGGGAAAAAAAAAACATTTTGAAATTTAGAATGTGAAAGACTTTTAAAAAGAGAGATTTTTTTTTCCTCACTTTGTTGTGCAAGAAAACACTGCTTTGCTATATTTAAAAAAGAAAAGCTTTTTTTAAAAAGAAATAAAAAATATATATGTACTTAGTAATTGTTTGTAGTCGACAGTTCACAGACGAAGCTGTTTGCGGTGAAAGCTGCCTGGCGGCACAAGCTGGACTTTGTTGCCATCTTTAAGATGAATCTTTAAGGAAAAAAAAAAAAATTAAGTTAATCTTTTTCCCTGAATGTGGTGTTTTTTTCTTCATTATACAATAAATATTCTAGTGAACTTTTTATCAAATGGTTAAGAAAATGCTAGAAGTTGTTGTAAAATATTTGTATCTTGCATTCACTAAAGTAAAAATACTGGCTTTTACTGTGTATATCAGACTCACTCCTATTTAGAATGCTTGGTTATTCTACCTTCCCCTGTTCCTGAGTCCTTCCTAAGCTGGATTCATCTTTTTGTTAGTCATTGTCCCATCACCAGGGCCTGCTGTACTGTGTGAACTGGAAAGTGGAGCTGTCCAACTTCATCAGGCTTAAGGCGTTCAGACCGGTCAGTCCTAGAGGAGATCAACTCTTGACTGCTCTTTAGAAGGCCAGATCCTGAAGTTGAAACTCAAGTACTTTGGCCACCTAATGAGAAGGAAGGACTCACTGGAGAAGAGCCTGATGCTGGGAAAGATGGAGGGCAAGAGAAGAAGGGGACGGCAGAGAATGAAGTGGCTGGATGGAGTCACTGAAGCAGGAGGCGTGAGCTTAAATGGACCCCAGAAGATGGTAGAGGACAGGAAGACCTGGAGGAACGTTGTCCATGGGGTCGCGATGGGTCAGACACGACTTTGCATCTAACAACAAATTACAGGAAAAAAGCAAGGCAAATTCTTCTCTGCCAGTTGAGTCCTGACTGTCTAAATCAGGGGTCTTCAAACTTGGCAACTTTAAGATTTGTGGACTGGCTGACTGAGGAATTCTGGGAATTGAAGTCCACAAGCCTTAAGTTGCCAAGTTTGAAGACCCCTGGTCTAAATCAAACACATCCAATTTGACCCCCTCCCACCCCCCAGAAATGTCAAACTGCATCATAACAGGTTGTCGCAGATCGTGATGGTTGTCACGGATGGTGTGGCTCAGCATTGCTAATTTTAGTCCAACTTGGCCGGTCGGACTAAAATGTCCCCTTTTTGAAGCATTACCCATTTTTATGGGCAACCAAGAGTCAGAATCATGTTAATGTGTTTTGAATCTGGCCCTCCTTTAGAGACACCCTGTTGAACAATGGATTTCTGATCGAACTAGTTCACAAATTTGAACTAACCAACAAATGCATTTCTGGTAAATGAATTAAAAGTCGAAAGCGTTTGTTAAATGCCATGTCAGTTTTAAACAATTTTTATAGCCGACTTAGATGAATTGTCTACATTCAGTCCAAGAAAGAATAGCTGAACTGGCATAGGCTGGGTTCACACTAAAATGTAACGTGACTTGTTTGAAATTGGCTTGGCGTCTTCTATATGCAAATTGTGGTTTATTCAGCAAGCTGTGGTTAGAATGATATGTGTAAGCCAGGAAGCCTTCAGGTGAGGTGTTAGCAGCTGCCTCTGATTCAGATATCTACCCTGGGCCCATTTGCTTTGTTCAACTGAGGATGAAAAACAAATATTTGGAAAGGCCTCATTTAAACTGTCCCTTTGACATCTGAAAACAAACTGTTTTCTTTGGACGGAAATGTGTCGAAAAAGCAGGATCATCTTCACAGAACTGAACAAAATGTGAACTGAAAATCCTTGGAATATGATGACGATGTTATCCATTCAGTCGGGTCCCGACTCTTGGCGATTCTATGGGTCAGGTCTCTCCATATCTTTCCATCTTGCACTACTACTTTGTTCTATGCTGTGGCTGGTGCCAGTTTTGATGGCGTGCAGCCACCGTGTTCTTTGACAGCCTGCGTTCCTTCTACCCTCGGAATATAGCTAGGGGTTCCTTAAAATAAGTATGTTTTCTTTCTTTTTCTCTGCAAATGCCTCAATGTCAGTTTCCTTTTGCTTCTAAAACCTGATGCATATGAGAGGAAAGGCCGAGTTTGTGTTACTGAGATCCCTAAATGAACATGCAGAAAACAGAAGCATACTTTGACAGATAAACTTAATACTTCAACTTTATTAAAACATACAGTCATAGCTCAAAGATGGTAAGTTTAAATACTCAAAAATATTCCAAAGATCCTTAAAACTACTTCAACCCAAAATCAGGAGTGCTTATTTCTTTTTATTAACAGTATTTTGAGTTTTAGAAGAGGGAAATACTTTTTATTTTATTTTTTTTAATTACAGCAATGGAGGACAGGGTGATAAACAGGGCAATTTTGCATAGGAAGAATGAAGAGGGACAAGCGTCTTTCTGTTTTACCATATTCAAGATGCTCCCATTTACGTCAAGCTAGGTTTGTATTTTTTGTTTTTGTTGACCTTGGGGAAAAGCAAGGTATAAAATATGGAATACGTTACTACAGGATATTCATGGATCCCTTTAGTTTCAGTTATTTACTCATGAATTTCACAACCACTAGGACTAGAAGCATCTTTAATGAAAGATAAAATTCTCACAAAGTTGGCTTCTCCAATTTATGTTGTCCTCTCTCTTTAGAAACAATGAGGGAGTTAAAGCCATTACGGAATTTAATTCCGGCATGAACCGGACGGTAGAATGTTAATCATTTTTCATTGCAACACATTTCCACTATTTTCCATGGGTAGACAACATTGGGAAGAAATGACTGGGAATGCTTGAACAGTCATAAGTGTGAAAAATGGTCATAACTTTGAATGGTCACTAAATGAACTGTTGTAAGTCAAGGACTTCCTGTATCCCAGTCAAAAAGCTTAAGAGGAAGTTTTCTGGCCATTTGTATATATCCAGTCACCTACAAGTGGGATGCTGGTCAATAAGAGACATAACATAAATGAGCATTAAAACATGCACATTAAAAATAAAAAAAATCCTCTCCAGTTGAGGGTGATTAATGTCAAAATAGACTTGTACCTTCCTTGGCCACAAGGTTTACACTAGATACACGCTGGCTACTTGCAAAATAAAAATAAATATATGTATGTAAACAATGCCCCCAAATCCTAATTTGCAGACCTCAAACATGGCTCTTAAACAATTTGTTAAACACATGCAATGTTCTGGCTTTTGGTGGATATATATGGTTGCATCTTATTTCTTCAAAAGGGCCAGGCATCACAAAATCCTGCAAGAGGAATAGGGATATCACCCAAACTGCTTTCACTGAAAAAAATTACCCTAGTTACACAGTGTTGAGAAATATGTTTTATCAGTAAAAGGAAAATGGAAATGAGGAAAGTAAAAAAAAGAAGGGGGTTTTGGAAGTCGACGTCTAGTGAGGAAAACCTGGGCATTTGTAGGATGCTGCAGTAGGTTGGGAATCTGTCCTCATTTTTTGATATTTTAAAAAATGGCTCTTTTCTTCCTACACAGTGGGAACATGCTCACAATTGGCTAATTATCTTCCATGACTCATTTTGCCCTGTTGTACCCCTGCTTGGTCTTCACTCAAAATTCATTAGCAACCGCAAACAACAGAGATACGTTCCACTGAGGCAATACTTGGAGAAAAACCCAGAATCTGTCATTACTTCCAGATCATTTGGGGCAGGGGAAGCAGGCCAGGGGCTGTCACCCCCCTGAAGGGATGAAAGCTTGTTTATTAGTATGGACAGTGGGGATGCTTCCTTGTCCAGCATAGTTTGGTCTTCCCACCGAAGAACTGTTCACTGAGATTTTAACGGGATCTGTCGTGTTGGAGGCACCGGGTACCATATCTAGTTGCTGGGTCTTAAAATAGACAATATAAAACACAGGCAAACCAATTCCTATCAGGAGCATAAGGAAGACCGCTTTCCACCACTGGATCCCATAATCCGCTCCAGTGCAGGTTGCTTTCTGCTCCTGAGAGGACCAGTTTGAAGGTTCAATGTGGTGATCTGCGTCCGAAGGGATTTCCATCTGTGTCACTGTTTCAATGTTTTGGTCAATGCCTCTGAAATATTGATCAAGCTCTTCCTGGTCGCCATTCCCGTTTTCTGGATCTATGGATACAGAGTGTTCAGAGAGCAGAGCAGGAGTGTGAAGAGGCAGCAACTCGTCGCTGGTCTCCTCCGTCAGTAGTCCATGAACCTTGACTGGAATCTTGATGGATTTTAGGGCATAAAAGTCTTGTTCCTGGATAAAGTTATTAACCCGTTTGATATCTGCAACCTGGAAAATTCACAAAAGGAAGCATTTCACTTACTCGGTTTATAGCATCGCCTACCTTTCCGAGTGACTCTGGCCAGCTACCAAAACATTAAAACAATCAAAAAAAATAATTAAAAGCGATATACAATCCAGCATTCAAAGGCAGGCAGGTCTAACGTGACCGCCTGAAAACCCGTTGGAAAACCCAGGTATGTAATAGCTTCCAAATGGCTAGCAAAACTGGGAGTCGGTCAACACTCAGGATGGAGATTGTTCCACACAGCAGGTGTTGCTATGTAAAAAAAAGAAAGGAAGGCTTCCTACAGAAGAATTAATCACTATCAGGACCTTCTGGACTGTACCACACTTTGTCTCTTGATCCTTTTCTTCTCCATTCCTTGGACACCATTTTTGATATTATTTAGATAACTCATTGCAAGGCCCACTCGAGAATCCAAAGGGGTTCAACTCTAATTACTGAAAGTTCCTAGCCCTCTGAAGTGGACTTCTCTGTGTTCCTGTATACTTTTACCTTGTAACACATTGGAACTGCCTTTTAAAATTGGACAGTATTTGAGAATTCAGTAAATCGTAACAAAAGACCCAGAAAGAGATGGTTAGGTTAAGCCATGCCATCTAATTACTGCAAAAGAATTAACATTTCGTGTACATTTAATGACCAGCTAGCAACACCCTTTCGTGTAAGTCAAGGGTTACATTTTGTTAATCTTGTACTAGCAGCTGTTGGCAGCTAAACCCAGAGATAATCCTAGGATTTTGTTTAGGAAACTTGTTTGTAAATTAGCGCTTATATTGTTGGTATTTTTTTTCAACAAGCTTCTTTAATGACACTGATAATAACAATTCTAGGATTCAGCACCAGACAGAACTCGGTACAACTCCAATTCAAAACTGATACTCCTAATTCCTGCCAGTTAAATAATCACATTGGTTGCATTTAGCAAAGTGTTCATTCAGACATAAAAAAAAAATATTGAGGAAACATCTCTCTTATGGCCTGGAAGAAAGCAAGAATTTTTGGGTGTTACTCTGGACAAATCAGGCTTAATCTTAACTTTGAATCATGTAAATATGACAGTTTCAAGTGTTGTTGTTGTTTTTTTACAAAGATAGCTTGGTTTTCACTACTAATTCAGGTGATACGCTCTACTAATTCCATGAAGATTGTCTCGTACTAATTTAGTATAAAGCTCAAACATGTCTTCTAAATGCTCCTCTTGTAGAGCCAAAAATTAAGAATGGAGTGTCTTGCACCAAACTTCCACATTTGTTAAAATGTTTAGTTACACACATTCAAAACAGCCTTGACCAAACCTTAGTTAAGTGCAGTTAGAATACAGAATAAAATACAGTCCAGCACAGCCTTCTCCAATTCTTATTTTCATGTCTTTTGAGTGCTAACACCTTACAGTATTTCTACCCAACATGAAATATTATAGTCCCTTTGCATCTGAACTCTCCCGGTTGAGGAAGTCAATAATACTGCCTAATCAGAACTACAAGGAGGCTAAAGTCACACATTGTTAGGATCCAGAATCAGGAACAGAGGTCCTTACCAAAGGTTAATTCTCATTCTTTTTTCCCTCTGTCTAAGACAAGCTATTTCATAAACAACTGATATGTTGCATAAAACTTCCCAAACAAATCATGCAAACTATTAGCAAAAAAAAAAAAAACCTTTCTGTAACCATTTATAAAAATTCAATAATACAACACAACTTTCAGGTCCAAATTAATCCCTGGGGGAGGAAATCTATGCAAAACCCATGGAGACCCATTAACTGTGAAGTAGACCAGCCCCTGATTCAAGTTCTTTTAAGCGAGCGTCTTCTACTCTAAGATCAAATTAAATTCACAGTTTAATCTTAGTCCAACTCCTTCACAGGAGAAAGGAGGAGGAGACAGGCGTATTCGGGATGTCAACTGCCTTGAGTTATCAAAATAATAAAGGCACCATATAAATAAAATAAATAAAACCAGCCTTGATTTTCAAGTTGCACACTATTCTTAGATCAGAAAAAAAATAGTCTTAACGAATAGCTTAATCATTAAAGGACTGAAAGCAAGCATGGAATCTCCTGATTCACCTGGATATGTCAAAAGCTGGCATCAGGGAGCAGATGCCTTTGCCAGCCTCTCAACTGGAAAAACCAGATTGCCCTTCCTAGTCTTCAAACCATCCTGAACCAGCAATTAATTCTGTAAACAAACATTGGCTCGAAACAAAATGCTTTTATCAATCCAGAAACGAGAGCAATCGCTTTCCTCCAAAGAAGCCCCTTCTTACTTTGCATCCGTACTGCAGAGCCAGCTTGTTGAGGTTGTCGTCCTTTTTAACGGCCCGTTCTAGAAGCTGCACGTCCCCAACTCTTTTCTTGGAAGAACTGGATGGTTGGGGGTCTTTCCCCCTTGCACGCAGTTCCATGGCGTTGAATTCCTCCTCTGACGAGTCCTCCGAATCGGATTGTCTGCTGCTTCTGAACAAAAACACTTGAGCACCTGAGAGGTTTTGGACAGCGGCCGGAGCTTGGAAGGGCCTGATCAGCCTTTCATATAGCCTCATGTTGCATCAATCTCTGCAAGGCAAAAAGGAGAGTATTATTCATCAAGCAAGCAAGTAAACATAAGGACGGGTTGAGCAAGTCAAGTCTTGAGGCAACAACTCAGACACGAGAAGGTAGATCATTCATGTTGAAATGCTGCACCATGAGATAATGTCCTAATCTTGGGCCTGTTGTCCTAAAGAAACAAGTTCCTTTTTCATGCTTAATGTTCACGTCCCTTGGCATATTTTTCTTATTAGCCTTTTGTCTTATTAGCTTCATCCCTGCTTAGGTGTAAAGGCTGGGAATGTGCTAATCTAGCGCCATCCAGAGGTGGAGAGATGAACTTTAAGGTGGAGAGATGAACTTTAAGAATGGAGAAAAAATTGCACTTTGTTGCAAAAGTAGGCTTTTAGTTTGTTATATATATATATGTATGTATATCCATTGTAGCTGTTCATATTAGGAAGCTTTTGCTGAGCCTTCAAGGCAGTATCATATTAAGTTTTCTCAACCTTGGTGACTTTAAGATAATCTTAGACTCAGCCCCATGGATGCCTTAGCCAGCCTTAACAATTAAGTAATACACCAATGACAATTTTTTCCCCCTCCAAATGTTCATTGTGAATTTAGCAGACTTCCACTGAAATTTCCACCATTGTATCTCCATTAATGCATTTGCTATTCATTTAATCATACAGTGTTTGACCTGTTGGGATTCTGTGTCATACATACTTCATGAACAGTTTATAATGGCCCTCAAGTTATATTGAGCTATATATAGTATTATAAAATCCCCAAATTCAGTCAGCGCTCTCTTTTTAATCTGCAATTTTTGTCCTTTTTAATCTGCAAATCTCATTAAAACTAAACTATGTATTTGAAGATACTGAAATCAGGTATCGTTGTTTATCAAGTATAAACAACATTAGTAACTTATCATCTTCTCTTAAAATACAACAAATGATTTCTTTTTCCCATATCTCCTCTCTTGTCTAGAAATAAATTATCCGAGTTTCATTGTTTGGTAAAAGTTCATTAACAGTTACCAGAAATCTCAACATATCTATTTTAAGGTCAAATCAAACAAATAGATTGATTCAACCAGCCAACTTTACCTTCCTTCCTTTTAATTTCAAGAATCTTGATCTTTAATTCCTTCCAATCATATCCTAGAACTGGATTTCTTTCCATTTTTTTCTTTGTACCTTCTCATTAAATTCTCCAATTTAACAAATCTCTTTGGTAATTCCCATATGGAAAAGATATCCAGGTCAATTTCTGGGTTTGTGATTTGTGTATCCCTTCTTAAGACATCAAAAGTCTTAGGAATCTGAAGGGCAACTTTTCTTCATCAACATGTGATCTCCTTCCCATTGTCCTCATTCCCGAGCTTCAAATTCTGCTAATCTGATCTGGAAATGATTTGGAAATGAGCAATCCAAAGATCTGTCACCCTGCCCACTTTCCTTCCACAGAGGGTGACCTCAAAATGTTTAGTCACGAATCGATGGATGACCAGCAAGTAGAAACACTTGAGCCAAAAGATTTGCTGCCTTGGTGCGACTGGGCTTACAACTAAACCTTCCTAGTTAAACTCCATCTAATCCAGGGCTGGGCAACTATGGCCCCTTTATGACCTGTGGACTTCAACTCCCAGAATTCCTGAGCCAGCCATGCTGGGAGTTGGAAGTCCACAAGTCACAAAAGGGGGCAGAGTTTTGCCCTCTCCTGATCTAGTCCAACATGGATGGACATCTCCTTAGTATTAAGCCACCCACATTAGTAGGATGAAATATTGGGCAGAGTGGCATGGTAGCATTTGTGGCTGCAGATTCTTCACACAGTATTTGTGCGTGTCAGAAAGAGTATAAAATGGACTTTAGTAACATGGTCTGTAGGACAGACCACACACACCGGGACATTTTCCTAGTTTTAAAAAAAACTAGCACAACTAAGCCTCTGTTTGGTTTTTAAACAAAACTTCCCAGGATTGTCTTCCTAAGTTCTTCCCTAAAACTGTTCAAGCTGGCACTTCCCTGCTCTCCAAGCAGGTCCAACGGCTTCTCCCTTCACAACCACTTTACCTTTCCAAAAGACGGACTTTCTAGTCCAGTGTTTCTCAACCTTGACAATTTTAAGGCATGTGGACTTCAACTCCCAGAATTCCACAGCCAGCATTGCTGGCTGTGGAATTCTGGGAGTTGAAGTCCATATGCCTTAAAATTGTCAAGGTTGAGAAACACTGTTGTAGTCCAACCTGGTGAAAAAGAGTTTCCAGCACCCCAGCTGGGGGGGAATGCCACCAGTTGAAGCCCACACCGTCTTAAGGTTGCCAAATTTGAAAAAACAACCCTTGCTCCTCCAAAGCATTGCTGGCTGGGAACTCTGGGAGTTGGGAATCCCCACTTCTCAGAATGGCCAAGATTGAGAACCCAATGATTAGACTCTCCAAGTGACCCCTCCATTGCTCTTTTCCTCCTATCTAAAACCTTGTGATTCCTGCGTCCGGGCAAAGTCCTCTGAGAAAGGAGACCTCCCCCCCCCCCCGAGATCAACCGGGGCCCGATCTCGGCCTCTTCTTAAAGGAAGCCCCCCCCCATATAACTTTTCCCCTTCCTCCTCCTCTTCCTCCCCCCCCCCCCCATCCCCAGCAGCCCAAGGTCCTTCCCCCATTCCTTGGCTGACCTGGATTCCGGCGGCACCCTTTCCTTTCCTTCCCTTTCCTTCCTGCTTGCCCGTTCGAGCTGGCCTCAACTGGCCAAGCTCCAGGCTTGCTTTCTTCACGATTGGCTGGCATAGGCCAGGAAGGCGAGGCCGGGCAGCATACCAGCCAGTCCCACGCAGGGAGTGGGCGGCGGGACGGGCACGAGTGGGCAGGGCGTTAGCAATGAGTTTGCTGGGGCGGGAGGAGCGGACGCCTGGGGTTTAAAGAAAGAGCCAGCGCCTCTACTTGGAGAATGAAAGCTTGATTTCCCCTAAGTCAAAAAACAAACAAACAAATCTAATAAGGCAAAAAAGGAAGGAAGGAAGGAAGGTAAAAAAGAAAGGGAAGGAAGGAAGGAAAGAAGGAAGGAAGGAAGGAAGGAAGAAAAAGAAAGAAGGAAGGAAGGAAGGTAAAAAAGAAAGGGAAGGAAGGAAGGAAGGAAGGAAAGAACGAAGGAAAGAAGGAAAGAAGGTAAAAAAGAAAGGGAAGGAAGGAAGGAAGGAAGGAAGGAAGAAAGAAAGAAAGAAAGAAAGAAAGAAAGAAAGAAGGAAGGAAGGAAGGAAGGAAGGAAGGAAGGAAGGAAGGAAGGAAGGAAGGAAGGAAGGAAGGAAGGAAGGAAGAAAGAAAGAAAGAAAGAAAGAAAGAAAGAAAGAAAGAAAGAAAGAAAGAAAGAAAGAAAGAAAAAGAAAGAGCAACGGAAAAAAAGAGAGACAAATACCTAAAGAAACCAGAGGACTTCCGACCTGCAGCCCCTTGCTTAATTCTCCTCTCATAAAATGATTAAAGACCCCAAGACGAAAACACAAGAAGAATGGTTGCAGGGACTGGGCTTGGCTAATCTAGAGAAAAGGACTCGAGGTGACATGATAGTAGTCTTCCAGTATTTGAGGGGCTGCCCCAAAGAAGAGGGGGCCAATTTATTTCCCAAAGCACCTGAAGGCAGGACAAGAAACAATGGATTGGAAGCTTAATCAAGGAGAGAAGCAACCTGGAATTAAGGAGAAACTTCCTAACAGTGAGGACAATTAACTGGTGGAACAGCTTGCCTCCAGAAGTCGTGGGTGCTTCATCACTGGAGGCTTTTAAGAAGAGACTGGACAGCCATTTGTCTGAAATGGTATATAGGATCTCCTGCTTGAGCCCCAGGGGGTTGGATTAGATGACCTTGAAGGTCCCTTCCAGCTGTCTTCTGATTGACCGATGCTTCCAATCCAAAAATTGTACATGGACAATGGATGGATGGATGGATGGATGCAGGCAGAGTCATTAAATCTTGTTAGAAAAACACAACTGTCAACTCAAGAATTTTTCTTGAATTCCCACCAGCCTTAGTTCTATAGGTGTCTAAATAAAAAAGGTTTGTTTTTTTGTAACAAGCCTATCTGCTGCTGTGATGGACAATGGCTGCAGGTTGGGCAGAACTATAACCATGAGTGGCAACATGCCTTTAAATAATTTTTGTTTTAGCCAGAAAAGGTCCTGTCAGCTCCTCCTGAGGAAATGGATATAGCAATTTTAACAATTTGCCAGCAGATGGTGCTCTTATACCATATATTGTAAAAGGAGATTGATTACACAGGCAACTGGAACCCAAGAGAAAGAAATCACTAAGTTAGCTAAAATGAAAGATAAATTTGGCTCTTCCTGAGTAGGGCAGTATCAATAAATTACTTTGAATAAACTCCATGCATTGCAAATAAAGGCACAGCTTGTTGAAATTTTGGAAAAAATACATTTATTTATTTTTAATATTAATATTTATTTCAAACACAATGAAGCTTCTTTCATTTCCAGAGTGGAATTGCTTTTTAAAAAAAAAATTACAGTTGGTTTTATTCAGCTTGACTGTATTTCTTTGACCAATTTTAGCCAGCACCAGGAAAAAGAATTAGAAATGTTATCTTGACTATAGTTCATTATCTAATTGTTTTTAAAGCATATATACATGTTTGCTCTCTATTGAACAACCTAACATTCCATTATTGCCTTGTATTAGAATAAAATATCCACATTCAGCTGCAACAAACCATTGCTTTAAATCACAAAGGGAAAAAAAGGTAGCACCAAATGGTAGTAAAATTCTACACTCATAAGTGACAAATTGTGCAACGATAAACGTACAGTACTTTATGGAGCAGTACATAGAATAAGGCTTTTATCACAGTGGAAGTATGACAATCCAGGAGTGTTCAGCTCAAACTTAACACAAATATTTCTTTAAGTATAATGAAAGTCACTTGCCACCCAACTGTTTGGGTGTTCCACAATGAAAGTACAGGTGGTTCTCGGCTTACAACCATTTTGTTAGCGACCATTCAAAGTTACAACGGCAATGAAAAAAGTGACCTATGATCGTTTTTCACGCTTATAAGCATTGCAGCATCCACAGGTTTAAAACCAACATGTTCATCCACATCATCAAAATTTGGATGCTTAGCAACTGGCATGTACTTAGGACAGTTCCAGTGTCCCGGCGATCATGTGATGATCACCTTTTGCGGACCTTCTGACAAGCAAATTCAATGGGGAAGCCAGATTCACTTAACATCCGTGTTAGTAACTTAACATCTGCAGTACTTCGCTTAACGACTGTGGGGCAAGAAAAGTCGTAAAATGGAGCTAAACTCGCTTAACAATTGTCTCGCTTGGCAACAGAAATGTTGGGTCTTATGTAAGTTGAGGAACACCTGTTACTGGTAATGGTGAACAAATGCTCTCAGAAGGTAACTCTCTCACCAGTAATCCCAAAATAGAATTCCTGAAACTATCTGGGTTGTAGGAAATGATAGCGACGTTGTGACTCTGCCTGATGGTCCACAAAGTTGTACATCCATACAACATAGTGAGGCTTCTTTGCAGTTCCCATTCATCGATATGGCTTTGCAACAGAAGTAGTGAAGTAAAAATGTTGGCCAAAATTAGAACGGTTGAAAGCATCACATGATCCCAGAAAATGTTTTACTGCTTATTTCAAGGAATATCCCCAAGGGTGAAATATACCATACATATAGGTTGAATTATCAAGATAATAAGTTTGAATTCTCTTGAGAGTAAGTTTGTTTATTGATTGATTGATTGGCTGCCCAACTCCATTTTGGGGAAGAGCTGTAGAAACAGATCTGATCAGGGACCTAAAGATGGAAAAACGTTTGTTATTCAAGCTACCTGTCTTGAGATTCTTTGGATGCGCAGAAATCCACTAGAGAAGAGCACATTTGTGTTATGTTAATTTTTAATAGAAATGTTTGCTCTTTATCTTTATGGGATGCTGTGGGTTGTTCTCCCCTGACTGTCAAGACTGAGAGTCTAAGAAATAACAGGAAATATCAAAAATTAACCATGCGGGAAGGATAGATAAGCATTTCATTCACTTTATTCTTGATAATTTACCAAAATTAATACATGAAGGGGAAAGAATGTGCATGAAAGCAAATCAAAATGTGGGAGAAAGCACAAAGGACATTTTTATCTCTCTCAAAGGATTTTGAGAACTTAGCCCTTAAGTATCTTCCATTGTAATCCTTGTGCATTCAGCTGCTTTTGTGCCCAATTAGACTAACCATCTTTTCTTAGCAGACTTTTTCCATCCTTAACTGAGAATAAAGGCTTTTATTCTGGCTGGTATAAATAGGTGAAAGTTTTTGTTCTGTTTTTTTCAATATCATCAATTTTCAGATTGTTTTATAAGTGCAATGGTTTTTTTAAAAAAATAAAACTGATCTAGGGACAGTAACAACACAATTGATTTGAAGAGGAATAAAAACGGCAGGTTTTTTTTATAGGGCCAAATGCAGTACTACAAGAAAATGCTTTTAGCAATATGTGTCTCTTATATTGAGACACACTATGAGGATAAAGTTCATTCTTCAAGCTTGTGGGTTGGTTTCTGAACAACAAGAACACTTTGCATGTGGCTAAGAATTGTTTGGCTAACTCACCCAGTTAAGTCTGTTGTGTGAACCCAGCCATCCATTCTAATGTTCTTAATCCCAAAGCTGTATGCATACAAGTAGGAACTAGATCAGTGGTGGCGAACCTATGGCACGGGTGCCAGAGGCGGCACTCAGAGCCCTCTCTGTGGGCACGTGCGCCGTCGTCCCAGTCCTCGGCCTTCAGCTGGGTTTTATAAAACCTTTTCGCTTTAGGCCTCCGCCGCCGTGTGCAAAAAAAAAAAAAAGATTCAATCAGTCAATTTCAACTTCTCGCGGAAAAAAAAAGATCTTGCAAAGTTGGAATGGATTGATTGAACTTTTTAGTCCCACCCAGTCTGCCGTTACCACCGCAGCCGTGCCCACCCAATGGGCCACGCCCACCCAATGGGCCACACCCACCCAATGGGCCACACCCACCCGGCACTTGACGATGCATAAGTGGGTTTTGAGTTGCAGTTTGGGCACTCGGTCTCTAAAAGGTTCGCCATCACTGAACTAGATACTGAACCACTGAAACTCAAAGCGTTGTGAAACTGAAATCAATGGTACAAAATACCTGCACTCTACTGGGTGCACAAGTGACGACCGTCCACACACACTAGGCTAGCAAGTAACAAAATGGGTACTTTAACACTACACTCATCACTGGACCCCCACGGAGATCCAAGCAGGGCTGCAAACTCACCACTGTACCATTATTTGTATGGACTAAATGTCTAATAACTTATGTCAGAACCAACCTTTTTGCTTCTGATAATTCAGGAGAGCAGGAGCTTAGCACCAGTGGAATTTGAAGGGTAAAGAAACATCTCCTGCTCCACTTCATATGCATTGCAAACATTCCCATTATCTTGAGTAGGGGTAGAAAGTTTGAGCACCATTAGCTTTTCCTCTAGCTTGGAATGGCCGACGTGATCCCTTTTTCTTTGTCTGAAAAGTGTGATTCCTTGTATGACATTTATTCCCCCAAAAGGGACTTTGGGGAATTTCTAATGCATGTGATGGCTTTGTTCCACCAAGGCATAATGTGCATATTTTTTTTTTGCAATCGTGCTTATCCAACTGTACATCTCCGCATCTTTGCAAACGCCGAGTTGTAATATCCAGAGCCTTCCATGCCTTCATCTGCTTGATTGCCGCCGGATGAGATATCCAAGTGTCCTAACACGACAGGACGTTCGGTCTTCCAGGACGGTTGAGTTGCAGGGAACAGATTCAGTCTGGGAACTGCAAATTAGGTAGTTGGTGAGGGATGAAGCCTAATCCTATAATTCCCTGAGGGTGTTGGGAGACGCTGAAGCAAACACTTGGTCCAGAGACTGTTACTAAAGGATGTTCCAATCAAGTTAGGCAGGGATACCTTTCAGTCTTAGAGCAATACCTTGCTTGATCCTTTCCATGCTTGAACAACAACTAGCCATTACAGGAGGTCCCAGAGATGATATGTGGTTTCACTGGCCCCACTGGGTTTCTTCCTTCCATCGGAAGGAGCAGTTCTAGTGCCGGGTGAGAATTTTGAAAAGATGCTCAGTTATAATATAAAATGATGGACATGGTCTGGGATTCAAGTTATCCCCTATGCCAGTGGTTCTCAACCTTTTTAATGCCGCGACCCCCCAACCGGTCGTAAGTCGAGGACTAAACCGGTCGTAAGTCGAGGACTAAGCCGGTAGTAAGTCGAGGACTACCCAACCGGTCGTAAGTCGAGGATTTTCCCTGCCCGGGAGCGCCACGCATGCATGGTTCCGCCCCCTGCGCCAGCCGAGGCGTAGCTGGCAAGCGGCAGAGACGGAGCAGGCCGACCACCAGCTGGCCCAGCCCAAGGGAGGTAAGGCACCCGCCGGAAAAGGGGGAAAAAATGGCGGACAGCCTTGCTTGGCGACCCCCGTGAAATGGTCGATCGACCCCAAATGGGGTCGCGACCCATAGGTTGAGAACCGCTGCCCTATGCAATAAAACATTTCAACAGGGGCTTACAAAATGATTACTTTATCTTTTATCTATTGCTGTATTAAATATTTCAGATGCATTAGGCTACCCTATCAGACTTAGGTGAGGCTGGGAATTGTAGTCTAAAATGCTGAACAGAAGACCAGCCCAGAGGAAAATTAATATATAAATACATATATTTTAGGCGAGAGAAGAAAGATGGCTATTAATTAGGGTTGTTTTTTTTTTAATTTCTCTGAAATTATACTCAGTGGAGGATTGAGGGGCTACAGTAGATTTCGTTCGGAGGTTTCGGAAGGGCTAGTCTGCTGCTTATTGCTTTCTGGTAAAATTATATAAGATTTCACTTCATTAATGGCTTTTCCCTTTCAAACCATCCACCCTTCATCCAGAGATGTAGACGGAGATAATATTCGCCACAAGGTACATATAATCTTCAGTCAATTTAATTGCTCTCCTAATCTTTTCCTTAAAAAATAAAAATTAAAAAAAATGGTAACAAGCCATCCAGTGGCTTGCAATAATCTATATATTAATGAAAAAAAAATGCAGCTATGTCAAAAGTATCATAATATTCTACAGGATTGGTTTTTGAGATGAATTCTTTTTTTCTTTTTCTATTTTTTAATGTGATGATTTTGCTTTCATTCATCCAGTCTGCGAAAGGAGCTTCAGGCCTTGCTAGGTAACCGCCGGAATTCATCGCTTGTGAATAACTTGAGTTTGAAATTAAACAGATACTTGCGTTTGCAATTTTCGGATACAGTTGACCTTGCTGAATCAGATCAAGGTCCATCTGGTCAAGCTTCTTCTTTTTCATAACATCCCGCCATGTGAAAGGTGACGATGGCCTTCCAATGAGATATCATTAGCCCTTGCATTTCAAAAGTATGTGGCTTCTGTTCACAGAGGCTCTGTAATTAGCTGTCGTGACTATTAGCCACCAATAGACCCAATTCCCCTATAAATTTACCTAATCTAAGCTGAAGTAGCTATCGCCACGTCTTGTGGCAGCAAGTTCCATAAGTTAATGATACGTCGTGGGAAGAAGTATGGGCGAGCCATCATTCCCCAAGGACCGCAGGCAGGTTTCATTAACTCTTCTGCTGCATCTTGCTTGCATAGAAGTCTCTGCAGGTTTGACAGCAGCGCTGGTACCAACGCATGTCCTGGCAGAGGTTCTTCTCCCGGATCACTCGACAATAAACTGCCCATTGGTCTCCCGTGCACTTGTACGTCAGAGCAGCTGTTAAAACAGGAAGAGAGAATATTGGAACAAGAAATTATGCCACTGTTTTCATTTAGGAAGACCATAATTCTAGAGAAACTGCATAGCACTATCTGTCTGTCTGTCCTTCCTGCTATCAACTGGTGTCTGTCCATCTGCCAGTCCTTCCTTCCTTCCTTCCTTCCTTCCTTCCTTCCTTCCTTCTTTCCTTCCTGTCCTTCCTGCTATCAGCTGGTGTCTGTCCATCTTCCAGTCCTTCCTTCCTTCCTTCCTTCCTTCCTTCCTTCCTTCCTTCCTTCCTTCCTGTCCTTCCTGCTATCAGCTGGTGTCTGTCCATCTTCCAGTCCTTCCTTCCTTCCTTCCTTCCTTCCTTCCTTCCTTCCTTCCTTCCTTCCTTCCTTCCATCCATCCATCCATCCATCCATCCATCCATCCTTCCACAGAGTTGGAAATGGACCTTGGAGGTCTTCTAGTCCAACCCCTTGCTCAGTCAGGAAATCCTATACCATTTCAGACAAGTGGCTGTCCAGTCTCTTCTTAAAAACTTCCAGTGTTGGAGCATTCACAACTTCTGGAGGCAGGTTGTTCCACTGGTTAGTTGTTCTCACGGTCAGGAATCCGTCCATCCATCCATTCATCTCATTTCTATCCAGTCTGTAATGATTTGTTTCCTGACCCGGCTTATCCCAGATGTGTTCCAAATCAAGATTTCCACACCTCACAGCATGTCTAGAATTCTGGGAACTGGATTCTCAACAACTATCCACTTCAAAAGCACACCCCGTATTATATAATTCTCAGTGTTTCCTTACGTTACGTTTTTAGGTGGAAAACTTTCCTTGGTGAGAAAAGAAAGGAAAAACTCATTGACCAAGTCGTAACAAATCTGAAACTCAGTGGAGGGACCCTGTGTTTTGACAGGGGCTTCTTAAGTTTATTTTGATTGAGAGGAAGATGACAAATAAAGAGTTCAAAATTCAACATTCAAAAGGGAATGCATACTGACCAAGTCTTGGAGAGGTAATTGTGTTGACATTGATTTTCTCATTGCAGGCCTGTTGGTGACACTGTCGATAGGCGGCAAGTTTGGAGAAGGCGGGACACTCGTTGCCATGGCGACCTGTGACTTTGTGCATGCACTGCACCACGCGGGACTGAAGACCTTTGCCGCATGTTGAGGAGCACTAGACGAGAGAGGGAACCATCACGATTTACGTAAAGCAGAGATATAACCGAGGCAGATGAAGACCTTGGATTTATTAGATTTATGCAGACAGTCCTTGACTTACGATTGGTCACTTAGTGACCGCTTGAAATTACAGCAGACTTGCAGGTAGTCCTTGACTTACCACCAGAATTGACCCCAAAATTTATGTTGCTAAGTGAGATGCTTGTTAAGTGAGTTTTGCCCCATTTGACAACCTTTCCTGGAACAGTTGTTCAGTTCAATGGCTTCCCCATTGACTTTGCTTGTCGCGAAAGGTGGATCACATGACCTCAGGACACGGCAACCGACACAAAGACAAGTCAGTTGCCAAGCATCTGAATTTTGACCACGTGACCACGGGGGAGGCTGCAACGGTCGTACGTGTGAAAAACGTCACTTTTTTCAGTCTTGTTGAAACTTCAAGTGGCCACTAAACGAACCGTTGTTAAGCCGAGCGCTACCTGTACTTGGGGGGGGGGTACTTATGACCCAGATACCAAGTTCTGATGGTGCCCCCCCCGGTCGTGGGACTGCATGTTGGGTGCTCAGCAACCGGGCCACATATGTGTCTGTTTGCAGCGTCCTGCGATCACATGACTCCATGAACAACTGCCTTGTTTAGCAACGGAGGTTTTCGGCTCAGTTGTGGTCGTAAGTCCGAGAACTACTTATATACCCATCCGGCTGGGGAGATACGGGGGAAAGCTGGGAATATATGCAGAAGCGGCTCGGCTAACGTTGTCCAGAATCCGCGGCTACTCAGTTCGATTCTACCCTGCGAGGGGTCCTTTTTGCATACAGATCAACCGAGCCGCGGACTGCAAATCAGGAAGACCGGAGCTTCTGGGGCCTTCGCCCCCAAAGATTTAGCTTCCTCGCCTCCCGCCCCCCATTGCAGAGAAAACTGGGTGCCCCTGCCAAACAGCTCCGTCACAATTAGAGGGCCTCGCTTGCTCCCAGCAGGGATGAATGACTGCTGATCCCTTCTCAAGGGAGAAGACAAAAGCAGGGTTATTCTAAAAGGAAACGAGAGTTTCCCGGGGTTTTACAGGTCCTGCGGGGAGGAAGAGCTGCCGCCAGGATTTCAGCGCCGAGCGCAGGAGGCGACTGGCAGCTCCCCTCCTCAGGGGAGGGCGGGCGGGCAGGCAGGTGGCTGGAGGCAATGTTTCAAAGGCGCTTTGTCACCAGTGACAGGGCTTGGCAGCCACCCCGCATTCTGAAGATGTCCCCTCTCTCTCTCTCTCTCTCTCTTTCCCCCCCTTTTTTTCTTTCTTGTAGCCAAGCCCTTTGCTGACGCTTCCGAAGGCATTCCGCTCGGAGCGGAGTCCTCCTGGAAGCTGGGGTGGGAAGACTCTGCCGCCATCAGGGGCAGAACATGGAAAGAAAGCAGGAGTCGGTTCCCAGCTGGGAAGCATGGGACCTAGGCTGGCGGCCAAATTCCCAGGCCTGCCGCCCAGGATGGGCGGCAGGGGCTGCCCGAGAAAGGGGGATCCTTGTCTACACAGGCCAGCCTTGGAAATGGGCTCGTGGAGTCTCCTGATTCCATCAGCAGAGGCGTTCAAGTTGAAAACAGGGTTTTTTTTCCCCCCCTCCCCTACACCCAAATCGAGAAAATAAAGTTTTGCGGGATAAGGCATGCCGTTCAGAGATTGTGAACCATCGGCTCGTAAGTCTGGTTTCAGTCTGATTTCCCATGAACTGGCCCAGCAAGCAGGGGGTCTTTCAATATTAGCTGAAGCTGGGATTATATGGGAGTGGTCCCTGATAAGTTTCCCAAAGGAGGCAGTGAATGGTGAAATATTCCCCAAAGGACTGCCCAGATGCTAAATTTATGATAACAGACCATAAACGCCACTTAGTATGAATGCTTGAGAGCACAATTATTTTGCTGTCCGCTGTCAAGTTTAAAAATAATTTTGGTCCTTCCTTCCTTCCTTCCTTCCTTCCTTCCTTCCTTCCTTCCTTCCTTCCTTCCTTCCTTCCTTCCAAAATTAACAATTCAAATACACAAATGGTGTTTCTATCATACTTGTATTGACACAAAACGCCACTTCCACTTTAGCAAAATAGGCTGGTCTTCGATCAATTACTAGGACAACATGGGGGGGGGTGTACATTAA
>NW_015386434.1:305460-307773 GCF_001527695.2 Protobothrops mucrosquamatus
CCCTTCCCTCCTTCCTTCCTTCCTTCCTTCCTTCCCCTCCCTCCCTTCCCTCCTCCTCCCTCCCCTCCCTCAGTGATCAATTCTAATTCTTAGTGGGTTAAAGAAATCTATTGTGGCTTTCATTCCATTTGGTCTGTATGTGTAAATATGCATTTAGTCATATTGGTCTTTATCCTTATGAAAAGCGAGAAGTAAACGAACTAATGTATTTCTGTTCCTCACACTACTGCAGGAATTGCAAACTAGAGCTAGAATGAAATCCTATTCCAAAGACATACGGATCCATACCACCTGCTTCAAATTACGTTTCTTTAAATAGCAGACCGCCTGACCTTAGACCACTCCCCGGTCTTCCATTCGTAGCATCCGGTGTGATCTTCACACTCTTCCTCATCCCTTGGCCTCGTAGCTGCATCACACTTTCCTTGTGAGTTGGTACACATGACTTTTCTCTTCTGTTTCCCCCTTCCACAATCAGAGGAACACTGCAAAAGGGAGCATTGAAATTTGGATGAATTGCACCTGAAATGTTCAAAGCAGTTTCAGCTTTAAAGCATTCCACTTTTTCCAAATGGGAATACTACTACTACTACTACTACTACTACTACTACTACTACTACTACTACTGATGATGATGATGATGATGATGATGACGACAATGGAAGGGACCTTGGAGGTCATCTAGTCCAACCCCCTGCTCAGGCAGGAAACCCTATACCATTTCGGACAAATGGCTGTCCAGTCTCTTCTTAAAAACTTCCAGTGTTGGAGCATTCATCGCTTCTGGAGGCAGGTTGTTCCACTGGTTAATTGTTCTAACGGTCAGGAAGTTTCTCCTTAGTTCTAGGCTGCTTCTCTCCTTGATTAGTTTCCACCTGTTGCTTCTTGTCCTGCCTTCAGGCGCTTTGGAGAATAGCTTGACTCCCTCTTCTTTGGGGCAGCCCCTGAGATACTGGAAGGCTGCTATCATGTCCCCCCTCGTCCTTCTCTTCATTAAACTAGACATACCCAGTTCCAGCAGCCGTTCCTTATATGTTTTAGCATCCAGTCCCCTGATCATCTTTGTTGCTCTTCTCTGTACTCTTTCTAGAGTCAATAACCTTCATGGATTTTTCACAGGAAAAAAAATATACACCAATGTATATAACACCAAAGAATAAAAAACCCCAATAATTTTCCCCCCTATAAATCATGTTTCCCTTCCTGCCCTTCCATGGGTCACTGATGAACAGACTGTGGATCCAGCACCAAATGAATAGATGAAGATCTTTGTGCATTCTTTTTGAATATGCTCCAAATAAAGCATCTTTATTTGAGGGAGGGGGGTGTCCAGGTTAGAAGCAAGTCTTAGCCTGATGCTGATTGCAGCAAAGGGCAGATCTCAACATGCATATCTAACCATCTTTCTTAAAAAAGAAAATGTTTTTTTTTATAAAAAGCCATAATCCAGGCAGACGTGACTGCCGACCTTGTTTAGGACATGAATGACAAGTGTTTTATGAGCCAGCTAGCAAGCAAACATGCTCTGGAAACTACAGAGCAACTGGGAAATGACTTTAGAATTCTCTCTCTCCCTCTCCTTCTCCTTGTATCTAATTTCATGACCTCCTTGCAAAAATTAATATCTTTGCAGTGCAAAAGCATACATGTAATTTTGGATGGAAGACTTCTTTAAGTTATTTGTTTTTAATTAGTAGCCTCCTCTCAAATTCCACAACTCCCAGTGGGAAGCCACAGTATTTTAATTGACATATTGAACCTTAATTGTATTTGTTCCAAAAATGCTTTTTATAAAAAAGGCAACTGGAGTATCTCTCTTTGAAAACGTTGTGCCTTCTCATCCAAGAAGCTTCTTCACTTCTAAAAGTTTTTAAGACTGAAGAAGCTTCTTGGATGAGAAGGCACAACGTTTTCAAAGAGAAACGGTGTAGGGTTTCCTGCCTGAGTAGGGGGTTGGACTAGAAGACCTCCAAGGTCCCTTCCAACTCTATGATGATGATGATGATGACAATGATGACGATGATGATTACCAAGAAACTCCAGTTGCCTTTTGGAAAAAGCATCTTTGGGGTAACCATAACCTGGTTGGTTGAGAATCTCCATAGGAACTCAGGAACGGCTGACATTGGAAGACCATTTGTCGGCCGTGACCAGGGGGGCGTTTTATCAGGTCCGCCTGATTCACCAGTTGCGACCTTTTCTGGACCGGGACGCCTTGCGCACAGTCACTCATGCTCTCGTCACCTCTCGCCTGGACTACTGTAATGCTCTCTACATGGGGCTCCCTCTGAGGAGCACCCGGAGACTCCAACT
>NW_015386434.1:308931-323007 GCF_001527695.2 Protobothrops mucrosquamatus
GGTAACACAGCTGGGAATATTTGGTTTTAATTTGGCTTTTATCAGGGTTTATTCTTTTGTATTTTTGTACTGTGTATTTTTGTATTTTGGGTATATTATTTGTTTTAATATGCTGTGAACCGCCCTGAGTCCTATGGGAGAAGGGCGGTATATAAATTAAAATAATAAATAAATAAATAAATAAATAAATAAATAAATATTTGTTTATATTATTGTTGTTATGGTCCTGCCCTTTGTGTAATCTCAACCAATTGACTTCAGCAGATATTTAGCTACATCTCACAATGATCAGTCCTTCCTTCTACCAGACTGGAAATACCTTAGACCATTCTGAAGCTTCCCAGATGGAAAGACAGTCTCGGCCTTCGCAGCTCTGTATGGTTGCTGGCTTGGGACCAAGGCAGTAGAGGTCTCTAGTGTTGACATAGCTACCATTCTGCAGTTGATAGACACATGTCACTTCCCGATGCTGGAGGCCTTTGGCACAAGTTGAAGAGCAAGGACTCCACTGTCCTGTAACCCACCTGTTCAAACAATCACAGAAAGAACAGCAGGACAGTCACAATCCTTGTGATGAAGAGATACTAGATAACCCATGACCCATTGGGTCATTGTTTTGGAGATATTTCCTGATCAGATTCCTCAACACCTTCCACAATGGCAGAGCTTCTAATGTATTGGAAATGTTCTTAAAAATTCAGGGTGCCCTGAACCGATAAACACCAGGAGTTGACCATAGGAAACATTTTATGACACGTCGTCTTATGGATAAAATGTTTTATTAAATACGCCAAATTCCATGGGAGTCATGGGTTCAGGATTTTGCATACAAGCTAGCCTATTTGAAGTACCTTGGTTCAAAAATGGTTGCCCTACGATGAGCCATTTCCAAATGAAGTTTGCAGAAAAAGAGACACGAGAGCTTTAGTAGCATATAGATTCACCGCCCTTTCTGCTTTATTGTAGGGCAGATGTGATGCTCGGTCTTATTCAACTCTATGCAATTACACTATCTCAAAATCTGCCCGTATCCAATTTTTGGAGCTCGGTTTTTGAAGCAGAATTAGGCACCATCAGTTGGGAACCTGCCGGCCTTCAGACATGCCTGGGTCTCATGTTGCATCCGTTGACAACTCCTTAAACCAAGCACATCTTTTCCCAGGACTGTGTGGCAGCTGCTAAGGGCAGCTGTGTGATCCGGGGGAAAAAATACAGCTGGGTGGACACATTATTGACTGGTGCTACCTGAGCGTCTCCCACCGCGAGTGTCTTTTGAATCTGAAGTGCTGCACAGCTCTATAATAAATACAGGCAAATGTCATTCTAAAATTTCCAAATGTAATCCTTGTGTGAAATTCTCAGATGCTTCTGAAAAGATCTGGTTGCTCCTTGGATGATTTAAATGGGATCTAACTGGGTTCTAGACTAGAGTTCCCCAAGGTGGACAATGTCAACCCCCAAGGGTTGATAGGACTCTCAAAGGGATCAATAAGTGTCTGGGGGTCAACAGGTGGCTGATAAATGATAGAAAGCTGATTGGGACCAATACTTTTGGGGGTCTTGGTAGAGCTCCATAGTTTGAGGGGCTAGCAGGGAGACCGTTACCCAGGGTTAGATGTCAGCCATCGGTGAGAGTTGCTTTGAATGGTCTATTATTGCTGTTATTGTCCATTAGTTAGAATAGTGTTTTTGAAATGATTTTCATATAACACTGTACGGGCCTGGGGGCTGATTAATAATCTGAAACTTTATCAAGGGCTCACTCAGCTGAAAAGTTTGGGAGGGTCCCTGTTCTAGGCTCTCTCCAACTTTTCATCAATCTGCTCTTCCAGGTTTCCCAGATACTATTCACGACTCTCTTGGTAGATCTAAGCGATAAAGCTGGAACATCTCAAAGCACGCCTTAACTGACAGTTATGATGAAAAGGAATGCATCTGATAAATGCTCTTTATGGCATCCATGAAGCACTTAGGGAGATCTGTTCCGAAGGCAGCTTTCCTCTCTAATTTGAAAAAAAAAACCCTCACGTCAAAAGAAAGCAGTTAGTTAGAGCCATTGATGTGTGGGAGCATGAAATAAAGCATGAAAACCATCCCCTTTTTTGGGAAGTTAAAATTCTAGTCTGGCTTTGAAGCCTGTCAACTTGATTAGCCATCTCACTACCGCCACCATCGCAAAGCAAACTCATCTTTGTCTTTGGCCCGGTTCTAAAGCACCAAGCAGTATATAGGAATTAAGAGACAAGGAACGGTTTGAATGGGCCAAAAGACCACCGCGAGCCAGCCGTCTTAATTAAAAGAAAATGAAACCCAGGAGCAAAAAAATTAGGGCTTTGGTTAACCATTATTGGCTGAAAACTCAAATCAGATGGAAGGCGGCGTAACACTATGGGTGGGATGGGGAGAGAACTGCTTCGCTAATTTATTGTCACGCCTCAAGAACAAAAAAGGTTGCCCTGCAGGCCTGATTGTGGTAGTGTACTCGAATGTGATCTATAGCTGTGGGGGCAAAGAACGGAGAGAAAAAAAAATAGATGGTGACTTTGATGGAAGGGAAAAGAAAGGCAGCTGAAAAAAGGCAGACTCCCATACCTCTTTTTTTTTTTTCCCCAGTTCAGTGGTGTATAAGAAAAGACAGGAAAATGAACTTGAGAAGAGCCAAGAATTCTGTTTGAAGATGGAGGGGAAATGCAGAGTTTGGGACCTTCTCCTTTCAAGAACTCATCGCAAAGCTGCTAAAGAAACAGGCTTTATTTTTTTTTACTCAAACTCAGAATTACAGAATAACAGAGTTGGAAGAGATCTAGGAAGTCTTCCTCAAGCAGAAGACACTATACCAGTGGTTCTCAACCTTTTTAATGCCGCGACCCCAACCAGTCGTAAGTCGAGGACTAAACCAGTCGTAAGTCGAGGACTAAACTGGTCGTAAGTCGAGGACTAAACCGGTCGTAAGTCGAGGACTACCCAACCGGTCGTAAGTCGAGGACTTTCCCTGCCCGGGAGCGCCGCGCATGCGTGGTTCCGCCCCCTGCGCCGGCCGAGGCGTAGCTGGCAAGCGGCAGAGACGGAGCAGGCCGACCACCAGCTGGCCCAGCCCAAGGGAGGTAAGGCACCCGCCGGAAAAGGGGGGAAAAATGGCGGACAGCCTTGCTTGGCGACCTCCGTGAAATGGTCGATCGACCCCAAATGGGGTCGCGACCCAAAGGGTTGAGAACCGCTGCACTATACCATTCAGAACAAATGGCTGTCCAGTCTCTTCTAGAAAACCCCCAATGATGGAGCACCCACAACTTCTGGAGGCAAGCAGTTCCCCTGGTTAATTGTTCTCCCTGACAAGAAATTTCTCCTTAATTGTGGGTTGGCTCTCTAATGATCTTCCTCCCATTCAAATTTTCACACTGCGGGGTAAGACAACTGAAGGACTGCCTTGTTTAATGAATGTCTGCAGTTACAACGGTGATGTAAAAATAACTTTGCAACCAACCCATGCGTTTGTGACCTCTGCAGGTCGGTAAAGCAAAGGAAAGCTGAAATAAGATCATCAGCACAGTTGTTGTGTCCCTTAGTGATTGCTTTGCTTAACGACGGAGTGGCCAATCCTAATTTTGGTTGCTAAACGAGGATTACCCGTACTGCAATTTTAGAGCTGGATAATCAAAGACATAACAACTTTTGGAGAATTGAATATCAAAGAGTCAAACACAAACGTTTCAGATCTTAAGGGTAACCGCTGATCTCACTTTCTGGGGAGTATCATGTTTAACATCCCAGATTTACTGCGTAACTTTATCACAGTGTCAGAAATTACAACCCCTGTTCTCCTTTCCTACAACTCGTGCAGAAAAAAGTCTAGAGTGTGCTGTGGAAAACAGAAGAACGTACTGTTAGGAATCCTATAATAATTCCATTTGGACTTGGAAAACAAACTCAAGAGTTTCTGAAAAGAAAATATATCTCTATATTTTTTTTTAAAAAAAACAACAACACTCTATCCATGGTGAAAGAGAACGTTCTCTTTAAGATGTTCTCGGTCAACGGATATGCCAAGCATGCATTTCTAATGTCTGTGTGGGCAAACACAAATGGAAATTTAAATTCTACAGAGATGAAGGGAATGTGTTTCAGAAAATGTTTCCATTTGGCAGTCTCTGAAGTGTGAATGTATGGCCAACCTGGAAGGAATGTGAAAATGCTGAGCGGGGTGTGGCCAAGCCTGGAGCATTGTCTGGCCATGTGCTTCGAAGCAACAACAGTCCCACTCTTAGTTGCCTGACCTCTAAAGTGACTATAAGCTTGCTCAAAGACACTTTAGCATTGTATAATAATAATAATGATAAAGTTGGAAGGGACCTCAGAGGTCATCTAGTCCAACCTCCTGCTCAGGCAGGAAACCCTATACCATTTCGGACAAATGGCTGTCCAGTTTCTTCTTAAAAACTTCCAGCGTTGGAGCATTCACCGCTTCTGGAGGCAGGTTGTTCCACTGGTTAATTGTTCTAACTGTCAGGAAGTTTCTCCTTAGTTCTAGGTTTCTTCTCTCTTTGGTTAGTTTCCACCCGTTGCTTCTTGTCCTGCCTTCAGGCGCTTTGGAGAATAGCTTGACTCCCTCTTCTTTGGGGCAGCCCCTGAGATATTGGAACCCTGCTATCATGTCCCCCCTCGTCCTTCTCTTCGTTAAACTAGACATACCCAATTCCAGCAACCGTTCCTTATATGTTTTAGCCTCCAGTCCCCTAATCATCTTTGTTGCTCTTCTCTGTACTCTTTCTGGAGTCTCAACATCTTTTTTACATCGCGGTGACCAAAACTGGATGCAGTATTCCAAGTGTGGCCTTACCAAGGCCTTGTAAAGTGGTATTAACACTTCACGTGATCTTGATTCTATCCCTCTGTTAATGAAGCCTAGCACTGTGTTGGCCTTTTTGGCAGCTGTAGCACACTGCTGGCTCATATTTAAATGATTGTCCACTAGGACTTCGAGGAAGGGAAGCAATCAGTGTGAAGATTGTCTCCTTCACTCCGTTTCTGACCAAATAGCAAATGAATATCTTAGCAGACAAAAAGGGTCACTGGCTAGAGAACCCCCCCCCCCCCATAAGATGGAGCTTGCTTAGCATAATTATCTCTACTTTAGTTATGGTTTGACCAGCGGATGAATCAAAACTTCTATTACTAGAAAGTATAAAAGCAGTTGGAAATCTCTATCCAGTGATGCTCGTTCTTCAGTGCTTCAAACTCTACTGATCAATTTGGAGGCAATTCAGAAACAACTGGAGCACCACTTGAACACCCTCGGCATTGACAAAAGTACCAGCAGTCAATTGCAAAAGGCAGCTTTCCTTGGAATAGCTTACATCCTGTGACGATACTTTCAGCACCATCAAGGAACAACTGCCTTGCCAAGTCCTCGGGAAAGGGGCACAAAAATGCCAAATCCAGCATAAACGCCTGGGTGACTGCACAACCAACCATTAATAATAATGGCACTGAGAACATGTCACTCCTAAATAATAGGGCACAGGGTGTGGCTGTTCATAAAAAATGACAACCATTTGTTGCGTGGTTGGTGTCCAAATACATTTACTAGGCGGAAGATTGGTGACTTGCTCCCAAGACCTCTCCTAGCTCATACGATGCTCTTTCAGCCCTAACTCTTTAGGTATTCCAAGGGAAATGTATTTCTGATATTTGCAACACGCTTCTTACCTGGACTGGCAGGGATGGGCATGACACATTCTGACCTGCGGCTCTGGACGGGTTGCCCTTTGGCAAGCACTGTCGTTCACCAGTATCATAGTCTTGTTAACAATCTGGGTGCAGGAGACAACGGTTTTCCGTTCCCCTGAAGGCAAAAGACAGGAGGAAAGAGTGATTTTTGGCAAGGCAGAGCTATTTATTAAAATATTTATCCGCCGTTGTTTGGCAATGGATTTCTGGATCTCAGAAATATTGGTGCAGCAGAAAATAGCGGAATCCCACTCGACTGTAAGCAAATTGTCAGTGGTTTCTCTCCCCCCACCCCCCAAAAAAATTTGCTACTTTGCAAAGTAGCCACTTAGGAACCTGAAGCAAAAACAGATCAGATGACATATTTCTTGGCAGGCCAGTCTACTTTTGTTTCTCCCATCATGTAATAGTTACAGAACACTTTGGGGAACTTTTGCTTTTTACTTAGGTGGAAGGAAGACTTGATCGTCTCCAGCTCATTGTCTTGAATTTCTGATTCCTCTCCAGACCAATTTTGTCTGCAATGATGGAAAACGTTTGATCATCAATCTTCCCAGATCAGTCAATTCAAGAGCTACAGTTCAGTAGAAAAAGGAAAAAAAAAAGAGTTTGCATTCCAGGTCAAATGCTGAGATTTCCAATTAAAAGAGATTACTTTTTTTTTGCCCAGGTTTCTTGGAGTCTTCACCAGATATGATAGCTTTAAAGCAGGGGTCTTCAAAATTGGCCCTTTTATGACTTGTGGACTTCTACTACCCTGTAGTCTGAAATGAAAATAGCATACCTTTTTTTTATTATTCCCAGCAACCTAGATCTCATTTTGCTGTAGTTTATAAATAACAGGAGTCATCCCAAGAATTCCATCTAGTAGGTAGGGGTACCAAATCCTTAGAAAAATAAATGAACGTTACCTCCTCCACACTGTACGTTGCAATCTTCCCATCCGCTGTGTGTCCATATGTACAGTGAGTCCTGCTGATGTTCTGGCTCACTTCTATTTTCAGTGGAATAATTCACAGGAATGGTATATTCATAATGTATCCCATAGTTCTGATCATGGAATAACAGTACCTGGTTGAAAGAACCAACATTTGTTTGTATATGCTGCCTTTATTATTATTATTATTATTATTATTATTATTATTATTATTATTATTATTATTATTATTATTATTACAAATAACTCAAGGCAACAAACATATCCAACACACCCTTCCTCCTCCTCCTCCTCCTATTTTACCCACAACGGCAACCTTGCAAGATGGGTTGGGCTGAGAGAGAGTGACTGGCTTTTATGCCTAAGGTGGGACTTGAACTCAGGGTCTCCTGCTGTCTAGCCTTGTGCCCTAACCACTGGACCAAACTGGCTCTCCATTTGGGCAGAGTGATGAAGAGATATTAACATCGAAACACTTGACATGATATAAACAAACAAACAAACAAACAAATAAAAAGAGTTCCAAAAGATAAATCATAGCAATGCATTTCTGAAATTACAAGGTTAAAAAAAAAAAAGGAAAGCAGCTAAAAATTGGAGATAGGAGTATTTTACTTTTCACAAGAACCTTGCAAGCTGGACATACCTCTCTCTCTTCAGGCTAAGACAGAAAAAAAAGCTAAGGTTTCTTTCAATGGGAGGAATCAATGTAAGTTCAGTTGCTCGCTGTTTTTATATTTCTTTAAACTAGGCTAATGGTACGGTAACTTGAAATAGTACTGCAACACTCCTAAAAACCAAACCAAACAGCAGCATGCAATCAAAGAAACACAAGCCAGATTGTTTGATTATGCAGCTGGGAATGCTAAAATAGCATATTTCGAAGTTAATAACTCCCCAATCTCACTCTTGTTCCACATCCCATCAGTTGGGAGGGGCACTCATTGACCTTTAGCAAAGAAGAGTCATTAATCAACTTCTAGATCAGTTTTCCAAACTTGGTGTATTCCAGATGTGCTGGATTTGCAAATCCCACTTTGCCTAGCTGACCCTATGGTTAAGACTAAGCTATAAAAGAAGCCTGACAACTGAGGTTCACCACACAAACAGAGAGTACCAGTTTAGGAAAGACTATTTTTGTTTGAGGCCGTTATTTTCGTTGCTTCAGAGACATTTCGAGGATTTAGCGTTGAACGAGCTGCGTAAGGTTATTTCATGGTCCTTTTTTCTTTCTTTCTTTCTTTCTTTCTTTCTGGATGCTAATTTATAAACAGCCCAACTTTCTTGTGCAATTCATGGTCTCAGGTCCTCCTTCCCATTTTCTTCTTCCAACCGGAGGTCTTACAGCAACTCGCGAATTCATATGGGCCTTGTTTACCTTTACGTAAATAGGTTGTGCAAATAAAGCATTGCTGCAGCCAATTTTGGTCCCCATATCACCAAAAAAGATGTTGAGAGTTTGGAAAAAAATTCAGAGAAGAGCTACTAAGATGATCCAAGGCCTGGAGACTAAAAAACATACGAAGAACGGCTGCGGGACTTGGGTTTGGCTAGTCTAAAGAAAAGAAGAAATAGGGGAGACACGATAGCAGTGTTCCAGTATCTGAGGGGCTGCCACAAAGAAAAGGGGGTCAAATTATTCTCCAAAGCACCAGAGGACAGGATGAGAAACAATGGTTGGAAACTGATCAACGAGAGAAGCAACCTGGAATTAAGGAGAAACTTCCTGACAGTGAGGACAATTAACCGGTGGAACTGCTTGCCCCCAGAAATCATGGGTGCTCCATCACGGGAGATTTTCAAGAGGAGACTGGACATTCACCTGTCTGAGACGGTGTAGGTTCTCCTGCTTAAGCAGGGGGCTGGACTAGAAGACCTCCAAGGTCCCTTCCAGCTTTATTCTATTCTACTAATGGAGTAGAAGCTTGTAGGTGATTGAGCTTTAAGCACCTAAATTAAAGGAATTAATGTTTTAGCATCCGGTAGTGCTTTTTTTCCTCCTGATAAAATACATTTGTCAGGGGCTGAGCTCAACGTGCCTGAAGATACGTTCCTGACCTTACGGCAGGTTGGAATTAAGGATGAGAAGACAGGGAACTGAGTCTTTCTACCCTGCCAAATGACAGGAGTGCAACTGATACGGCCATTAAGGATTTAGAAGCCACTCAACAAATTGAAATGAATACAGAAGTGCACGATCTAATATGTAGTATGGAATCTTTCCAACTAATCTAAGCCATCTGTAGCTGCTTCCTCCTCTCTGAACAAGACAAACTAGGAGAAGTCAAGTGCTGCCTTTGATGGGACGATCTTGAATTGCAAAACTTTGGGAGTAGAACGGACCACGACCCCCACTTAACCTTTGAGGGATGTTTTGGGGAGACACCACAAAGAGTTGGGTGAAGTCAGACCGAAGAAGCTGACGGACTCGGGACAAAAACAAAAATCGATGTAACCAAACCTTAATTTAATGTAAACCAAGTTAGTAAGATTATTCTCCCATACGTTTATTTAATTTCCTCCTGTTGCATTTAATTTGGGGGACACGTCCTGTGAATATGTTGGGACAGGAAGATAAGTTCTAACCGCTCTGTCCCCTTCAGGAGCAGAATTCGCTTTGACTTCTGGATTCAGCCCAGACCATTTGGAGGAGGATGGCTACTAAAAGGCCATTTTATGCGGGAGGCACGGCAGAGCAAAACTTGCCCTTTGACAGATATACATACAGCCTAGTCCTTTTATCAAAGAGGTGAAAACTGCTTTGCTGACTCATGGTTTTAAAAACGGGTAGAAAACAAAAATAGTAATGCTGATGCAAGGATGCAGCAACGGCTGGTAGGTGCCTCCCATCCTTGGCCTCTGCAAGTTGTAAAAAGGCCCTGAATCCAACTCAGCTGGAGGGAAAGGGCTTCATGAAGGCTGATCTCAATGCCCCAAAGGTGGTTTTTTTTCCAAAAGGAAACCAGACTTTATGGGTTTTTTCTTTGGAAAAGTTTTGCTTCTCATATAAAAAAAAACTTCTTCAGATGCTGAGACTCTAGAAAGAGTGCAGAGAAGAGCAACAAAGATGATTAGGGGACTGGAGGCTAAAGCATATAAGGAACGGCTGCTGGAATTGGGTATGTCTAGTTTAATGAAGAGAAGGACGAGGGGGGACATGATAGCAGTCTTCCAATATCTCAGGGGCTGCCCCAAAGAAGAGGGAGTCAAGCTATTCTCCAAAGCGCCTGAAGGCAGGATGAGAAGCAACGGATGGAAACTGATCAAGGAGAGAAGCAACCTTAGAACTAAGGATAAACTTCCTGACAGTCAGAACAATTAACCAGTGGAACAACCTGCCTCCAGAAGCGGTGAATGCTCCAACACTGGAAGTCTTTAAGAAGAGACTGGACAGCCATCTGTCCGAAATGGTATAGGGTTTCCTGCCTCAGCAGGAGGTTGGACTAGATGACCTCCAAGGTCCCTTCCAACTACTACTACTACTACTACTACTACTACTACTACTACTACTACTACTACTTCTTCTTCTTCTTCTTCTTCTTCTTCTACTTCTTCTTCTTCTTCTTCTTCTTCTTCTTCTTCTTCTTCTTCTTCTTCTTCTTCTTCTTCTTCTTCTTCTTCTTCTTCTTCTTCCTCTTCCTCTTCCCCTTCTCCTTCTCCTTCATCTTCTTCTCCTCCTCCTCCTTTCTCCTCCTCCTCCTCATTATTATTATTATTATTATTATTATTATTATTATTATTATTATTATTATTATTATTATTATTATTATTATTATTATTATTATTATTATTATTATTATTATTAAGCAAAACATTTTTGAAGAAAAAAACACCAAGAAAGTCCAGTTGCCTTTGGGAAAAAGCACCTTTGGGACAACCATGACCTGGGCTGGTTGACATTTAGTTGACCCAAATGGTGAACTAGCCTGGAAAGATCAAAGCTTTACTTCGCCATCATGGGAAGACTTACGTCTACTCACTTTCTTTTAGCACCGTTAACTTCATACTTTTCTCACAATGATAAAAGGCAAGAGAAGGAGAAGAAACGGCACCTTCTCCCTTGAACTCCATGGAGGAAGGCTGAGAAAGAAACAGGCCCACGAGAAAGAATAAAATAATAATAATAATAAAACCTCCACCCGAGAGAGAGAGATCAGTCTACCGAATTACTTGAGAAAAATTGTTCGTAAACCTCAGGGATGTATAGAAGCAAGCCCCATTAGAACAGGAAGTTTCCAGTTTGGCCTGACCTGGTTAAAACACTTGAAACCTGGCTTCCAGCCACCACTCGGTCGCTAAGACAGGCCCTTCTCTTTGCTGCGCATCAGATTCCAGCCAGCTGTTCCAGCACATGATGTCAGAGACCAGGGGTTGACAACTCTACACTCCAAGTTTGATCCAGGTCCAAGCTAGAACCCTATAGTGTTTATTGAAACATCTGCTGTGAATTCTGCTTCCATGAACACCCCCCCGAGGCTGTTCTGGTCCTTTTTTTTCTTTCTTATGAAAGCAGGCACTTTTTTCGCCTTTTAAAAATTGCTCTGCTGGCTTGTATGAAAAGAGACAAATATCTTTTGCAAGACAGGGTGGGGGTGGGCGAGAGAGAATAGCCGACACATCTGCGGCTGCAGAAGGAGCTTTATTAGTCTGTGTCGGGAGCCAGCGCTCAGGCAATCAGACAACTGGAGCTATAGTTTGAGAGGGGTTTTTTTTTTTGCAAGATCCAAAGAGCTGAAGCCCCACCCTGCCCTTATTTAACCAAACGAGATGCGAATAACTTTGCTGAACAGCTTGGAAAGAGGCAGCCTCCCTTGGACGCTCCCGTTGCCAAGCGGAGGTCTGAAACATACCTAACTGTAGACTCATTTCTCCAAGAAACATACTTACAGTAATGTATTGCAGGCAAGTTCTGTTAAAAAGGGGACGGGGGGGGGGGGAGAAAAAACTTCTGAAGTCTCTCAATCTGGAAACAAGACTGCAGAAACTAATGGATCATCTGAAACTCATTCCGTGCAACAGTTCTACGGTGGGTCTCCTGCCCACTCTTTCTCATTCTCCCTTCTTAGTTTCCAACAGAGGTCTTCCTACCTTCATCCGGGTGACTTATGTTTTAAGGTTCTTAGAAAAATTGATTCTAAAAGCACGAGGGGGTGGTTGGAGAGCATGCCGAAGCTTCTCTAAAAATCAAGCTGCTTCAATCTGATCTCCCCTTGCAATGCACACCTGCAGGAAAGTGCCGAACATGTCCTAATGTGCCCTTCTTATTCCTTCAGAAATCAAGAGAAGACACTGCTGAGATTGTATCCACAATGTGTTCCTGAAATATTCACAATGCACCGGGCTTTCCAGAGGGTTTATGCCACCCTTCCCCGGCCCATAATACTCCAAGATGCCCCTGGAATCCTGGGAAACACATCTGGGAAGCACCTGGCTGGGTTACATAACGTTTCTCTGTTTGTTATTCCTATTATTTTCAAACTCTTTCTCAGCCACATTTTCAAAATAGCAAACAATAAATTTTGCCTAGTAACAAGACATCACATCACAAAGGTCTTTAATTAAAACCCTAGTTCTGGACCCAATCCTAATTTATATCTCATTCATTCTAATGAGCTCAGGCTGGTTCGTTTGGGGACTAGCCCAGTTTAACTGCGGTCTGCAATCTAGACGGGAACACAGCCTACGATCAAGAGAGAGTGCTTTGAACATAGTCAAATTAAAATTAAAATTAAATAGATGGAAGCTTTTTCAAAGAGACCGCCAAACTAGAATTAAGGAGAGATTTCCTATCATTGAGAACAATTAATCAGTGGAAAGGTTTTGACTCTAGAAACTTTGGGGGCTCCATCACTGCAGGTTTTTAAGAAGAGATTGGACAGCCATTTGTCTGAAATGGTTTAGGGTCTCCTGCTTGAGCAGACTAGAACAGAGGCCCCCAACCTTTTGGGCACCAGGGACCGGTTCCGTGGTGTATTTTCCGTGGACCGGAGGGTGCATGGTTTTGAATGCTGCCTGCATCCCATGGATGGGGCTTTGGTTGTCTACGCGGACCGGTTGCTGGCATGCTGTGGCCCGGTACCGGTCCATGAACTGGGGGTTGGGGACCCCTGGACTAGAAGACCTCCAAGGTCCCTTCCAAATCTGCTATTGTGTAATCTATAAATTATTTGATAAGGACTTGGCCAACCAGGAGAGTGAGACCAGGATCTTCCTGATTCCACCACTTTATTTGGAGACATTTTATATCTCTTTGGCATTAACAGGTAAATTGTTTCAGTAAGAAAATAAGTCAGAACGCGAACATTTACATCTCCAGAAGAATACAACGAACAGTCAGACAATTACCAAAAGATGAAGTGGTATTTTGGTTGGTCCTTTGGCCGACATCTTCTCCCACAGACCTCGTCGTACGTAACGAATGGTGGTCCCCGCTATCTGAAACTCACCAGGAAGTTCAATTTTCCAGTCGCTATTAATGGATTTCTTACTGGAATCTTTCAAAGCTGCAAAGAATCAAATAGGCAAAGGGGTTCAACAAAGTTCTTAAGTCTTCTCGGCCACAAATTCAAGCAGGTCTCCTCAGCAAATGGTCCAACCATCCATCCATCTTTCTGTGAGCTTCTTGGCGTTTTGAGTTGGAGCTTCCAAACTTCTAAAAGAAGCCCATGGGAATTTGTAGCCTTCAAGCCACTACCGTCTTTCTCCATACTTAACTTTTGTCAGGTGCTCCCCCCCCACACACACATCCTGAACAGGAACTAATCCTCTCAGCCTGTTCTCCAAATTTGCATGAACTCTTTCTTTCAAGTCAGATTCTTTCCAGCTCTGGATACCTCCAAAGGGTAAGGCATTTCCTGTCCAAAATAATGTGCAAAAATCAATCAAGCCAGCCAGCGTGGGATGAAAGTAAGTGGAAAGGAACTCGCTCAAGCATCAATTCAACATGAAGCACCCAGCTTCGTTTACAAAGAGCGTTGCCCAGTCCAGAACAAAAATAAGACATCAACAAGTTGTTAAGGGTATCACTGCAGTTATTTAGTCACACAGTTGTTAAGTGAATCTGACTTCCCGATTGATTTTGCTTGTCAAAGAGGTCACCCAAATTGATCCCATGATCCTGGGACACTGCAACCGTCATAAATACACGCCAGTTGCCAAGCCTCTGAATTTTGATCACGTGACAGTAGGGACGCTGCAGTGAAAAATGGCCACAAGTCACTATTTTCAGTGCTGCTTTAACTTCGAACAGTCACTAAAGGACTACCTGTACTGAAATATTGCAAGATGGGAATTTTCCGTAGCAACTGGAGAGAGAGAGAGAGACAGAGAGAGAGAGAGAGAGAGAGAGAGAGAGAGAGAGAGAGAGAGAGAGAGAGAGAGAGAGAGAGAGAGAGAGAGAGAGAGAGAGAGAG